>NC_071518.1:41971302-42292242 GCF_027887155.1 Malaclemys terrapin pileata | reverse complement strand
TACCATGTTAATTCTCTTAAGCCCTTTTATTCCAGAGAATTAAACGTTTGCCAGTTTACTGCCCAGGAAACAGATGACGCGGAGTGGCCTGAAGGTGTCTACTACGAAGGAAAAAAGGATGGTGGCGTGGAAGAGGTGAACCTCTCCATGACCCTTGGACGTCTGCAGCGACAGCAGATCAAGGAGCTGTGCACAAGCTTTGCACCAATTTTCTCAGCCACTCCAGGATGGACCGAACGGGCATACCACTCCATTGACACAGGTAATGCTCACCCTATTAGAACCCCACCCTACCGGGAGTCACCTCATGCCAAAGCTGCTATACAAAGGGAGATCCAGGACATGCTACAGATGGGTATAATCCGCCCCTCTAAGAGTGCATGGGCATCTCCAGTGGTTCTAGTTCCCAAACCAGATGGGGAAATACGCTTTTGCGTGGACTACCGTAAGCTAAATGCTGTAACTCGTCCTGACAACTATCCAATGCCACGCACAGATGAGCTATTGGAGAAATTGGGACATGCCCAATTCATCTCTACTTTGGACTTAACCAAGGGGTACTGGCAAGTACCACTAGATGAACCCGCTAAGGAAAGGTCAGCCTTCGTCACCCAGGCAGGGATGTATGAATTCAATGTACTCCCTTTCGGGTTGCGAAATGCACCCGCCACCTTCCAAAGACTTGTAGATGGTCTCCTAGCAGGATTGGGAGAATCTGCAGTTGCCTACCTCGACGATGTGGCCATTTTTTCTGATTCATGGGCAGAGCACATGGAGCACCTGGAAAAAGTTTTCGAGCGCATCCAGCAGGCAGGGCTAACTGTTAAGGCTAAAAAGTGTCAAATAGGCCAAAACAGAGTGACTTACCTGGGGCACCAGGTGGGTCAAGGAACTATAAATCCCATACAGGCCAAAGTGGATGCTATCCAAAAGTGGCCGGTTCCAAAGTCTAAGAAACAGGTCCAATCCTTCTTAGGCTTGGCTGGATATTATAGGCGATTTGTACCCCACTACAGCCAAATCGCCGCCCCGCTGACAGACCTAACCAGAAAGAACCAGCCAAATGCAGTTCAGTGGACTGATGAGTGTCAAAAGGCCTTTAACCAGCTTAAGGCAACACTCATGTCTGACCCTGTGCTAAGGGCCCCAGACTTTGACAAACTGTTCCTAGTAACCACAGATGCGTCCGAGCGAGGCGTGGGAGCAGTTTTAATGCAGGAAGGACCGGATCAAGAATTCCATCCTGTCGTCTTTCTCAGTAAAAAACTGTCTGAGAGGGAAAGCCATTGGTCAATCAGCGAAAAGGAATGCTACGCCATTGTGTACGCGCTGGAAAAGCTACGCCCATATGTTTGGGGACGGCGTTTCCAACTACAAACAGACCATGCTGCGCTACAGTGGCTTCATACCGCCAAGGGAAATAACAAAAAACTTCTTCGGTGGAGTTTAGCTCTCCAAGATTTTGATTTTGAAATACAACACATTTCGGGAGCTTCTAACAAAGTGGCTGATGCACTCTCCCGGGAAAGTTTCCCAGAGTTAACTGGTTAACAATTGTTTTTGGAATGAAACATATTGTTAGTTTTTATATAATCAGTAGTATGTCTAAAGGTACATGTGTCTTATTAACTCTGTTTTCTCCTAGAACTCCAGGAAGAAATCACAGCCAGTGTGGAACTGAACATCCAACACTATCTGTGATTTGGGGGGCGTGTCATAACTATAAAGGGAAGGGTAATAGCTGTCCTGTGTACAGTACTATAAATCCCTCCTGGCCAGAGACTCCAAAATCCTTTTCCCTGTAAAGGGTTAAGAAGCTCAGGTAACCTGGCTGGCATCTGACCTAAAGGACCAATAAGGGGACAAGATACTTTCAAATCTTGGGGGGGGAAGGCTTTTGTTTGTGTTCTTTGTTTGGGAGTGTGTTCGTTCTCCGGGAATGAGAGGGACCAGACATCAATCCAGGTTCTCCACATCTTTCTAAACAAGCCTCTCCTATTTCAAACTTGTAAGTAAATAGCCAGGCAAGGCGTGTTAGTTTTCCTTTGTTTTCTCAACTTGTAAATGTACCTTTTACTAGAGTGTTTCTCTTTGTTTGCTGTACTTTGAACCTGAGACTAGAGGGGAGTCCTCTGAGCTCTTTAAGTTTGATTACCCTGTAAGGTTGATTTCCATACTGATTTTACAGAGATGATTTTTACCTTTTTCTTTAATTAAAAACCTTCTTTTTAAGAACCTGATTGATTTTTTCCTTGTTTTAGATCCAAAGGGGTTTTGGATCTTGATTCACCAGGAGTTGGTGGGAGGAAGGAGGGGAATGGTTAATTTCCCCTTGTTTTAAATCCAAGGGGTTGGATTTGTTTTCACCAGGGATTTGGTGAAGGTTTTTCAAGGTTTCCCAGGGAGGGAATCCATTGAAAATGGTGGCAGCCGAACCAGAGCTAAGCTGGTAATTAAGCTTAGAAGTTTTTATGCAGGCCCCTACATTTGTACCCTAAAGTTCAAAGTAGGGATCTCAGTCTTGACAACATACGTAGAAACTTTCTAAGTGGAAGTACAAACATTCTCAATGCTCCTTCCAAACATATGAACCAATTAGGGGGGGACTTGTGCTCTCATCGGAAAAAAATGTTGTTTCTATATTAATCATTCTGGCTTAATTGAGCAGGATTTACAAGCCATTAAGAATGCTGCTGTTGTTTTCTGTGCTTTATCTCTTGATCACACCTTTAGTTTTAAGGACTGCCTTCCAGACCTTGGGTCATGGTTTACGGGGCTCTTTCAAACAATTGTTAAATAAATTCTTTTCTTTCTATGTGTTATTTGGACAATAATACAATGTGCCAAATGCCTGTGTAATTAGAGTTACCATTCGTCCGGATTTACCCGGACATGTCCTCCTTTTTGTGCTAAAAATAGCGTCCGGGGGGAATTTGTAAATAACTCAAAATGTCCGGGATTTCCCCCCTCCCCCGGCAGAGCAGAGCGAGCGGCTGGGAGGGCTGCAGGAAAGTCACGGGCTGGACTCCGGAGCAGCTGTAGAGGAGCTCCGCCCTGCATTCTGAGCCGGCAGCTCTCCCCTGCAGCCCGGCTCCGGCAGCACTGTGCAGGGCCAGGGACCGGGTTTTGTTGTGCTGGGGAGTGCAGCCACGTGTCCGGCTTGCACAGAGCCCAACACACGGTTCTGAGCAGCAGGGTAAGGGGGCCAGGGGGCAGGAGAAGGGGCAGGGAGGTTCTGGAGGGGGCAGTCAAGAAACGGGGGGGGAGTCGGGAGTTCGGGGGGGGCTTTTTGGGGGGAGTGGAGAAAGTTTTGGGCAGTCAGGGTACAGGTAGGGGATAGGGTCCTGGGGGGCAGTTGGGGGGGGTCTTAGGAGGGGGCAGTTAGGGGACAAGGAACAGGGAGTCTTAGGTAGGGGGTGGGGTTCTGGAGGGCAGTTAGGAGCAGGGGTCCCAGGAGGGGGCAGTCAGGGGACAAGGACCGGGGGGATGGGGGGTTGGGAGTTCTGGGGGGGAGCTGTCAGGGGGCAGGAGTGGGGAGAGGGATCGGAGCAGTCAGGGGACAGGGAGCAGAGGGGTTTAGATGGGTTGGGAGTTCTGGGGGGGGCTGTCAGGGGGTGGGGAGTGGTTGGATGGGGCGTGGGAGTCCCAGGGGTCTGTCTGGGGATGGGGGTGTGGATAAGGGTTGGGGCAGTCAGGGGACAAGAGGCAGGGAGGCTTAGATAGGGAGTGGAGTCCTGGGGGGCAGTTAGGGGCAGGGGTCCCAGGAGGGGGCAGTCAGGGGACAAGGAATGGGGGGAGGGTTGAGAGTTCTGGGGGGGCGGGAAGTGGGAGGGGCAGGGGCGGGGCTAGGGCGGGCTCCTCCCGTCCTCTTTTTTGCTTGCTGAAATATAGTAACCCTATGTGTAATTCTATGATCAAAAGCTCTGCTGTCCATAAGAAAACCCAGTATCTGTCCCTCCAGCTTGATCACAAATTGCATAACGGGCCTGACAATTTTTGAATTTGTCAGGCCCGAAAGGGGGACTGTGAAAGTTACTAGTGACCCCCCCTTAACAGAGCAGCCTTTATGTCAACCAGTGGCCATTAGGGGAAAGCAGACACTTCAAGTACACAGTAGCCTGAACTTTTCAACTGTCTTCCCTTCAAGGCCTTAAAGTAGTTGGAGCTGGTCCCAAGCCGGTTTTCACTGACCAGATAGCAAAAGCACGAGTCTGACAACCACCAATCAAGTGTTAACACTGCAAAGACCTTTGTCTGAATGTGTATAAAGGATCTGTAAAATGTGTGTAAGACAGAGTTTTTGTACTAAGGTGCAAAGCTCTCCTTTCTTCTGCAGAATAAAGCAACTCTTCCTTATCCCTGTCTGGCTGTTATTGGCTCTCAGCTAGGTGGACCCGATATTTCGGTAACACTACTGCCCTGCTATGCTGTTACTGAGCCGTCTAGAGAGCTGAACATTCAGGTACCTCAGGCGGGAACAGCTGGTTCTCGAGGTGGGCAAGCAGGGCCGTAACTTCCAGGGGGCGCAAAACTGCTCTGCAGCTCAGCTTTTTATTTTTATTTTTTTGGCTCCCGTCCAACTGGCTGGCTCTTTGTGTGTGTGTGTGTGTGTGTGTGTGTGTGTGTGTGTGTGCGTGCTTATGTGCATGCTTGGTTTCTTGGGAGTAGGTGGGGCCAAAAATATTAGAAACATTTTCTGCCCTGGCTGGCAAAACAGCTAGGGCCACTCCTAACCTTGGACCCAAGGGTAGAAAACATGAATTGCAGGCCTGTCATTGTGGATGACACATGCGTGCCATGCCAAATGAGTGTGTGTGATGGCGCCACTCTGCGCAATGAACCGCAGACATGTCCCAAACAATTAGACAGAGAGAATGTTTGTCAAGTCTGTATTTTGTTGAGAAACCAAAGATCCCAGTCTCGCTGCGTCAGTGCTGGGATGTCTCACTGCAAACCATGGAGAGCTGCGTGGGTTGCTCTTCTAGCAAGGATCTAGGAGTTCTAGCCAATCACATTTGTTTGCTGAGTCAAGTAGGAAATATGTGCAAGCTCATGGTCGGGTTTCTTCTATGGTCATTGGGGCATGTGGTGAGAGGCACAGGCGGCGAGTTATATGGGCCCGTGGTGCCTGTACTCCTCCAATATTCAGGAACATGGGCCCGGCTCCACCAATGTTTAGGTTTATATTTTCAGAGCCGTCCCGTCCATAGAACAGACTGGGGCAACTGCCCTGGGACCCATACTTTGGGGGGCCTGCTCTTCAGGGGGATGCAGGGTCCAGGGCAGCCTGGGGGCTTAGCGGTGGTCTTGGAGCTGGCAGCAGGGAGCAACCTGGACCCAGCCTGCCCCGCTTGCCCCACCTCTTCTTGTCCCTGCTCCGCCCCCACTCCACCCCAAGACTCAGCCCCACCTCTTTCTGCCCCTGCTCCACCCCTGCCTGTTCCCACCCTGCTCCACCCCATCCCCATTCCCCCAAGTTCCCACCCTTCCTCTTTCTGGCTTCTGCCCCCTTCCCCAAGTGAAGCCGGAAGCTGGGGGGCAGGAGCGGGTCTCTCACTGCTGCCGGTGCCATGCCCCCCGTTAGTCCCCTCGGCCATCCTGGACCCCGCGTCCCCCTGAAGCACAAGGCCCCCCAAAGTGTGGGGCCCGGGTCAGTTGCCTCAGTCCATCCTGTGGATGGGATGGCTCTGCTTGGACCTGTTCTAGGCACCACACAAAATTATACACACCTGGTGCCCATGGTGAGAGGACTCCCAGTTCAGCCATCCTGCAGCTCCCCACTCAACTCTGAGTTCAGGTGGGGATAAATGCTCCTGCTGAGCAAAACCTAATCAAACAGCATCTAATAGACTGAAACTCAGCAGCAAGATACGGACCACAGCCTCAGGCCAACCTACTCAGCACTAACAATGCCCCGAAAGTCCTGTCCCAGTGTGCACTGGGCTCAGGATAGACCTGGATTGATTCTCAGGGGAACACTGAATGGAACAGGTATTTTTGGTTCCCACCTTCCACCTGCCTCTTGTTCCTTTGCCCGTTTAAAAATTGCCACAGCATTCTCTTTCGGTGGCAGGTAGCGGCCAGTCTCAGGGTGTGCTCTGATTAGTTCTTTTGCATCTTGATTACAAAAGTTTATATGGAACACTTCTGTCCTAGAAGCTGAGATTTGATTCCCTCGTGGGCCTCAGCAGAATATTGGTATTGCTTTATTGGCTTTGGGTCGGGGCCTTTAATATTAACTAGAGCTTTTATTTTTCCGCAGCTAAGTTTGGAAACATATTCCAGTTACATTATATTCACATTCATTAGCATATTTTCATAAAATAATATAGAGTGCAACGTCACACCTGTATATACCAATACTCTCTGTATAAGACTCCCCAAATTCCCTTCTACTTTGATGGTAACCATGGGACATCCCCAATGGTCATTTTTCAGGTGCTTCACCACCCTCCTACTGAAATAATGTTTCCTAATATCCAATCTAGACACCCCCCCCCGACCGCACTGCAACGTGAGACTATTGCTCCTTGTTCTGTCATCTGCCAACACTGAGAACAGCCGAGTTCCATCCTCTTTGGAACCCCCTTTCAGGTAGTTAAAGGCTGCTAGCAAATCCCTCTCACTCTTCTTGTCTGCAGACTAAACAAGCCCAGGTCCCTCAGCCTCTCCTCGTAAGTCATGTGCCCCAGCCCCCTGATCATTTTTGTTGCCCTCCACTGGACTCTCTCCAATTTGTCTGCATCTTTCTGTAGTGGGGTGCCCAAAACTGGATGCAATACTCCAGATGTGGCCTCACCAGTGCTGAATAGAGGGGAATAATCACTTCCCTCCATCTGCTGGCAATGCTCCTACTAATGCAGCCCAATATGCCGTTAACCTTCTTGGCAACAAGGGCACACGGCTGACTTATATCCAGGTTCTCATCCACTGTAATCCCCAGGTCCTTTTCTGCAGAACTGCTGCTTAGCCAGTTGGTCCCCAGCTTGTAGTGGTGCATAGGATTCTTCCGTCCAACGTGCAGTATTCTGCACTTATCTTTGTTGAACCTCATCAGATTTCTTTTGGCCCAATCCTTCAATTTGTCTAGGTCACTTTGAACCCTATGCCTACCCGCCAGTGTATCTACCTCTCCCCACTGCTTAGTGTCATCTGTGAACTTGCTGAGGGTGCAATCCATCCCATCATCCAGATCATTAATAAAGATGTTGAACAAAACCGGCCTCAGGACCGACCCCTGGGGTACTCCACTTGATACCAGCTGCCAGATAGACATCAAACTGTTGATTATTACGTGTTGAGCCCGACAATCTAGCCAGCTTTCTATCCACCTTATAGATATGTGGACAGAGTTGGCATCGGGCTTTGTTACAAGGATAGGTTCCTGGGTTAGTGGTTTTGTTCAGTGATGTGTGGTTGCTGGTGAGTATTTGCTTTAGGTTGGGGGGTTGTCTGTAAGCGAGGACAGGTCTGTCTCCCAAGATCTGTGAGAGTAAAGGATCATCTTTCAGGATAGGTTGTAGATCTCTGATGATGCGCTGGAGAGGTTTTAGTTGGGGGCTGAAGGTGACAGCTAGTGGTATTCTGTTATTTTCTTTGTTGGGCCTGTCTTGTAGGAGGTGACTTCTGGGTACTCGTCTGGCTCTGTCAATCTGTTTTTTCACTTCAGCAGGTGGGTATTGTAGTTTTAAGAATGCTTGATAGAGATCTTGTAGGTGCTTGTCTCTATCCAAGGGATTGGAGCAAATGCTGTTATATCTTAGAGCTTGGCTGTAGACAATGGATCGTGTGGTGTGTCCTGGATGGAAGCTGGAGGCATGTAGGTAAATGTAGCGGTCAGTAGGTTTCCGGTATAGGGTGGTATTTATGTGACCATCGCTTATTAGCACAGTAGTGTCCAGGAAATGGACCGCTTGTGTGGATTGATCTAGGCTGAGGTTGATGGTGGGATGGAAATTATTGAAATCATGGTGAAATTCCTCAAGGGCTTCTTTTCCATGGGTCCACATGATGAAGATGTCATCAATGTAGCGCAAGTAGAGTAGGGGCATTAGGGGACGAGAGCTAAGGAAGCGTTGTTCTAAGTCAGCCATAAAAATGTTGGCATATTGTGGACTACACTATGAGTTTAGGTCGACTTTAGCAGCGTTAAATCGAATTAAGCCTGGACACGTTCACAGGACGAAACCCTTTCTGTCGACTTAATGGGCCCTTTAAACTGGTTTCTTTACACCACCTCCGATGAGGGGATTAGCCATAAAATCGGCCTTTGTGGGTCGGAATTGGGGTAGTGTGGACGGAATTTGACGTTATTGGCCTCTGGGAGCTATCCCACAGTGCTTCATTGTGACTGCTCTGGACAGCACTCTCAACTCAGATGCACTGACCAGGTAGACAGAAAAAGCCACGCGAACGTTTGAATTTCATTTCCTGTTTGCACAGCGTGGAGAGCACAGGTGACCACGCAGAGCTCATCAGCACAGGTAACCGTGATGGAGTCCCAGGATCGCAAAGGAGCTCCAGCATGGACCGAACGGGAGGTACGGGATCTGCTCGCCATATGGGGAGATGAATCAGTGCTAGCTGAACTCCGTAGCAGTAAAAGAAATGGCAAAGTATTAGAAAAGGTTTCCAAGGCCATGAAGGTCAGAAGCCATAACAGGGATGCACAGCAGTGCCACATGAAAATTAAGGAGCTACGGCAAGCTTACCACAAAGCCAGAGAAGCCAACGGAAGGTTGGGGGCAGAGCCGCAAACTTGCCGCTTCTACGTGGAGCTGCATGCCATTATAGGGGGTGTAGCCACCACTACCTCAACTGTATTCTATGACTCCCTCACTGGAGAAACACACAGGGAAGAGGGTTCGGGGAACGAGGAAGATGAGGATGGAGGTAATGTAGATAGCTCACAGCAGCAAGGAAGCAGAGAAACCGGTTTCCCCAACAGCCAGGATATGTTTGTCACCCTGGACCTGGAACCAGTAACCCCCGAACTCACCCAAGACCCTGAGGGCACACAGGGGACCTCTGGTGAGTGTACCTTTGTAAATATTACACACGGTTTAAAAGCAAGCGTGTTTAATGATTAATGATTAATTTCCCCTGGCAATCACGGCCAGTACAGCTACTGGAAAAGTCTGTTAACGTGTATGGGGATGGAGCGGAAATCCTCCAGGGACATCTCCAGAAAGCGCTCCTTCATGTACTCCCAAAGCCTTTGCAAAAGGTTTCTGGGGAGGGCTGCCTTATCCCGTCCACCATGGTAGGACACTTTACAACGCCAGGCCAGTAGCACGTAGTCTGGAATCATTGCATAACAAAGCATTGTAGCATATGGTCCCGGTGTTTGCTGGCATGCAGACAACATCCATTCCTTATCGCTCTTTGTTATCCTCAGGAGAGTGATATCATTCACGGTCACCTGGTTGAAATGGGATGATTTTATTAAGGGGACATTCAGAGGTGCCCCTTCCTGCTCTGCTGAACAGAAATGTTCCCCGCTGTTAGCCACGCGGTGGGGGGAGCGGTGAAGTGATCATCCCAGAGAATTGGGTGTGGGGGAGGAGGGGGGTTAGTTGGGTTTGTGCTGCATGTTAACCCGGAAACTGCAGCCCCTCCTTTTACATTGAAAACCCATTTTAAATGGCCAACCCAATTCATCCTTGATATGGGAAATGAGGGCACTGCTGTTTGAAACCATTCCCACATGTTAAGAAGGTTAAAAAAGCCAAAAGACTGTGGGTTACCATGGCTGCCTGCAAGCTGAAATCTGTTGCCTGGCACTGCGTCAGTGATCTCTCACACGAAACCGGCAGGCCCTCACTATAAGAGGAAAAAGGCGACCTTGTAACGAAAGCACATGTGCTGTGTAATGTGAACAGCAAAATGTAACGTGAAAGAGTGTACCCATTGTTCTCTAAAATGTGTCTTTTTTAACCACCTCTCCCTTCTCCTCCACCAGCTGCAAATGTTTCTCCTTCACAGAGGCTAGTGAACATTAGAAAGAGAAAATGGAGGACGCGGGACAATATGTTCATGGAGCTGCAGATGTCCTCCCACGCTGATAGAGCACAGCAGAATGCGTAGAGGCAGTCAATGTCAGACTACAGAAAAGCACAATATGAACGAGAGGAGAGGTGGCGGGCTGAATCGTGGGATGAACAGAGCAAGTGGCGGGCTGAAGATGATAGGTGGAGTCAGCTTGCAGACAGAAGGCAAGAGTCGATGCGCCGGCTGCTGGAGTATCAAACTGATATGCTCCAGCGTATGGTTGAGCTGCAGGAAAGGCAGCAGGAGCAGAGACCGCCGCTACAGCCCCTGTGTAACCAACGGCCCTCCTCCCCAAGTTCCATAGCCTCCTCACCCAGACGCCCAAGAACACGGTGCGGGGGCCTCCGGCCACCCAGCCACTCCACCCCACATGATTGCCCGAGCATCAGAAGGCTGGCCTTCAATAAGAGTTAAAGTTTTAAAATGCAGTGTGTCCTTTTCCTTCCCTCCTCTTCCACCCATCCCGGGCTACCTTGGCAATTATCCCCCTAGTTGTGTGATGAATTCACATGTATGTGAAATAACAATGACTTTATTGCCTCTGCAAGCGGTGCTCAAAGTGGGGAGGGTAGGGTGGGGTGGTTGGTTTACAGGGAAATAGAAGAACAGGAGTACTTGTGGCACCTTAGAGACTAACAAATTTATTAGAGCATAAGCTTTCGTGGACTACAGCCCACTTCTTCGGATGCATAGGGAAATAGAGTGAACCGGGTGCGGGGGTCGGAGGGTTCATCAAGGAGAAACAAACAGAAGTTTCACACCGTAACCTGGCCAGTCACAAAACTCATTTTCAAAGCTTCTCTGATGCGCACCGCGCCCTGCTTTGCTCCTCTAACCGCCCTGGTGTCTGGCTGCACGTAACCAGCAGCCAGGCGATTTGCTTCAACCTCCCACCCCGCCATAAATGTCTCCCCCTTACTCTCACAGATATTGTGGAGCGCACAGCAAGCAGCAATAACAATGGGGATATTCTTTTCGCTGCGGTCTGAGCGAGTCAGTAAGCTGCGCCAGCGCGCTTTTAAACGTCCAAATGCACATTCCACCACCATTCGGCACTTGCTCAGCCTGTAGTTGAACAGGTCCTGACTCCTGTCCAGGCTGCCTGTGTACGGCTTCATGAGCCATGGCATTAAGGGGTAGGCTGGGTTCCCAAGGATCACGATAGGCATTTCAACATCCCCGACGGTTACTTTCTGGTCCGGGAAGAAAGTCCCTTCCTCCAGCTTTCGAAACAGAGCAGAGTGCCTGAAGACGCGAGCATCATGTACCTTTCCCGGCCATCCCACGTTTATGTTGGTGAAACGTCCCTTGTGATCCACCAGGGCTTGCAGCAGCATTGAAAAGTACCACTTGCGGTTTATGTACTCGGTGGCTTGGTGCTCCGGTGCCAAGATAGGGATATGGGTTCTGTATATGGCCCCACCACAGTTTGGGAATCCCATTTCAGCAATACCATCCACTATTGCCTGCACATTGCCCAGAGTCACTACCCTTGATATCACCAGGTCTTTGATTGCCCTGGCAACTTGGATCACAGCAGCCCCCACAGTAGATTTGTCCACTCCAAATTGATTCCTGACTGACCGGTAGCTGTCTGGCATTGCAAGCTTCCACAGGGCTATCGCCACTCACTTCTCAACTGTGAGGGCTGCTCTCATCCTGGTATTCTGGCGCTTCAGGACAGGGGAAAGCAAGTCACAAAGTTCCATGAAAGTGCCCTTATGCATGCGAAAGTTTCACAGCCCCTGGGAATCGTCCCACACCTGCAGCACGATGCAGTCCCACCAGTCTGTGCTTGTTTCCCAGGCCCAGAATCGGCATTCCACGGCATGAACCTGCCCCAGGAACACCATGATTTCCACATTGCTGGGGCCTGTGCCTTGTGAGAGGTCTATGTCCATGTCAATTTCCTCATCACTCTCGTCGCTGCGCTGCAATCGCCTCCTTGGCTGGTCCGGGTTTCGCTTTGGCATGTCCTGGCTCTGCATATACTCCAGGACAATGTGCGTGGTGTTCATAGTGCTCATAATTGCCGTGGTGATCTGAGCGGGCTCCATGATCCCAGTGCTAGCTATGGCGCCTGGTCTGAAAAAAGGCGCGAAACTAGTATCTGACGGACCAGGGGAAGGAGGGAGGGAGGGAGGGAGGGAGGGCTGAGTGATGACAAGGCATACAGGTACAGGGAATTAAAATCAAGAAAGGTGGCTGTGCATCAGGGAGAAACACAAACAACTGTCACACAGAATGGTCCCCCCAAAGATTAAACTCAAAACCCTGGGTTTAGCAGGCCGTTGATTTCACGGAGGGAGGGGAAGCAAATGAATACAGAACAAATCTATTTTTTACATCTTAAGCTGGCAGCCGACGGTGCAGCATGACTGTTAGCCACTGCAGTACGACGACGATAGATATCAATCGTAATATGCCATCTTCTACCAAAAGGCAAGGGGCTGCTGCTGTGTAGCAATGCAGCCCCACATCTGCCAGCCCCACGTCTGCCAGCACCCAGATCGCCCTCGGCCTCTTCTGGGTGCTTAGCAGAAAATACTGGGCGATTAGCAGAAAATAGCGTACTACGACTGATAGCCATCATCATCGAGACAGTTGCACGTCTGCCCATGTGCCCATGATTTACAGCCACTGCAGAATGACGACGTCGGATACCAGTCGTAATATGCCCTCTTCTACTAAAAGGCAAGGGGCTGGTGCAATGCAGCCTTACGGCCGGCAGCCCTACAGCTACCAGTCATGCTGCACTGTCTACCGCCAAAAGTCAGTTAGCTGCTACTGCTGTGTAGCAATGCAGTCCACGTCTGCTGGCACCCAGATGACATATGGTGACGGTGAGCTGATCTGAGCGGGCTCCTTGCTTGCCGTGGTATGTTGTCTGCACAGGTAACCCAGGTAAAAAGGCGCGAATCTATTGTCTGCCGGTGCTCTGATGGAGGGGGAGGGGCCTGACGACATGTACCCACTACCCCCCGCGACACTGTTTTGCATCATTAAGGCATTGGGATCTCAACCCAGAATTCCAATGGGCGGCGGAGACTGCGGGAACTGTGGGATAGCTACCCATAGTGCAATGCTCCGGAAGTCGACGCTAGCCTCGGTACTGTGGACGCGGTCTGCCGACTAGAGCAGTTAGAGCATTTTATGTGGGGACACACACAATCAGCTGTATACAACTGATTTCTATAAAACCGGCTTCTATAAATTCGACCTAATTTCGCAGTGTAGACATACCCTTAGATAAGCATTCTGCGCAGGGCCGGATTAAGACCTTTAGAGGCTCTAAGCACTGAAAATATTGTGGTGCCCCCCACATATGTAATTCAAAATAAAAACCATACTATACTGTATGGTTTTTATTTTTTGAAATGACACAAAACGTACATGTATGCTGAAATTAAAATAGCTTCTTTCTAGATTTTCTGATTGCAAAATTCTGGATAAGTTCATCGAAGCTGACTCGACAAAGCATGTCCACTTCCATACACAATAGGGAAAGTGAATCAAGTCTGTCCTGACACATTGTTGCAATACATGACAGGATCTGATTTCCTCGCATTATTTTGATCTACATTAGTAGGATGTCCCCCTGGTTTAGGTGGGGATAAATAATAAAAAGAAAACAAGAAAAACAGGGGAAAAGTGTGGAGTGGAGTGTAAGGAAGTCTAACAAAGTTCTGATTTTTCCCATGATGACTACTTCGATGCTTTTTTTGAAATATCAAATCTCAATTTTTTTTTAAATCTCTTTTTTTTTGGTGCCCCCTGCTTTGCTGGTGCCCTAAGCACGTGCTTAGTCTGCCTATTGGGTAATCCAGCCCTTATTCTGCACAAGCAGCAGAAATAATAGCCATAGTTGCTGCCTTAGGATATGTCCTCACTACCCGCCGGATCGGCGGGTAGCGATTGTTCTATCAGGGATCGATTTATCGCGTCTCCTCTCGACACGATAAATCGATCCCCTATCACGCTCCCCGTCGACTCCGGAACTCCACCAGGGCGAGAGGCGGAAGTGGAGTCAACGGGGGAGCCGCGGCTGTCGATCCCACGCCGTGAGGACGGGAGGTAAGTTGATCTAAGATACGCAACTTCAGCTACGAGAGTAGCGTAGCTGAAGTCGATGTATCTTAGATTGATGCCCTGCCCCCAATGTAGACCAGCCCATGGAGAATGCTGACTCTAATGCACATTCATAGACTGGGTGCATATGTGGAAATCTAGAAACATGCAAACTAATTACAATCATCCAGTGTTTTATGCTGATTATCTCCTATATGCTTGGAACCTGACGGAGAATAGAACTGAAAAGACTTACTCATTTAAGGTCAGAGCACATCACAAGGGGTCTGCTGATATAGCAGTTCTCAATAACCAGGTGGATAAATTAGAAAGCAGGCAGCTAAGTTAGGCCCCAACTTTCTGTGGGACAAAGTTAAAAGCAAGATTAATGCCACACATACATCTGGGTATCAAGACTGTATAGACATTATTACACTTCAATGGAAAGACCCTGAACTAAGCCAGTCACTAAAAACAGGCAAATATAAAACCTGGAAAATTGTTCAACATCGTTCAGGTTTAATTATGGCTGAGTTACAAAAGAGGGAAGAAAGCCAAACACTTCCTGTATTGGTTATCCCTGCGGTTATCAGACAAGAATTAATCCATCTAGCTCATGAACAAGGCCATTTCGGCCTGCAAAAGATGCTACACTGATTGTCATCTGTGGGATCGTGGCCAACCATTAGCAGGGATACAGAACATCATATCCACAACTGCTTAAAGTGCGCCATGAACAACCCAGACCCGAAGATCAGGAAAGGGCCGTTACTTCATCAACCTATGAAAAGAGCCCTGGAATCGTTCTTTGCCCCAATCCAGGAGGGGTAATGTGCACTGTCTGATTGTTATCGATTCATTTAATAAATGGACCGAAGCATACCCTATTAATCAGTGTACAGCAGCCAATACAGCTAAGATTTAATGGAAAACACCTTCAGCCTCTTTGGACTCCCAAAGACAATTGACTAAGACCAGGGAAGTCATTTTACGGGAATTAATTCGCCAGCTGTGTATAGCCCTTGGAATAAAGCAGCAATTTCATTTCGCAGGGCATCTCCGATCTTCCGGTTTGGTTGAACGATTCAACCGTACACTAAAGGCAGCCCTGAGAAAGATAATTGAGGCATCCGGAAAAAATTGGGATGAACAAATTACGATGATCCTGATGCTATGAGGTCAACAGTGGAGACACATGGATTTACACCGTATAAGGTTTTATTTGGCAGGTCCATGAGAATGCCAGAAGCATGGTGGCTCCTGGGGAGAATCCCACCGGACGAATTTAAACCCCGACAGTTAACGGACACTTTTATTAAAAGAATCCTTACTACCATAGTGGAGACTCAGAAGGTTCCAGCTGCTAGACAAGTACACAGCATAAAGAATCTGGACCAGCGAGTGAATAATGGCATGCAAATCACAGAATGGGACATTGGGGAACATGTAATGTTTAAATCATACCTAGAGAAGGACCAAGTACTCAGCCTGAGATGGATGGGACCAGCAAAAATCATCCAGAAGGCAGGACCTACGGACCAACTGGAAATCTGTAATGGAAAAAAGAGAAAAGTTATTAAATGGTTTCACAATAGCCAACTAAAAGCTTGGAAAGGAGTAAAGCCCATGGAAGCAGGAAAAGCGAGAAGATGATAGGAGAAGGTGATTAATATATCTTTTCTCTTCTTCTTTCAGGCTAAGGTTATAAAGAAGAAGAATGACCCTCTCAACCGTAACCATGTATATAGTTCTTTTAAGAATTCCTGCTATACTCCTTCAAGAGAGCGGTACTATGTCGATTAGGGAAAATGAAGATTGGATATGTCAGACCAACTACAATAAAGCAAGACTCCAAAATCAGGAAAGACCATGGAAGGAGGCATCTCCATTGCCTACTATGGAGACAACAACAGATTCTCCTACTACTACCATGCCCCTAAGGGACTGGAGATGTGGAAGAGGGATGCAATTTGGAAGAGAAATAAGAGATGAGGAAGGGCAATGGGCCACGTTATCTGCACATAAATCAAAGGGATTATGCTATCTAGCTGTCACCAAACATCTGCAGAATTCAACCCAAGTTTTTGGCCCTATATGCAAATCTCTCCTAGAATGTGTATGGTAGGTCCCCACAAGGACTTTTTCTAACTGTTCTAGGGACCTCACTAGATGTACTTTAATAAATATCATATCCCCACCCATGGTATCACCTGGAGAAATGTCTTTGTCTGTTATAATGCATCATCAAGATGCTCAGATAAAATCTGGGAATATCCATATAAAGTCCCCTAATCATGATGACTTGGTGCTGAACTTGATTTGTACTTACCATGAGTTTGACTACAATATTTATGTTGATATATCTGGTGATGTTAACGATAAAAAAGGAAATGGTAAGAGGGCACCAAGGTGCCATTTGATATTAATTCCTTGGGATTGTTAGTTTAAGAATCTGCTTTATATGTTTGTAGTTGTTATGCTTATCGCTATAACTCCTCCTAGGAGGGAATTGTTGGGTTATGTTCATTTTGTATGTTTTGTATAATTTCAGGAACCCATATTGGTTCCCAAAATGGAGTTTGTGCCAATGTGACCCAGCTGATCACAGTTTTCCCATCTTTTATTTCTCCTCAGAAGTGGTAAACAACTTCTGGATAGAACTGTTTTTTACTGCCTTTTCCACAGGGTTTCTCAGAAGGGATTTTCTGCTCTGTCTACAGAGTTTCCCAAGCAAGGTTAGATAAGTCTGTCCTGAGCACTGCTCAGGGGTTGTCCATCCGAGTGACAGGAAGGGACTGTCGCGGGTCTGACTTGCACTTACCTACGCATCCTCGCGGTAGAGGGGGTAGGGTTTTCTTTTCACAGCTCTGCTTCCACTTGGACATGCATTTGCCATCACCTGCAAGAAGAGAAGGACAGACAGCCACATCGCACTCACTGTCATCCACCTTCAGCTGCTGTTCCCCGACATACCATCTGTCACGGACTGTGGGGGAGTCAAGTCCCTGCACCCCTCTTCCTGGGATTCACCGTGACTCTCAGCCAGCCAGTAAAACAGAAGTTTTATTAGATGACAGGAACACAGTCCCAAGCAGAGCGTGTAGGTACAACCAGAACCCCTCAATCAAGTCCTTCTGGGGGGTTTAGGGAGATTAGACCCCAGGTTGGGGTTCACTGCGTTGCACTATCCAGCCCAAACTGAAACCAAACCAAAACTCCTCCAGCAGCTTTCTCCCCCATCCCCTCTGGTCCTCCTCTCCTTTGTTCAGTCTCCCAGGCAGAAGGTGTTATTTCTCCCAACCCCCCTCCTGGCTCAGGTTACAGCTCAGGTAGCTTCCTTCAAAGGAAGTCCCCCATCCCCAGTGCAACCCCCCTGCAACATTCCCAGGTCAAATCTGCCCCACTCTCTGCTCCACTCCCTGCTCCGTCACATCTCTCCCCCCTTCAAGACTGAACTGAGCGGGGTCACTTTGCCCAGTGACCTGGGGAAGTTCAGGGCTCCCTCTCCAGGACAACGTGTCTGCTATCAGGTTGTCACTTCCTTCCTTCCTTCCACCACGTCCATGTCATAATCCTGCAGGAGCAGGCTCCACCTCAGGAGCTTGGCGTTGGCTCCTTTCATCTGGTGCAGCCAGGTCAGGGGAGAGCGGTCAGCGTACACGGTGAAGTGTCGCCCAAAGAGATATGGCTCTAGTTTCTTGAGGGCCCACACCATGGCCAGGCATTCCTTCTCGATGGCCGCGTAGTTCTGCTCCCAGAGTAGCAACTTCTTGCTCAGGTACACGATGGGGTGTCTCTCCCCCTTTTCATCCGCCTGCATTAACACCGCCCCCAGTCCCGTGTCTGAGGCATCGGTGAACACCATAAAGGGCTTGTCAAAGTCTGGGTTTGCCAGAACTGGGCCACTGACCAGAGCCTCCTTCAGCACCCAGAGAGCCTCCTGGCAGTCCTCGGTCCATACCACCTTGTCTGGCTTCCCCTTCTTGCACAGCTCAGTGATGGGGGCAGCTATGGCGCTAAAGTGTGGCACGAACCTTCGATAGTACCCCGCCATCCCAATAAAGGCTTGGACCTGCTTTTTGGTTTGGGGAGCGGGCCAGTCTCTGATCACCTCCACTTTGGCTGGTTCCAGCTTTAGGCAGCCGCTCCCCACCCGGTGGCCTAGGTAGGATACCTCAGCCATCCCTACCTTGCACTTCTCAGGTTTCACTGTCAGCCCAGCCTCCTGGAGTTGGTTCAGCACTTGTTTGACCTGGGACATGTGGTCCTCCCAGGTCTGGCTAAAGACACAGATGTCGTCAATATATGCCACGGCAAAACTCTCCATCCCCCTCAGTAGCTGATCCACCAGGCGCTGGAAGGTGGCCGGCGCTCCCTTGAGGCTGAAAGGCAGGATCAGGAACTCATAGAGCCCCAGAGGGGTGATGAAGGCTGATTTCAGCCTGGCATCTGCATCCAGCGGCACTTGCCAGTAGCCTTTTGTAAGATCCATGGTGGTAAGGTACCGAGCACCTCCCAGCTTGTCTAGGAGCTCGTCAGGCCCGGGCATGGGGTAAGCATTGGCAACAGTGATGGCATTGAGCTTCCGATAGTCCACACAGAACCGGATCGACCCGTCCTTTTTGGGGACCAGAACCACCGGCGAGGCCCAAGGGCTGGAAGACGGCTGGATCACCCCCAAAGCCAGCATGTCCCTGACCTCTCTTTCCAGGTCCTGAGCAGTTTTCCCTGTGACTCGTAAGGGGGAGCATTTTATAGGTGGGTGCGATCCTGTCTGCACCCGGTGGACAGTCAGATCAATGCGTCCAGGCTGGTTGGAAAACAGCTGTTGGTACAGCTGCAGCACCCCTCTGATCTCAGCTTGCTGGGTTGGGGTCAGCTGATCCGAGAGGGGAATTGCTTCCAGGGGGAAGCCAGCTCTTGTTCCAGGGAATAGATCTACTAATGGGTCATCTCCCTCCTCCTTCCAATGTCCACACACGGCCAATACCACATTCCCCCTGTCATAATATGGCTTCATCATATTCACATGGTACACCCGTTGGTGGTGTGCCCGGTTCGACAGCTCCACCACATAGTTTACCTCATTTAGTTGCTTGACAATCTTGAAGGGCCCTTCCCTGGTGGCCTGGAGTTTGTTTTTCCTCATGGGGATGAGGACCATCAACTGATCCCCGGTGGCGAAGGCGTGGACCCGTGCTGTGCGGTCATACCAGACCTTCTGCTTCCTCTGGGCTCTGGACAGATTCTCCCTGGCCAGACCCATTAGCTCTGCAAGTCTTTCCCGGAAGGTCAGGACATACTTCACCACCGACTCTCCATCAGGAGTGGCCTTCCCCTCCCATTCATCTCTCATCAGGTCTAGGGGCCACCTTACCCGCCTTTCATATAACAGTTCAAAAGGCAAAAACCCGGTAGACTCCTGGGGTACCTCCCTGTACGTGAACAGCAGGTGAGGTAAGTATTTGTCCCAGTCCTGCGGATGCTGGTTCATAAATGTTTTTAGCATCATCTTTAGCGTTCCGTTGAACCTCTCCACCAGCCCGTTGGATTGGGGGTGATATGCTGAGGCCCAGTTA
The DNA here is from genome assembly GCF_027887155.1 of Malaclemys terrapin pileata. Lineage (NCBI taxonomy): Eukaryota > Metazoa > Chordata > Testudines > Emydidae > Malaclemys > Malaclemys terrapin. The sequence goes on along the minus strand of NC_071518.1, from coordinate 42,272,545 downwards.
TGCAGGACCCCACATTTCTCCCACAAGCACCGGAGTAGGGCTGACATGAAGTTGGACCCTTGGTCTGTTAAGACTTCCTTGGGAAACCCCACTCAGCTGAAAATGGTCAGCAGCGCATCTGTCACAGTGTCTGCTTCGATGGACGATAAGGGCACTGCCTCGGGGTAGTGGGTGGCGAAATCTACCACCACCAGAATGTATTTCTTCCCTGACCTGGTCATCTTGCTGAGAGGTCCCACTATGTCCATGGCCACCTTCTGGAAAGGCTCCTCTATGATGGGCAAAGGTCTCAAAGCCGCTTTCCCCTTGTCCCAGGCCTTCCCCACCCTCTGACAGGGGTCACAGGATTGGCAGTACTGTCAGACGTTGGTAAAGACCCCAGGCCAGTAAAAGTTCTGTAGCAGCCTCTGCCTGGTGTGCCAGATTCCCTGCTGCCCTGTGAGAGGGATGTCATGGGCCAGGTACAGTAGCTTGTGGCAATACTTCTGGGGTGCCACCAGCTGCCTCCTGATCCTCCAGGACTCCACTTCCCCTGGGGGAGCCCACTCTCGGTATAGGAATCCCTTCTCCCACAGGAACCTCTCCTGGCAACCTCTCCTCATGGTCTGTACCACACTGAGGTCAGCCAGGCCCCTTAGCTTCCGCAGGGAGGGGGTCTTTCTGCAACTCAGCCTGGAACTTGGCGGCTGGGGAAGGGACGGGGACCTGCTCCCTCTCGTCGGCTGGGTCAGAAGCCACAGCCACCCCGAGCCTTATCCTTGGATGTTCCCTCCCGACCAGGGTAGGGTTCTGTGCCTCCGGTGTGACATCCTTCCCAAGGTCAGGGCATAGTGCCCCTCGCTGGCTCTGGCTACGGGTCATGACTAAGGTGTTCTGGGGGTTGCTTGGCCAGTCCTCTAGGTCCCCCCCCATCAATACCTCAGTGGGCAAATGGTGGTGCACTCCCACGTCCTTGGGACCCTCCTGGGCCCCCCATTTCAGGTGTACCCTCGCCACGGGCACCTTGAATGGGGTCCCGCCCACCCCTGTCAGGTCAGGAAGGTGTTGGGCACCACCCAATCTGGGGCCACCACTTTGGACCGGGTCAGTGTCACCCCTGCGCCCGTGTCCCAGTATCCATAAACTTTCCTCCCATCCACCTCCAGGGGAACAAGGCACTCACTCCGCAGGGAGAGCCCCGCACCCACCCTGTAAACAGAGAACTTTGAGTCCGGAGCATCCGGCCCCCCAGAGAAGCTGGCCTGGGGCCCTTCTCTCTCTTGAGCAGTTGATAAGCTGCCAGCCCCCCTTGCCTGGGATGCCTGCCCCTCATCCGTCTGGGCCTCTACCAAGTTAACCCGGTGTGGGTTCGGTCTGCTCAGTCTGTCCTTGAGCTTGGGGCATTGGGCCCGAATGTGGCCTCTTCGGCCGCAGTAATAGCAGCTCATGTCCCATGGGGCCCCTCGAGACGGTCAGTTGTCCCTGACGCTGGGCATTCCCCTTGGGAGGGGATTCCCCATATTCCCCCTTTGGGAGGTCCCTGGGTGACTCTCTCTCTGCATCGCGGCGGGCCTATTCCTTTGGGACTCCTCCCTGCCACCCCCTGACCGGCTCTTCACAAACCCATTGGCCAGCCGCCCTGCGTGTCGCGGGTTCTCTGGCTTTTTGTCCCTCAACCACAGCCTCAGGTCAGATGGGCACCACTCATACAGTTGCTCCAGTACCAGCAGTTTAACCAGGTCCCCCTTCGTCTGGGCCCCATCTGCCCACTTGCTGGCGTATCCCTCCATGTGGACGGCTAGTTGCAGATATGAGATCTCAGGAGTTTTATCCTGACTCCGGAACCTTTCCCGGTACATCTCAGGAATCAGCCCAAACTCACGTAGCAGGGCCTTTTTGAATAGTTCGTAGTCCCCTTTCTCCGCGTCTTCCAGTTGGCAGTACAATGCCATGGCTTTGGGGTCCAGTCAGGGTGTGAGAGCCCGGAGTCCGTCCACAGGATCAACCTGGTGCAGCTCGCAGGCCGTCTCAAAGGCATCCAGGAAGTCATCCATGTCCTCCCCCTCCTTACGTGGGGCCAGGATGCACTTATCAAAGCTCCGTGCAGTCCTAGGTCCCCCCCTCACTCACCGCAGCAGGGGGCTCGCTGCCCCTCAGTCTCGCCAACTCCCATTCATGCTGATACTGTCTCTCTTCATGCTGCCTCTGTTTCTCTTTCTCCTCCCGTTCATGCTGTCTCTGTTGTTCACGATCCTCCAGGTCTCTCAGTTTTAGCTCTTTCTCCCATTCCAGCCGCTTCCGCTCCACGGATGCCGAACGTCGCCGGGAGGATCCTCTGCTGGCTGGGGAGGGTCACTGCGCCCTCGGTATTTGCTGCGCTCCTCCCCACCCTTCCCCTAGGCATAGGAAGGAGGGGTCTCGAGAAGCCCTCAGCAGCCAGTTGACCACTCCCAGCTGGGACAGACACTGGTGCCTGCGCTGCATTTGCCAGGCTGCTTCCCTCAGAGACAGGGATCAGTTCATTCGAGCAATCTCCCTCCTCCAGCTGGGCAATGAGCTGTTCTTTGGTGAGCCTCCCACTGCGCAGCCTCCTCTGCTTGCACAGCTCCACCAGGTCGCTCTTAAGCCACTTGGCATACATCTTCCTGCTGGCCACTCACAGGCCTGTGTGCTCACCGCTCCCCACAGGGGAGACCCCTAGTGTGCCAACCCTTCTTGAGGTCACCACCTCTCTGCCAGGGTCGAGCTGCAGACTCCTCCGCCCCTGGGACCACTCGCTGCGATCCCCCGGGGGACCCTGTTACTGCAAAAGCCCTTCTCGCTAGTCACACATTCCCAGGGATGATAACCGTCTCTCTCTGACTCTTCAGTATTCCTGGTCCCCATCAATCACCCTTTATTTTACTGCTCCCCAGTCACTTACTGCAGGAAGCGCCGTCCACGGGGTGCAGTAGATCCCACCGCTGCCACCAGTTGTCACAGAGTGTGGGGGAGTCAAGGCCCTGCACCCCTCTTCCTGGGATTCACTGTGACTCTCAGCCAGCCAGTAAAACAGAAGTTTTATTAGATGACAGGAACACAGTCCCAAGCAGAGCGTGTAGGTACAACCAGAACCCCTCAATCAAGTCCTTCTGGGGGGTTTAGGGAGCTTAGACCCCAGGTTGGTGTTCCTTGCTTTGCACCACCCAGCCCAAAATGAAACCAAACCAAAACTCCTCCAGCAGCTTTCTCCTCCCTCCCCTCTGCTCCTCCTCTCCTTTGTTCAATCTCCCTGGCAGAAGGTGTTATTTCTCCCAACCCCCCTCCAGGTTCAGGTTACAGCTCAGGTAGCTTCCTTCAAGGAAAGTCCCCCATCCCCAATGCAACCCCCCTGCAACATTCCAAGGTCAAATCTGCCCCACTCTCTGCTCCGTCACACCATCTATTCTTCTTCAGACCCAGAGGAACATCAGCGGCAAACAGCAGAGGCTAACAGAGGGAGCTTGCCTGGGAGCTGTCCGAGAGGAGGTACGCTAAGTGCTGCATTAGGGGGGCTGTGTTGGTGAGTATCTGAGTGTCTGCTGCTGGGACAGTTGGTCAGTTTGACCGTGTGCTTGATTGCTTGCTTGTTTGTTTGAAAAGTGTGAATTGGGAGTGCTTTGTTCCAGGTGGACCTTGAGGGGGCCTGACTGGTATATAAGGGCAGTCAGCAGCGAACCAGCTGAGCGGCGAACAGCAGAGGCTAACAGGGAGTTTGCCTGGGGAGAGCTCACTGAGGCTTTCATCTGTGGGTTTTTCTGAATAGTTCCTGCAACAGTTGAGGAAGCTCTTAAGAGGACGGTGATATGGAAGGTGAGCGATCAGCTGTTGTCACCTGCACAGGCTGTGCCATGTTTGTCTTTCTTCCACAGGACAGAAGCGACTTTGTCTGTACAAAGTGCAAGCTGGTCTCCATGTTGGAAGAGAAGGTTCGAGGGCTGGAGAAACGAGTATCGACTCTGCGTTGCATAAGGGAAAATGAAGATTTCCTGGACAGACGTCAGGAGATGCTTCTACGGCCACAATGTTCTGAAGATTCAGAGCAGGCGCAGCAGGGACAGAAGGATTGTGAAGAGGTTTGGCAGCATGTGACCTCCAGAAGGAGAAAGAGGAGCGTCCATGCACCAGCAATGGAGATACAGGTGAGCAATCGTTTCCATGTTCTCTCTACAGGTACTAATGCGGAGAGTGGACTAGATGACCCATCTGAGGGAAGGGAGCAGAAGGAGACTCCACTGATTGGAAGGCAAAAGATGCACTGTCCTAGGGATGGGGGTTCCACGACCACCACTCCCAAGAGGAGGAGGAGGGTGGTGGTGGTTGGGGACTCCCTCCTCAGGGGGACTGAGTCATCTATCTGCCGCCCCGACCGGGAAAACCGAGAGGTCTGCTGCTTGCCAGGAGCTAGGATACACGATGTGATGGAGAGACTGCTGAGACTCATCAAACCTTCGGATCACTACCACTTCCTGCTTCTCCACGTGGGCACCAATGATACTGCCAAGAATGACCTTGAGTGGATCACTGCAGACTACGTGACTCTGGGAAGAAGGATAAAGGAGTTTGAGGCGCAAGTGGTGTTCTCGTCCATCCTCCCTGTGCAAGGAAAAGGCCTGGGTAGAGACCGTCGAATCGTGGAAGTCAACGAATGGCTATGCAGGTGATGTCGGAGAGAAAGCTTTGGATTCTTCAACAATGGGATGGTGTTCCAAGAAGGAGGAGTGCTAGGCAGAGACGGGCTCCACCTAACGAAGAGAGAGAAGAGCATCTTCACCAGCAGGCTGGCTAACCTAGTGAGGAGGCCTTTAAACTAGGTTCACCGGGGGAAGGAGACCAAAGCCCTGAGGTTAGTGAGGAAATGGGATCTTGGGAGGAAGCACAAAAAGGAGAGAGCAAGAGGGGAGGACTCCTGTCTCATGCTGAGAAAGAGGGACGATCGATAAGTTATCTTAAGTGCCTATACACAAATGCAAGAAGCCTGGGAAACAAGCAGGGAGAACTGGAAGTCCTGGCACAGTCAGGGAACTATGATGCGATTGGAATAACAAAGACTTGGTGGGATAACTCACATGACTGGAGTACTGTCATGGATGGATATAAACTGTTCAGGAAGGACAGGCAGGGCAGAAAAGGTGGGGGAGTTGCGTTGTCTGTAAGAGAGGAGTATGACTGCTCAGAGCTCCGGTATGAAACTGCAGAAAAACCTGAGAGTCTCTGGATAAAGTTGAGAAGTGTGAGCAACAAGGGTGATGTCGTGGTTGGAATCTGCTATAGACCACCAGACCAGAGGGGTGAAGTGGACGAGGCTTTCTTCTGGCAACTAGCAGAAGTTGCTAGATCGCAGGCCCTGGTTCTCATGGGAGACTTTAATCACCCTGATATCTGCTGGGAGAGCAATACAGCGGTGCACAGACAATCCAGGAAGTTTTTGGAAAGTGTAGGGGACAATTTCCTGGTGCAAGTGCTGGAGGAACCAACTAGGGGCAGAGCTTTTCTTGACCTGCTGCTCAAAAACAGGGAAGAATTAGTAGGGGAAGCAAAAGTGGACGGGAACCTGGGAGGCAGTGACCATGAGATGGTTGAGTTCAGGATCCTGAGACAAGGAAGAAAGGAGAGCAGCAGAATACGGACCCTGGACTTCAGAAAAGCAGACTTTGACTCCCTCAGGGAACAGATGGGCAGGATCCCCTGGGAGAATGACATGAAGGGCAAAGGGGTCCAGGAGAGCTGGCTGTATTTTAAAGAATCCTTATTGCGGTTGCAGGAACAAACCATCCCGATGTGTAGAAAGAATAGTAAATATGGCAGGCGACCAGCTTGGCTAAACAGTGAAATCCTTGCTGATCTTAAACACAAAAAGAAGCTTACAAGAAGTGGAAGACTGGACAAATGACCAGGGAGGAGTATAAAAATATTGCTCAGGCATGCGGGAGTGAAATCAGGAAGGCCAAATCACACTTGGAGTTGCAGTTAGCAAGAGATGTTAAGAGTAACAAGAAGGTTTTCTTCAGGTATGTTAGCAACAAGAAGAAAATCAAGGAAAGTGTGGGCCCCTTACTGAATGAGGGAGGCAACCTAGTGACCGAGGATGTGGAAAAAGCTAATGTACTCAATGATTTTTTTGCCTCTGTCTTTACGAACAAGGTCAGCTCCCAGATTGCTGCATGGGGCAGCACAATATGGGGAGAATATGACCAGCCCTCTGTGGAGAAAGAAGTGGTTCGGGACTATTTAGAAAAACTGGACGTGCACAAGTCCATGGGGCCGGATGCGCTGACTCCGAGGGTGCTAAAGGAGTTAGCGGGTGAGATTGCAGAGCCATTAGCCATTATTTTTGAAAACTCATGGCGATCGGGGGAGGTCCCAGATGACTGGAAAAAGGCTAATGTAGTGCCCATCTTTAAAAAAGGGAAGAAGGAGGATCCAGGGAACTACAGGCCAGTCAGCCTCACCTCAGTCCCTGGAAAAATCATGGAGCAGGTCCTCAAGGAATCAATTATGAAACATTTAGAGGAGAGGAAAGTGATCAGGAACAGTCAGCATGGATTCACGAAGGGGAAGTCGTGCCTGACTAACCTAATTGCCTTCTATGATGAGATAACTGGCTCTGTGGATGAGGGGAAAGCAGTGGATGTGTTATTCCTTGACTTTAGCAAAGCTTTTGATACGGTATCCCACAGTATTCTTGCTGCCAAGTTAAAGAAGTATGGGCTGGATGAATGGACTGTAAGGTGGATAGAAAGCTGGCTAGATCGTCAGACTCAACGGGTAGTGATCAATGGCTCCATGTCTAGTTGGCAGCCAGTTTCAAGCAGAGTGCCCCAAGGGTCGGTCCTGGGGCCGGTTTTGTTTAATATCTTTATTAATGATCTGGAGGATGGTGTGGACTGCACTCTCAGCAAGTTTGCAGATGACACTAAACTAGGAGGCGTGGTAGATACACTAGAGGGTAGGGATCAGATACAGAGGGACCTAGACAAATTAGAGGATTGGGCCAAAAAAAACCTGATGAGTTTCAACAAGGACAAGTGCAGAGTCCTGCACTCAGGATGGAAGAATCCCATGCACTGCTACAGACTAGGGACCAAATGGCTAGGTAGCAGTTCTGCAGAAAAGGACCTAGGGGTCACAGTTGACGAGAAGCTGGATATGAGTCAACAGTGTGCTCTTGTTGCCAGAAGGCTAATGGCATTTTGGGCTGTAGGGGCATTGCCAGCAGATCGAGGAACGTGATCGTTCCCCTTTATTCGACATTGGTGAGGCCTCATCTGGAATACTGTGTCCAGTTTTGGTCCCCACACTACAAGAAGGATGTGGAAAAATTGGAAAGAGTCCAACGGAGGGCAACAAAAATGATTAGGGGTCTGGATCACATGACTTATAGAATCATAGAATCATAGAATATCAGAGTTGGAAGGGACCTCAAGAGGTCATCTAGTCCAACCCCCTGCTCAAAGCAGGACCAATTCCCAGCTAAATCATCCCAGCCAGGGCTTTGTCAAGCCGGGCCTTAAAAACCTCCAAGGAAGGAGACTCCACCACCTCCCTAGGTAACGCATTCCAGTGTTTCACCACCCTCCTAGTGAAATAGTTTTTCCTGGTATCCAACCTGGACCTCCCCCACCGCAACTTGAGACCATTGCTCCTTGTTCTGTCATCTGCCACCACTGAGAACAGCCGAGCTCCATCCTCTTTGGAACCCCCCTTCAGGTAGTTGAAGGCTGCTATCAAATCCCCCCTCATTCTTCTCTTCTGGAGACTAAACAATCCCAGTTCTCTCAGCCTCTCCTCATAAGTCATGTGCTCCAGACCCCTAATCATTTTTGTTGCCCTCCACTGGACTCTTTCCAATTTTTCCACATCCTTCTTGTAGTGTGGGGCCCAAAACTGGACACAGTATTCCAGATGAGGCCTCACCAATGTCGAATAAAGGGGAACGATCACGTTCCTTGATCTGCTGGCAATGCCCCTACTTATACAGCCCAAAATGCCGTTAGCCTTCTTGGCAACAAGAGCACACTGTTGACTCATATCCAGACTTATGAGGAGAGGCTGAGGGAACTGGGATTGTTTAGTCTCCAGAAGAGAAGAATGAGGGGGGATTTGATAGCAACCTTCAACTACCTGAAGGGGGGTTCCAAAGAGGATGGAGCTCGGCTGTTCTCAGTGTTGGCAGATGACAGAACAAGGAGCAATAGTCTCACGTTGCAGTGCGGTCAGGGGGTGTCTAGATTGGATATTAGGAAACATTATTTCAGTAGGAGGGTGGTGAAGCACTGGAATGCATTACCTAGGGAGGTGGTGGAGTCTCCTTCCTTGGAGGTTTTTAAGGCCCGGCTTGACAAAGCCCTGGCTGGGATGATTTAGTTTGGAATTGGTCCTGCTTTGAGCAAGGGGTTGGACTAGATGACCTCTTGAGGTCCCTTCCAACCCTGATATTCTATGATTCTATGATCTAGGGACTCCCTGGAGGTCCTCTCCGATGGCTTTCAACTAGCCGGAGGACTGAGGTCCCAGGCAACAATCAAATCTTAATCTATAGAAGAAGATTTCTATTTAGGGGTTTACTTGCCTGTTTACAGGGTTTATTTTGGGGCATCACTGTATTGCATAATTTTACTGTTTACTCCCTCCTTTTCTTTGCCCTATTCATTGTACACCAATTCTTCAATACGCTTTATTTGTTTTTCACCTTATCCCAACTGACTTCTCGTTATTCAAGGTGGGATAGACCCCCTTATGGGAAAATCAAACCTACCAGTTGACAAATGCTGGACAGGGAGGGTCGAATCTAAGGAAACAGGAAGCCTAGACCCACATATATTCCTTTGGCTTTCTGTCCTTTCCTCTAACACAGCACAGGAAGACACAGCTGCGCTCATGGCAATGGGAGTGGGCGTTGGCCAGGCTCTCCTGGGATTGCCCTGGGACAGGGCTCATGGCTGGCACTCAGCTGGGGGGACGCTATTTCCAGCTCAGATGGGCTTGATCACTCCCTCGCCCCCTTGAGTCTGGGACCAAGCCTCTGTCTTTCCCCAGCTGAGCAGCTGCGCCTGGAGAGAGTGGGACGGACAGTGGAGGGTGATAAATTGGGGCAAGTGGGGTGTGGAGTGGGGAGGACCTGGGAGGAAAATGGGGCAGTAAGGGAGCAGGGAGAGTCTCAGGGGAGCAGGGGCTGACTCGCTGCACAGCCTATCCCATCCCTGCCTCCCCCTACTTGTGCTCAGCTCCTGCTCACTCTGAGGTGCTCTATTGTCCAGCTGTTCTGCTACTTGAGTCCTGACATCGCTCTGGCTCTGCCCCGGGCTTCCAGTGGCTTCAGCCACTGTGCTCTCCTGCCTGTCTGCAGTGCCCCATGCTGACCCACTGCTGAGTGCCTCACAGCACTGAGGGGGAGAGGTGTGGGCATCTCCTGTGCGACAGGTAAAGAGTCCCAGCTCCCCTCCCCTCTCCTCTCACCAGACAGCCTGGGACCAGCCAGTACCTCTCCCTCTTCCACTCCCACTATGGCCAAGGGAGGAGCCTGCCCCCCCCATTCTGCCCTTGGACCTACCGAGGTATTGGAGTCTGCGCCAGTGACTAGAGATGTAAGCTGCAGTGCCCTCTAAAGTGCTGTGCTCTAACTGCCACACGCAGACCCTGCTGGCACGCTCTAAATGGTCTCTAGTCTGAAACTGCCGCATGCAGACCCTGCTGGCACGCTCTAAATGGTCTCTAGTCTGAAACTGCCGCATGCAGACCCTGCTGGCACGCTCTGAAAGGTCTCTAGTCTGAAACTGCCGCATGCAGACCCTGCTGGCACGCTCTAAAAGGTCTCTAGTCTGAAACTGCCGCATGCAGACCCTGCTGGCACGCTCCAAAACAGGGGTTCTCACACTTTTTTTTGCTGGGACCCCCTTTGCAAATATTTCAGGTTGTGATGATCCCCTTCCATACCAGGCCACCCTTATTTCTGCGCTGCTGCTTGTGGCGGTGCTGCCTTCAGAGCGGGGCACCCGGCCATCAGCCCGTGCTCTTGTGACCTCCCCTCAGAATAGTTTTGTGACCCCCAGTTTGAGAAACGCTGCTGTAAAAGGTCCCTAGTTCTCAGACCATAGCCTGGGATTTGAGCATTGAAGCCAGCACCCCAGACCCTTTAGGAAACCTCCAATGTTTCACCTCATAAGAACAGCCATACTTGGTCAGACAAAGGTCCATCTAGTCCAGTATCCTGTCTACCGACAGTGCCCAATGCCAAGTGCCCCAGAGGGAGTGAACCTAACAGGTAATGATCAAGTGATCTCTCTCCTGCCGTCCATCTCCACCCTCTGACAAACAGAGCTAGGGACACCATTCCTTTACCCATCCTGGCTAATAGCCATTAATGGACTTAACCTCCATGAATTTATCCAGTTCTCTTTTAAACGCTGTTATAGTCCTAGCCTTCACAACCTCCTCAGGTAAGGAGTTCCACAAGTTGACTGTGCGCTGTGTGAAGAACTTCATTTTATTTGTTTTAAGACTACTACCCATTAATTTCATTTGGTGGCCCCTAGTTCTTGTATTATGGGAATAAGTAAATAACTTTTCCTTATTCACTTTCTCCACATCACTCATGATTTTATATATCTCTATGACATCCCCCCTTAGTCTCCTCTTTTCCAAGCTGAAAAGTCCTCCTGCCGGATCTTGACTGCACATAGAATCATAGAATCATAGAATATCAGAGTTGGAAGGGACCTCAAGAGGTCATCTAGTCCAACCCCCTGCTCAAAGCAGGACCAATTCCCAGCTAAATCATCCCAGCCAGGGCTTTGTCAAGCCGGGCCTTAAAAACCTCCAAGGAAGGAGACTCCACCACCTCCCTAGGTAACGCATTCCAGTGTTTCACCACCCTCCTAGTGAAATAGTTTTTCCTGATATCCAACCTGGACCTCCCCCACTGCAGCTTGAGACCATTGCTCCTTGTTCTGTCATCTGCCACCACTGAGAACAGCCGAGCTCCATCCTCTTTGGAACCCCCCTTCAGGTAGTTGAAGGCTGCTATCAAATCCCCCCTCATTCTTCTCTTCTGGAGACTAAACAATCCCAGTTCTCTCAGCCTCTCCTCATAAGTCATGTGCTCCAGACCCCTAATCATTTTTGTTGCCCTCCGCTGGACTCTTTCCAATTTTTCCACATCCTTCTTGTAGTGTGGGGACCAAAACTGGACACAGTATTCCAGATGAGGCCTCACCAATGTCGAATAAAGGGGAACGATCACGTTCCTCGATCTGCTGGCAATGCCCCTACTTATACAGCCCAAAATGCAGTCTGTGCATAGGCCCAGGGTGGTGAAGATGACCCACAATATGGGACCAATCCCCTGCAGTGTGGTTTTCATTGTAGAGTTGATGTGGAGAATGTCAATAAGTTCATGTTGTTGTTGTTCCTTGACCTCCTCGAGTGGAATGTTTAGGGCATCTGCCACGCTATGAAACAACTCCTGAAAGTGCCTGAAATCATCACCTGCAGTCAGAGGTGGTGACATGGTAGCTTCATCAGGTGAAAATGAAGAGAAGTCCAAGGCAGAGGTACCTTCTCATTCTGCTCTCCTTCCAGTTCCTCCTCCTTTGGTGGTACTTGCAGAGGTTGTGGTTCTGGAGGCCGGGAGGCTGTTGAGGAGGAGATGGATGGAGGCCCATGAGTTTGACATGGTGGAGGATTACCAAATTGTGCACTATACATTGCCCAGGGACTCCAATGTGGCCAATTAGGTGGGAAGGGAATGTATGGTTACAAGGGCTGGGCTCCCTGAGTTGAGGGAGGGTAAGGCTGGTAAGTTGATGTTAAGTGCCCCAATGTCGATGGGGCAAGATATTCTTCAGACCCATTCTCCTAGGTCAAGGAGGTGCCGGGCGTGAGGGGAAGTGTGAGGAGTGTCTTGACTGAAGTGGGTGAGACTTGGGATAGGTCCTGTCTGAAGGGAGGAGAATCCGGAGGGTCAGATAGAGTAAGGCCTGACAGATGTGTGAATTCCTGTGGTGCCATGGTGTGAGAGTTCGCCGTAGAACCAACACAACAAGACATTGCACTGGAACCGGGGCTTGAGAGATGGCCTTTCAGACTCAGACAACCACCTGCCTGGACTAAAGACTATGTTATGTAGTATCTACGGTATTTTCAGTGTAATATTCCTGCCAACAGCAGTGGCGTAGCCAGGTTCTAACATCAGGGGGAGCGAACACAAAAAAAGGCGCCACCAGCCACCATATCAAATTACTAGTTACAAGCAAGTGCTACTGATGTGTCATTGAATGAAGGAGAAGCCCGGAGCACTAGCTCAGCACTTGGGCACACCTGGAGTGTCAGTGATCAGGCTTGCTGGCCTGGTCCCCAGCCCCCGCCTGCTCAGCTCACGCTGCCTCGCACTCCTCAGGCCGGGGTCACCACCCAGACGGAGGCCGAGGCAGGGGCACCGCAGCATCTCGCTGTGAGGGGGCCATTGCTCGCATGCACCTGGTGGGACAGCCCCTCTCATCTCTCCTGAGGGGGCTGCTCTGCCATCTGTGGCCCCTGGAAGCAGGTAGCACACAGGAGCAAGGGGGGGGCACAGTCCCCCGCATGAGAGAGACAATCGGACAGAGGTGGGCAGGGTCTGTTGGGGGTTTGCATGGGGGAGAGGGGGTGGGGGGCTGCACTGGGAGACTCCAATGCAGCACCTAGCCATGCTGGCTCTGTGCATCATGAGGCCACTCGGGAAAAAGAGGAAGCAAGAGAGAGAGGCCGAGGAGGAGGTGCCCTTCCCCTCCCAGCTGGGTCTGTGAGTCCCTGATCTCAGAGTCTCAGCGCTGCAGGCACCCAGCCCCCAGGTACTGGGCTGGGCTGCAGTGCAAGCTGGAGGGGCTGATACAGAGAAGTCAGGACCAGTCAGAGGACTTCCCATGTCATCATGGAAACTCACTCCTGGAAAGCTGGGGGAGGTAATATGGGGGGGGGGGGTTAATATATATCAAGGTGGGTGAGGTAATATGGAGGGGGGGGTTAATATATATCAAGGTGGGTGAGGTAATATATTTTATTGGACCAGCTTCTGTTGGTGAGAGAGACAAGTTTTCACAGAACTCTTCTTCAGGAAGAAGAAAGAACTCGGTGAAAGCTCCAAAGCTTGTCTCTCTCTCGCACCAACAAAAGTTGCTCCAATAAAAGCTATTACCTCACCCACCTTGTGGCTCTAATTTCCTGGGAACAACAGGGCTACCCCAACACAGCATACAAAAATGCAGGAGTCACATGAACAGCACAGAGTGACCATCACACCAGGACACTATTTTCACGATTCATCTTAGCATAATGTCATCATCACCCCAAGGACGTAGCACCAGCATAATGAGATAAATATAGCCACATGGGCATGCCAAAAATTTGAGGTACAAGCACACTGGGATCCACACAGCAGGATAGTGGTGTCAGTTTAGCTCTCAGTCTCTGAGTCCATCCCCACTAAACTGAGTCCAACGGTTCAGCTAAACACAAGAGCACCTGCAAATAGCTGTACTAACAGCAGGATCTACACTGGCACAATAGGAGGAATTGCAGGGCACTAATTCCCAATCCTAGTGCAAGACAGTATGGGATCCAGGCACCAGGTCCTTAGAACCAGTATTTCTACTCACAGGAGCGTGGGATAAAATTAGAGAAGTTACAGAAGGCAACTCCCAAGAAATAAGGCACTTGACCAAATGGCTGGGTGGATGTTAAACAACCATCACCAGCCATTGTGTGCAGCAAGTGAATGACAATTAGTAATTTAATGACCACCATCACCAGAGAATTACTCAACCCTGAGACTCAGCAATACCCCCCACCTCCTCCTCCCAACTTGATCATAGAATCATAGAATATCAGGGTTGGAAGGGACCTCAGGAGGTCATCTAGTCCAACCCCCTGCTCAAAGCAGGACCAATTCCCAACTAAATCATCCCAGCGAGGGCTTTGTCAAGCCGGGCCTTAAAAACCTCCGAAGAAGGAGACTCCACCACCTCTCTAGGTAACACATTCAGTGCTTCACCACCCTCCTAGTGAAAAAGTTTTTCCTAATATCCAACCTGGACCTCCCCCACTGCAACTTGAGACCATTACTCCTTGTTCTGTCATCTGCCACCACTGAGAACAGCCGAGCTCCATCCTCTTTGGAACCCCCCCCCTCAGGTAGTTGAAAGCAGCTATCAAATCCCCCCCTCATTCTTCTCTTCTGGAGACTAAACAATCCCAGTTCCCTCAGCCTCTCCTCATAAGTTATGTGCTCCAGACCCCTAATCATTTTTGTTGCCCTCCACTGGACTCTTTCCAATTTTTCCACATCCTTCTTGTAGTGTGGGGCCCAAAACTGGACACAGTATTCCAGATGAGGCCTCACCAATGTCGAATAAAGGGGAACGATCACGTTCCTCGATCTGCTGGCAATGCCCCTACTTATACAGCCCAAAATGCCGTTAGCCTTCTTGGCAACAAGAGCACACTGTTGACTCATATCCAGCTTCTCGTCCACTGTGACCCCTAGGTCCTTTTCTGCAGAACTGCTTCCTAGCCATTCGGTCCCTAGTCTGTAGCAGTGCATGGGATTCTTCCGTCCTAAGTGCAGGACTCTGCACTTGTCCTTGTTGAACCTCATCAGGTTTTTTTTGGCCCAATCCTCTAATTTCCCTCTATATCTGATCCCTACCCTCTAGTGTATCTACCACGCCTCCAGTTTAGTGTCACCTGCAAACATGCTGAGAGTGCAGTCCACACCATCCTCCAGATCATTAATAAAGATATTAAACAAAACCGGCCCCAGGACTGACCCTTGGGGCACTCCGCTTGAAACCGGCTGCCAACTAGACATGGAGCCATTGATCACTACCTGTTGAGTCCGACGATTGAGTCAGCTTTCTATCCACCTTACAGTCCATTCATCCAGCCCATACTTCTTTAACTTGGCGGCAAGAATACTGTGGGAGACCGTATCAAAAGCTTTGCTAAAGTCAAGGAATAACACATCCACTGCTTTCCCCTCATCCACAGAGCCAGTTATCTCATCATAGAAGGCAATTAGGTTAGTCAGGCATGACTTGCCCTTGGTGAATCCATGCTGTTTGTTCCTGATCACTTTCCTCTCCTCTAAGTGTTTCATAATTGATTCCTTGAGGACCTGCTCCATGATTTTTCCAGGGACTGAGGTGAGGCTGACTGGCCTGTAGTTCCCCGGATCCTCCTTCTTCCCTTTTTTAAAGATTACATTAGCCTTTTTCCAGTCATCCGGGACCTCCCCCGATCGCCATGAGTTTTCAAAAATAATGGCTAATGGCTCTGCAATCTCATCCGCCAACTCCTTTAGCACCCTCGGAGTCAGCGCATCCGGCCCCATGGACTTGTGCACGTCCAGTTTTTCTAAATAGTCCCGAACCACTTCTTTCTCCACAGAGGGCTGGTCACCTTCTCCCCATACCGTGCTGCTCAGTGCAGTAGTCTGGGAGCTGACCTTGTTCGTGAAGACAGAGGCAAAAAAATCATTGAGTACATTAGCTTTTTCCACATCCTCGGTCACTAGGTTGCCTCCCTCATTCGGTAAGGGGCCCACACTTTCCTTGACTTTCTTCTTTTTGCTAACATACCTGAAGAAACCCTTCTTGTTACTCTTAACATCTCTTGCTAGCTGCAACTCCAAGTGTGATTTGGCCTTCCTGATTTCATTCCTGCATGCCTGAGCAATATTTTTATACTCCTCCCTGGTCATTTGTCCAGTCTTCCACTTCTTGTAAGCTTCTTTTTTGCATTTAAGATCAGCAAGGATTTCACTGTTTAGCCAAGCTGGTTGCCTGCCATATTTACTATTCTTTCTACACATCGGGATGGTTTGTTCCTGCAACCACAATAAGGATTCTTTAAAATACAGCCAGCTCTCCTGGACCCAGGGGATCCTGCCCATCTGTTCCCTGAGGGAGTCAAAGTCTGCTTTTCTGAAGTCCAGGGTCCGTATTCTACTGCTCTCCTTTCTTCCTTGTGTCAGGATCCTGAACTCGACCATCTCATGGTCACTGCCTCCCAGGTTCCCATCCACTTTTGCTTCCCCTACTAATTCTTCCCTGTTTGTGAGCAGCAGGTCAAGAAAAGCTCTGCCCCTAGTTGGTTCCTCCAGCACTTGCACCAGGAAATTGTCCCCTACACTTTCCAAAAACTTCCTGGATTGTCTGTGCACCACTGTATTGCTCTCCCAGAAGATATCAGGGTGATTAAAGTCTCCCATGAGAACCAGGGCCTGCAATCTAGCAACTTCACAAGACAAGCCCTTCCCTTAGGAGACAATTCAGGTTTCCCCTGATAGGAGAGGGAAAATCAGGCTACCTCTCCCTGCCCCCCAACATGGTGCCTGGACTTGTGTTTGCCAGAGCACATGGACTAAATACAATGTTTTCACCCCTCAGCAAGCACAGCAGATAGGATACCTCTGTTAATTTAATTTATCTCCTAGAACTGGAAGGGACCTTGAAAGGTCATTGAGTCTAGCCCCCTGCCTTCACTAGCAGGACCAAGTCCTGATTTTGCCCCAGATCCCTAAGTGGTCCTCTCAAGGATTGAACTCACAACCCTGGGTTTAGGAGGCCAATGCTCAAACTACTGAGCTCTCCCTGCCCCCCACCTTGCCTTGCCTTGGGAGACAATTCCATCCACACCCCCCAAGGCAGAGATTGTACTGCTATGAAGATTTCCCCTGATAGTTTTTCTCTCCTACCCTCCCCACCTCTATCCTTTCCCTACTGCCTCTTCCCTTCCACCCCTCACCCCCTAAGAGGCAGTCACCCAGATGCCAGGGAGGGGGAACCAAGCGCACTACATGGCCACTGTCTCTGAGAGCCAGGCGTCTCTGCCTGGGCAGGGAGGGCAAGCAGGGACACCACACCCCACAGGAGACGCGCCTCCCCCGCACCCTCCAATGCCTGTCCTGGTCCAGCTGCCTGGCAGGGGCTGGTACTCTCAGTCTCTCTGTGCTGCGGGGGGTGCAGGGAATGTTTTTGGAGATGCCTCTGGCTGAGTCCCCTGCCCCCCACCATGCAGACGGCCATCCCACCACCAGCCAGGTGCAGGCTCTCACAGCCACCTGGGGGGTTTCCAGCCCCACCCCCAAGCCACCCTCAGCACAAGAAAGACCCCCTTTGAAACACACTTACCAGCTGCTGCTACTGGCTGGCTTTAGTTGGTGAGAGGTTAGGTGTTGCTGCTGCAGAGCCAGAGAAAGCTACAAATGTCTGATTTGCAAATTGAATACAAACCTGGCGGAGATTTGGTCCTTGCAAACACACTCACTAGAGCATGTGACAAATGCAGCAGTGGAGCAAAGTCCAGAACTAGATTTTTGTACATTTCAATCTGATTTTTAAAAAACTGTCCCGTCTCACTCAAAACATGGGCTTTGATTGCCAGACCTACTGCTCAGGATGAAACCCTGCAGAAAATAGTTCAGGTCTTGCTGACATTACTCAGCTTTTGTTCAACAAAACAGTGGAGATGTACACACTGAAATGCTCCTGTTGCCGCCTCAACGAAAGGCATAGGGCTTATGTCTGTGCAGACTGTTCTTACATGGGCTGTTGGCTGTCATTCTTGTCAATTGCACAGTGGAGCTGGGGCAAGAAGCCCGGGCAGCTGGACCCCGCTCATGGCTGGGAATGGGGAGGCAAGAAGCCCCAGGTGGCTTCCCCACCCTTCGGGCTGGGAACATTGGCTGTCTTGTCAATTTCTTGGCTCTGGAGCCATGAAATTGATAAGGCTGCCGGGATCCCAGTGGGGAGCAGGCAGGGGGCATGGCAAGAAGCCGGGGCAGCTTCCCCCCACTCCTAGCAGGGAGCGGGGAGGCAGGAAGCCCCTGGCAGCTTCTCCTTGCTCCTGGTGGAGAATGGGGAGACAAGGTGGGGGGCAGCCCACATGGTGCCCAGGAGACTGTGGGGCAGCTGGGCTCCTGGCAGGGCTGCCAGCGGAGCGAAGATTCCAGGCTCTCAGCTCCCCACAAGGCCTCTCTTAGGTTGGTGGAAGCGCTCCTGGTAAGGACGTGCACCACCGACCCAAGGAGGGTAGTTTGGACATCAAACACAATAAGTAATTTTCTTTGTAGTGTAGAAATATTAGCACTGGGTGTCCAGGAGATCATATTCCCAGTCCATATAATCAATTTACAGGGTAGATGGGATTTTATTTAAATGCACCAGGACAATGTTTCCTAAGGTGTTACAGAAAAATATGTTTTAAAGGATACATGCAGATCATTTAGGGATTGGAAAATCTAAGAGAAGGGCCAGACACATTTTATCCCAGCCTCAAACAAGCAGCAAACTTGAGAACGCTGTCAGGCTTGGCTCACATGCCAAAATACAGGTCAGCTCAAGCGAAACAGCCCATGTTGGTGACACCAGAAAAATTGGCCCCCTGAAGCAAAGTAAGCATAGATTTACAGATTTATTTGGGCATAAGCTTTCCAGGGTAAAAAACCTCACTTCTTCAGATGCATGGAGTGAAAGTTACAGATGCAGGCATTATATAATGACACGTGAAGAGAAGGGAGTTACCTCACAAGTGGGGAACCAGTGTTGACAGGGCCAATTCGATCAGGGTGGATATAGTCCACTCCCAATAATAGATGAGGAGGTGTCAATTCCAGGAGAGGCAAAGCTGCTTCTGTAATGAGCCAGCCACTCCCAGTCCCTATTCAAGCATAAATCAATGGTATTAAATTTGCAAATTAATTTTAGTTCTGCTGTTTCTCTTTGAAGTCTGTTTCTGAAGTTTTTTTATTCAAGAATAGTTACTTTTAAATCTGTTATAGAATGTCCAGGGAGATTGAAGTGTTCACCTACTGGCTTTTGTATGTTACCATTCCTGATGTCCAATTTGTGTCCATTTATTCTTTTACGTAGGGACTGTCCTGTTTGGCCAATGTACATGGCAGAGAGGCATTGCTGGCACATGATGGCATATATCACATTAGTAGACGTGCAGGTTAATTGAGCCCTTGATGGTGTGGCTGGTGTGGTTGGGTCCTCTGATGGTGTCGCTAGAGTAGATATGGGGACAGAGTAGGCAACGAGGTTTGCTACTGGGATTGGTTCCTGGGTTGGTGTTTCTGTGGTGTGGTGTGTAGTTACTGGTGAGTATTTGCTTCAGGTTGGAAAGGGAATTGAGTTATCTGTAAGCGAGGACTGGCCTGCCTCCCAAGGTCTGTGAGAGTGAGGGATCGTTTTCCAGGATAGGTAGTAGATCGCTGATAATGCGCTGGAGAGGTTTTAGCTGGGGGGCTGTATGTGATGGCCAGTGGTGTTCTGTTATTTTCTTGTTGGGCCTGTCCTGTAGTAGGTGACTTCTGGGTACCCGTCTCGATCTGTCAATCTGTTTCCTCATTTCCCCAGGTGGGTATTGTAGTTTTAAGAATGCTTGATAAAGATCTTGTAGGTGTTTGTCTCTGTCTGAGGGATTGGAGCAAATTCGGTTGTATCTTAGGGCTTGGCTGTAGACAATGGATCATGTGATGTGTCCTGGATGGAAGCTGGAGGCATGTAGGTAAGTATAGCGGTCAGTAGGTTTCCGATATAGGGTGGTGTTTATGTGGCCATCACTTATTTGCACTGTAGTGTCCAGGAAGTGGATCTCTTGTGTGGACAGGTTCAGGCTGAGGTTGATGGTGGGGTGGAAATTGTTGAAATCCAGGTGGAGTTCTTCAAGGGCCTCCTTTCCGTGGGTCCATATGATGAAGAGGTCATCAATGTAGCACCAGTAGAGGAGGGGCGCTAGGGGACGAGAGCTGAGGAAGCATTGTTCTAAGTCAGCCATAAAAATATTGTCATTCTGTGGGGCAATGCGGGTGCCCATAGCAGTGCCACTGATTTGAAGGTATAAGTTGTCCCCAAATCTTTTTTGCGGAAAATCTTTTATTGGGAGTGGACTACAACCACCCTGATCGAATTGGCCCTGTCAACACTGGTTCTCCACTTGTGAGGTATTCCCTTCTCCTCATGTGTCATTATATAATGCCTGCATCTGTAACTTTCATTCCATGCATCTGAAGAAGTGAGGTTTTTTACTCTCGAAAGCTTATGCCCAAATAAATCTGTTATTCTTTAAGGTGCCACTGGACTCCTTGTTGTTTTTCTGGATACAGACTAACACGGCTACCCCCTGATACTAAGCATAGATTTGTTTCTTTAGGCTGGAAAAAATTATGTACTTGACTATTAGACTCACTCCCCCGAGGTACCCTTACTAGAGCAGCTAAACAGATGATTGTGCATATCAAATCTATTTTTACTAGATTCAGTATGCCTAGTGGAGTAATGTCTGACATGAGTTTAAGAAGTTCTCATTGATGCACGGGTTTAGACATGTAACCTCTACTCACCATTATTCCCAGTTCAACAGGTTTGCAGGAAACTGTGTCAAAATAATAACATACCTATGAAAAAGAATGCGGAGTCAGACTCTGATCCGTATTTAGCACTGTTAAATTACAGCATGGCCCCAATGAAGCATAGGCTGTCACCTGCTGACATTTTGTTCAACAGAAAAGTGAAAACAAAAATACCTGCACTGTTGGAAACAGTCAGAATCACTGGGAACTTTCGGGAGCCTAAAGGGTCAGATTGGGCCTCTGGATATGCAATTTTGATATTCTTTTACTTAGAAGTTACAAAGTACTGGAATAAGGAAATTGGTAACTTGGGGTCACGCATTGAGCCAACTAAAGGCGAGAATCATCTCCCAGTGAACTCTGGATTGGTACAAACTCTGGTTATTGTAGTTACAGTCAAAGAGACATATAGTTGAAGGGAAAGAGAGCCAATGGAGTCCCTATTGACACCCAGGGCCGGTGCAACCACTTAGGCGAACTAGGCAGTCGCCTAAGGTGCCCAGTGGTTGGGGGCATCTGAGATTTTTCCTCCCTCCCCTCCCTTCCCCTCACACAGAGTGCGGCGCGACTGATTGGGCGCCTGGGCCTGATTCAGCTGCTCCCATTGGCCTCCAGCAGGCAGAGTCCCTCCCCCCTTCCCCTCCCCTTGCCTCAGCGTCAGGTCGCCAGCATGCTTTGGGAGGGGCTGTGGGCTCCGCAGCCTGTTTGTTTTGGCTGCACATGGAGCCAGCGGCTGGAGCAGCATGGTAGTAAGGGGGAGTCCTGGGGGGGAGGGTTAGCTAGGTCGGGAGGTCTGGGGGGACTGTCAGGGGGTGGGGGGATGGTTGGATGGGTCGGGAGTTTGGGGGAGGCTGTCAGGGGGCGGGGGTGTGGAAAGGGATCTGAGCAGTCAGGGGACAGGGAGCAGGGGGAGGGTTGGATGGGTCGGCAGTTCTGGGGAGGTCTCTCAGGGCGGGGAGTGGTTGGATGGCGCGTGGGAGTCCCAGGGGTGTGGATAAGGGTTGGGGCAGCCAGGGGACAGGTAGGGAGTAGAGTCCTAGGGGGCCAGATAGGGTGGGGGGGTCTCAGGAGGGGGCAGCCAGGGGACAAGGAGTGGGGGGGGTTGGGTGTTCTGAGGGGGGTGGGAAGTGGGAGGGAATGCATGTGGGTGGGGCTCTCCCCCCCATCCTCTCTTTTGATTGTTGAAATATGGTAACACTAAAAAAGTGGTGCCCTGGCTTGGAAGGGAGGAGCTGCCTTCCGGAGGGACGGGAGAACCAGAGCATCGGCTTGCGGGGGTGGCGAGCCCCAGCCATGGAGGAGCCGGCGAAGCACAGGGGGGCAGCAGCCCTGCAAAGGCGGCGGCACCACTAGAGGGGAACAGCCGCGCCTCCTGACCAGGCTGCGGCCCGGCGTGCCCCCCCGGGGGCTCCTGGAAGCTGTAGCAGTTGCATGTGCTCGGCGGCCCCCGTGTGCTCCCCCGGCTCCCGCCTCGCTGTGCTCGGGCTCTGCGGCTCCCAGGCATGATAGCAGTTTTCAGGTATTTAAAAGGGTGTCATAAGGAGGAGGGAGAAAACTTGTTCACCTTAGCCTCTAAGGATAGAACCAGAAGCAATGGGTTTAAAGCAGCAAGGGAGGTCTAGGTTGGACATCAGGAAAAAGTTCCTAACTGTCAGGGTGGTTAAACACTGGAATAAATTGCCTAGGGAGGTTGTGGAATCTCCGTCTCTGGAGATATTTAAGAGTAGGTTAGATAAATGTCTATCGGGGATGGTCTAGACAGTATTTGGTCCTGCCATGAGGGCAGGGGACTGGACTCGATGACCTCTCGAGGTCCCTTCCAGTCCTAGAATCTATGAATCTATGTGAGCTACTGGGGCACTGGGCCCTGAGCCTACTCTGGGAGGGGCAGCGCGTGGCTGTAGCGGCTCACACTCCCAGGAGCCACAGAGCCCGAGCATGGCAGGGGGAGCTGGGAGGCGCACAGGGGCTGCCGCCCGCATTCATCCAGTGCAGGAGCCCGCAGGGGGCGCCAGGTGGGTTGCAGCCCGGCCAGGCGCACCCCCTAGCTTACCCCTCACCGTGCTCAGGTTCTGCGGCTCCCGTGCATGTGAGCCGCCGCTGCCCCTCCCAGAGCAGGCTCAGGGCCCTGCACCCTGGCGGTGGATCACATGCCCAGGAGCCGCAGAGCCTGAGCATGGTGAGGGGGCAGCAGGAGGGTGCATGGGGGCCTGCATCTGCTGCAGCCTGTAGGAGCCCCCAGGGGGGGTGCCCGGCTGCAGCCTGGGCAGGAGGGGCGGGGGGTGTGGCTGCTCCCCGCTAGCTGTGCCACTGCTTTTGCAGAGCTGCTGCCCCCCTGCACCGCGCCGGCTCCTCCATGGCTGGGGCTCGCTGCCCCCACAAGCCGATGCTCTGGCTCTCTGGTGCCTCCAGAAGGTGGCTCCTCCCTGCCAAACTGCTGCACTTGCCCAAGCCCGGCAAAGCCAGTGACTGGACTTGGGGTGGGGACCGCCGGCGTGGGGAGGGCTCGTGGGGGGGCTGTGCACCCTCCAGGGGAGTTCAGGGGGCGAGGAGGGGGGGACCTGGTCTGGGGAGCAGCTCCTGGGCACGGCTGGCCCCTGGGGTCTATAAAAGCTCGTTTGGAATTGCCCCTCAATTAACCAATGTGCAGGGGAGGTGGGGGGGGCCGCAAAGTGGAAGTTTCGCCTAGGGCGCAAAATATCCTTGCACCGGCCCTGTTGACACCTTATCACATTCCACTTTTAACAAGGGTACTTCATCCCCTTCCCCCTTCCGCTTCCCCCTTAAACTCCTATTCTGAAGCTATGATACTGAGCTTGTTGCCAGCACAGAGTGCACGAGGCAAAGCAACAGCGGGTTCGTTGCCCAGTGTGCTTCGCGTCAATAAACACACCAGGGGGAGAAGCAAACAAAGTTTATTTGGGATCCCAAAGCGGTGCTAGGAGACAGGCACGTCTCAGATCAAGCACACTAACAGGAACAGTTTTCCTTCTTTTATACATTTTGCAGTTAAGCCTCACCCCCCCCTTCTCCTCCCTTCCTCCCCCTCTACCCCTCCCTTCCCTGGTAACAGTTACTAAGCAAATAGCAAGTACATTTAAGCAGTTAAGTCATTCTTGGCAGCTATAAGCCTAGCTTGTTAGTAACTTCTTTAAACCGTTATCTTGTCCTTTTTCCCTTCAGCCAGAAACATGCAGGCCTCATTATTACCGGCGAACAGCAGAGGCTAACAGCGGGAGTTTGCCTGGGAGCTGTCCGAGAGGAGGTACGCTAAGTGCTGCATTAGGGGGGTTGTGTTGCTGGGCCTTGAGTGGGCCTGACTGGTATATAAGGGCAGTCAGCAGCGAACCAGCTGAGCGGCGAACAGCAGAGGCTAACAGCGGGAGTTTGCCTGGGAGCTGTCCGAGAGGAGGTACGCTAAGTGCTGCATTAGGGGGGCTGTGTTGGTGAGTATCTGAGTGTCTGCTGCTGGGACAGTTGGTCAGTTTGAGCGTGTGCTTGATTGCTTGCTTGTTTGTTTGAAAAGTGTGAATTGGGAGTGCTTTGTTCCAGCTGGGCCTTGAGTGGGCCTGACTGGTATATAAGGGCAGTCAGCAGTGAACCAGCTGAGCGGCGAACAGCAGAGGCTAACAGCGGGAGTTTTCCTGGGAGCTGTCCGAGAGGAGGTACGCTAAGTGCTGCATTAGGGGGGCTGTGTTGGTGAGTATCTGAGTGTCTGCTGCTGGGACAGTTGGTCAGTTTGAGCGTGTGCTTGATTGCTTGCTTGTTTGTTTGAAAAGTGTGAATTGGGAGTGCTTTGTTCCAGCTGGGCCTTGAGTGGGCCTGACTGGTATATAAGGGCAGTCAGCAGCGAACCAGCTGAGCGGCGAACAGCAGAGGCTAACAGCGGGAGTTTGCCTGGGAGCTGTCCGAGAGGAGGTACGCTAAGTGCTGCATTAGGGGGGCTGTGTTGGTGAGTATCTGAGTGTCTGCTGCTGGGACAGTTGGTCAGTTTGAGCGTGTGCTTGATTGCTTGCTTGTTTGTTTGAAAAGTGTGAATTGGGAGTGCTTTGTTCCAGCTGGGCCTTGAGTGGGCCTGACTGGTATATAAGGGCAGTCAGCAGCGAACCAGCTGAGCGGCGAACAGCAGAGGCTAACAGCGGGAGTTTGCCTGGGAGCTGTCCGAGAGGAGGTACGCTAAGTGCTGCATTAGGGGGGCTGTGTTGGTGAGTATCTGAGTGTCTGCTGCTGGGACAGTTGGTCAGTTTGACCGTGTGCTTGATTGCTTGCTTGTTTGTTTGAAAAGTGTGAATTGGGAGTGCTTTGTTCCAGCTGGGCCTTGAGTGGGCCTGACTGGTATATAAGGGCAGTCAGCAGCGAACCAGCTGAGCGGCGAACAGCAGAGGCTAACAGCGGGAGTTTGCCTGGGAGCTGTCCGAGAGGAGGTACGCTAAGTGCTGCATTAGGGGGGCTGTGTTGGTGAGTATCTGAGTGTCTGCTGCTGGGACAGTTGGTCAGTTTGAGCGTGTGCTTGATTGCTTGCTTGTTTGTTTGAAAAGTGTGAATTGGGAGTGCTTTGTTCCAGCTGGGCCTTGAGTGGGCCTGACTGGTATATAAGGGCAGTCAGCAGCGAACCAGCTGAGCGGCGAACAGCAGAGGCTAACAGCGGGAGTTTGCCTGGGAGCTGTCCGAGAGGAGGTACGCTAAGTGCTGCATTAGGGGGGCTGTGTTGGTGAGTATCTGAGTGTCTGCTGCTGGGACAGTTGGTCAGTTTGACCGTGTGCTTGATTGCTTGCTTGTTTGTTTGAAAAGTGTGAATTGGGAGTGCTTTGTTCCAGGTGGACCTTGAGGGGGCCTGACTGGTATATAAGGGCAGTCAGCAGCGAACCAGCTGAGCGGCGAACAGCAGAGGCTAACAGGGAGTTTGCCTGGGGAGAGCTCACTGAGGCTTTCATCTGTGGGTTTTTCTGAATAGTTCCTGCAACAGTTGAGGAAGCTCTTAAGAGGACGGTGATATGGAAGGTGAGCGATCAGCTGTTGTCACCTGCACAGGTTGTGCCATGTTTGTCTTTCTTCCACAGGACAGAAGCGACTTTGTCTGCACAAAGTGCAAGCTGGTCTCCATGTTGGAAGAGAAGGTTCGAGGGCTGGAGAAACAAGTATCAACTCTGCGTTGCATAAGGGAAAATGAAGATTTCCTGGACAGACGTCAGGAGATGCTTCTACGGCCACAACGTTCTGAAGATTCAGAGCAGGCGCAGCAGGGACAGAAGGATTGTGAGGAGGTTTGGCAGCATGTGACCTCCAGAAGAAGAAAGAGGAGCGTCCATGCACCAGCAATGGAGATACAGGTGAGGAATCGTTTCCATGTTCTCTCTACAGGTGCTAATGCGGAGAGTGGACTAGATGGCCCATCTGAGGGAAGGGAGCAGAAGGAGACTCCACCGATTGGAAGGCAAAAGATGCACTGTCCTAGGGATGGGGGTTCCACGACCACCACTCCCAAGAGGAGGAGGAGGGTGGTGGTGGTTGGGGACTCCCTCCTCAGGGGGACTGAGTCATCTATCTGCCGCCCTGACCGGGAAAACCGAGAGGTCTGCTGCTTGCCCGGAGCTAGGATACACGATGTGACGGAGAGACTGCCGAGACTCATCAAGCCCTCGGATCGCTACCCCTTCCTGCTTCTCCACGTGGGCACCAATGATACTGCCAAGAATGACCTTGAGCGGATCACTGCAGACTACGTGGCTCTGGGAAGAAGAATAAAGGAGTTTGAGGCGCAAGTGGTGTTCTCGTCCATCCTCCCTGTGCAAGGAAAAGGCCGGGGTAGAGACCGTCGAATCGTGGAAGTCAACGAATGGCTACGCAGGTGGTGTCGGAGAGAAGGCTTTGGATTCTTCGACCATGGGATGGTGTTCCAAGAAGAAGGAGTGCTAGGCAGAGACGGGCTCCACCTAACGAAGAGAGGGAAGAGCATCTTCGCCAGCAGGCTGGCTAACCTAGTGAGGAGGGCTTTAAACTAGGTTCACCGGGGGAAGGAGACCAAAGCCCTGAGGTAAGTGGGGAAATGGGATCCTGGGAGGAAGCACAAGCAGGAGAGCGCAACAGGGGAGGACTCCTGTCTCATGCTGAGAAAGAGGGACGATCGTTGAGTTATCTTAAGTGCCTATACACAAATGCAAGAAGCCTGGGAAACAAGCAGGGAGAACTGGAAGTCCTGGCACAGTCAGGGAACTATGATGTGATTGGAATAACAGAGACTTGGTGGGATAACTCACATGACTGGAGTACGGTCATGGATGGATATAAACTGTTCAGGAAGGACAGGCAGGGCAGAAAAGGTGGGGGAGTTGCGTTGTATGTAAGAGAGGAGTATGACTGCTCAGAGCTCCGGTATGATACTGCAGAAAAACCTGAGAGTCTCTGGATAAAGTTGAGAAGTGTGAGCAACAAGGGTGATGTCGTGGTTGGAGTCTGCTATAGACCACCAGACCAGGGGGATGAGGTGGACGAGGCTTTCTTCTGGCAACTAGCAGAAGTTGCTAGATCACAGGCCCTGGTTCTCATGGGAGACTTTAATCACCCTGATATCTGCTGGGAGAGCGGTGCACAGGCAATCCAGGAAATTTTTGGAAAGTGTAGGGGACAATTTCCTGGTGCAAGTGCTGGAGGAACCAACTAGGGGCAAAGCTTTTCTTGACCTGCTGCTCACAAACAGGGAAGAACTAGTAGGGGAAGCAAAAGTGGATGGGAACCTGGGAGGCAGTGACCATGAGATGGTCGAGTTCAGGATCCTGACACAAGGAAGAAAGGAGAGCAGCAGAATACGGACCCTGGACTTCAGAAAAGCAGACTTTGACTCCCTCAGGGAACAGATGGGCAGGATCCCCTGGGAGAATAACATGAAGGGCAAAGGGGTCCAGGAGAGCTGGCTGTATTTTAAAGAATCCTTATTGAGGTTGCAGGAACAAACCATCCCGATGTGTAGAAAGAATAGTAAATATGGCAGGCGACCAGCTTGGCTAAACAGTGAAATCCTTGCTGATCTTAAACGCAAAAAAGAGGCTTATAAGGAGTGGAAGATTGGACAAATGACCAGGGAGGAGTATAAAAATATTGCTCAGGCGTGCAGGAGTGAAATCAGGAAGGCCAAATCACACTTGGAGTTGCAGTTAGCAAGAGATGTTAAGAGTAACAAGAAGGGTTTCTTCAGGTATGTTAGCAACAAGAAGAAAATCAAGGAAAGTGTGGGCCCCTTACTGAATGAGGGAGGCAACCTAGTGACCGAGGATGTGGAAAAAGCTAATGTACTCAATGATTTTTTTGCCTCTGTCTTCACGCACAAGGTCAGCTCCCAGATTGCTGCACTGGGCAGTACAGCATGGGGAGAAGGTGACCAACCCTCTGTGGAGAAAGAAGTGGTTCGGGACTATTTAGAAAAACTGGACGTGCACAAGTCCATGGGGCTGGATGCGCTGCATCCGAGGGTGCTAAAGGAGTTGGCGGGTGAGATTGCAGAGCCATTAGCCATTATTTTTGAAAACTCATGGCGATCGGGGGAGGTCCCAGATGACTGGAAAAAGGCTCATGTAGTGCCCATCTTTAAAAAAGGGAAGAAGGAGGATCCGGGGAACTACAGGCCAGTCAGCCTCACCTCAGTCCCTGGAAAAATCATGGAGCAGGTCCTCAAGGAATCAATTATGAAACATTTAGAGGAGAGGAAAGTGATCAGGAACAGTCAGCATGGATTCACGAAGGGGAAGTCGTGCCTGACTAACCTAATTGCCTTCTATGATGAGATAACTGGCTCTGTGGATGAGGGGAAAGCAGTGGATGTGTTATTTCTTGACTTTAGCAAAGCTTTTGATACTGTCTCCCACAGTATTCTTGCCACCAAGTTAAAGAAGTATGGGCTGGATGAATGGACTGTAAGGTGGATAGAAAGCTGGCTAGATCATCGGGCTCAACGGGTAGTGATCAATGGCTCCATGTCTATTTGGCAGCCGGTTTCAAGTGGAGTGCCCCAAGGGTCGGTCCTGGGGCCGGTTTTGTTTAATATCTTTATTAATGATCTGGAGGATGGTGTGGACTGCACTCTCAGCAAGTTTGCAGATGACACTAAACTAGGAGGCGTGGTAGATACACTAGAGGGTAGGGATCGGATACAGAGGGACCTAGACAAATTAGAGGATTGGGCAGAAAAAAACCTGATGAGGTTCAACAAGGACAAGTGCAGAGTCCTGCACTTAGGACGGAAGAATCCCATGCACTGCTACAGACTAGGGACCGAATGGCTAGGTAGCAGTTCTGCTGAAAAGGACCTAGGGGTCACAGTGGATATGAAGCTGGATATGAGTCAACAGTGTGCTCTTGTTGCCAAGAAGGCTAACGGCATTTTGGGCTGTATAAGTAGGGGCATTGCCAGCAGATCGAGGAACGTGATCGTTCCCCTTTATTCGACATTGGTGAGGCCTCATCTGGAATACTGTGTCCAGTTTTGGTCCCCACACTACAAGAAGGATGTGGAAAAATTGGAAAGAGTCCAGCGGAGGGCAACAAAAATGATTAGGGGTCTGGAGCACATGACTTATGAGGAGAGGCTGAGAGAACTGGGATTGTTTAGTCTCCAGAAGAGAAGAATGAGGGGGGATTTGATAGCAGCCTTCAACTACCTGAAGGGGGGTTCCAAAGAGGATGGAGCTCGGCTGTTCTCAGTGGTGGCAGATGACAGAACAAGGAGCAATGGTCTCAAGTTGCAGTGGGGGAGGTCCAGGTTGGATATCAGGAAAAACTATTTCACTAGGAGGGTGGTGAAACACTGGAATGCGTTACCTAGGGAGGTGGTGGAGTCTCCTTCCTTGGAGGTTTTTAAGGTCCGGCTTGACAAAGCCCTGGCTGGGATGATTTAGCTGGGAATTGGTCCTGCTTTGAGCAGGGGGTTGGACTAGATGACCTCTTGAGGTCCCTTCCAACTCTGATATTCTATGATTCTATGATTCTATGATTACCGCTTGAGCAGCGGGTTGCACACAGATAACTGGTTGCTTACATATTCCAATTGCACCTGGCTTTTGAGGTTGATTAGAGTTTAAACATGGAAGGATAGAGTTTGGTTCACTTAGGCCTAGTGCAGGAAGGCTTCATTGACACTTAGTGGCCTTCCACCCACCCGAGTTACCTAGGGTTATGCCTAGTGACGTCAACAACTCCCTCCTTTGAGAATACTCAACAAGCTTTTGGCTGAGTTTTCTCATATTCTGTGGACAAGATATGATTAAGTGCTATGAAGATGCCGGGATTTTTGAGGAACGGAGGGCACAAAGCTTACGGAGGAGCAATTTAAAACAAGCAATCAGGAGGAGGGTGACCAGGCACAGTACCACACCGGTGAGGAGGAGACGCACAAGGCCACCACCCAGTCCTCCTAGGTTGGGCAACCAACTTCAAAGGGAATCGAAAACTGTGGGTTTCCTTTCCTGGGCCTTCCGCTGCTTGAAAATCTGTTTGGCCCACAGGACATGCTTGTTAATGTCCTGTGAGTTTTCCGGGACATAAGTACAACATTCATTCCCAATAAGGGCACACACCCCGCCCTGGGAGGCTAAAACATAATCTAAGGCCTGTCTGTTTTGCAGGGACAGCAACCGGAGGTGGTATAGCTCTGAGTTAAGGCTCTTCTCTATGGCCAAGGTTTCATTGGTGAATGTGGTGAGAAACACAGAGAGCCTGTGATAAAATTGGGTTAGCCGTTCCACCCCATAGGATGGGAGGAGGATTATACCCAACCTGTCTTCTTCCTTAATGGGCTCTGAGGTGGCATACAAAGATTTACGCTGCCTGGGGCGGCCAGGGGTTGTCCCTTAATGCATACTGGGATTCAATGTGACAAGGGGGTACCCGAGGTATTTCTTCCCCTACTGAACCATCCCCAACAGATATCTGACCAATTTTGGGGGACCACCCTCCAGGGTAACCCTGCTGCGTGGTGCGGGATTTGGGAGCATACCCAGCAGTTAGAGAGGTTAAACTCTTGGGCAAAGCAAACCTTCAAGGACTCATATGTGTTTGTTTCCAAGTTAGTAGGGATCCCTTTCCATCCCACATGTGCCTAGGGGGAAACGGGAGGTAACGAGAGGAGTGTCCCTATGGCAGAGTACCACTGTGGCAGACCCTGGACCTGAACTCATGCTGGGCAGGTGACCCTAGGGCCTAACAATTACAATTCCCCAAATACCCACAAAATATCAATTACCAACAGTAGGCAGATTAAAAACAAAAGGACCAGGCCACCAGGTTAGGCCCTGTGAGAGTAAACACAACCAATGCTTAGAGTTTTCACGGGGAGTGCGCTGCGACTGTCCAAAGAGACCACAGGGCATTCCCAGCAGGCCTTATTGTCTTTTGAATAACAGTTTAAGTCTCAAGTCGTCACTGGTAGTCCTTTTCCGTAGGCTGGATGGTCCACCGTTCAGGAGCGGGCACTGCCTTCAGACGGGAGTGATGAATCCAGTTCTTGTGTCCCTTGACCTTTGCTGTGTGGGAGACCAGCAGGACGGTGTGGGGTCCCTTCCACTTCTCTTGGAGAGGCTCGTCCTTCCAGGTCCGAACGAGAACGGAATCGCCTGGCTGCAAGGAGTGGACGGGGCATCCAGCGGGAGAGGCTGCAAATCTCTGGTATACCTGTGGAGAGAACAGAGAACAGCAGACAGAGAGCACATGTACTGAGATAAAAAGCCACACCCCATTTCCCACTCCCCTGCCAGAACCGGTATACCATTCATAGGCCATGCCCTTCCAAACATAATCTCGAAGGGACTGAGCCCTAACCTGCCCTTTGGGAGAGTGCGAATGTGGAGCAAAACAAGGGGTAAGGCATCAGGCCACTTAAGGGAAGCCTCTTGGCAGACCTTTGAGAGGTGCCGCTTAAGTGTCTGATTTGTGCGTTCCACTACTCCACTGGCCTGCGGTCACCATGGAGTGTGGAACTTCCAGGGGATTTGCAGGGCATCCGATATCTTCTGAACAACTTGGGATGTGAAGTGTGTTCCGCTGTCAGATTCCATCCACTGGGGGAGTCCAAAGCGGGGAATGATCTCCTTGACAAACTTCAGAGCCACCATTTTGGCAGTGTTGTTACGACATGGGAAAGCTTCAGGCCATCCGCTGAATCGATCCACCAAGATGAAAAGGTATTTGAATCCTTGGGTCCGGGGGAACTCAGTAAAGTCTATTTGCCAAACCAGCCCCGGGCCTGGGGTAGGTTCCAGAGTGGCTGGTGGCACTGACACTTCTGGTCGAGGGTTGTTCTTTTGGCAGACTAGACATTCAGCCTGTACCTGGGAGGCCAGGGGTCTAAGAGCCTCCCTGCCAGCGTATAATTCTTTGTTTCTTCTCCAGGGTCAGTTCTTAATGTCTTTTGTAGTCAGGAATTCCTGGACTTTGTGGTTTCAGTGAAGCAAGTGTTCCTTCTTCTCTTTTCCTGAAACAGTGTGGTTCAGCATCATACAGGGGAGAGGTTACTAGCACATCACCCTGTCTTTAAATAGGCTTATCATCAGTCGGAGAGTCCTCCCGAGGTGGAGGGGTCTTTTTACAGTGAGAAGCCTGGGTCCAGGTGGGCAGTTCTTGGACTTCACAGCGGTGTTGGTGGTTAACAGGACTTGGAAAGGGCCTTTCCAGTGTGGAGCCAAAGCAGTTTTTCGTTGATGGACTTTACGTAGACTCAGTCTCCTTGTTTCAATGAATGGCAGGGCTGCTAGGGTCTTTGGTTAGCAGTTCTTTTATCTGTGAGAAAAGAAACCTAACACATTTCATTAATGCCTGGCAGTGTTTTGCAGATCTCATAGTTGCTTGGGCACATTCAGGCCCCCCTTTTCTTGGTTGTCAGCCAAGTCTTAGCTGTGAACAATGTCCTTGGATGGTGCCAGCATCTTATCTTTGGACTGAGCTTGCTAGCTATATTTTTTTTCCTCAGTTAACTCGTTCTGTTCTTTTTCCTGCTCTCCTTCTTGGCTTCTTTTAACTTACAAAGGAAACTTCCACTCTTCACTCATACACCTTTTCCCAACAATGAACACATACACATTGCCATTATACACTCTTCCAGTAAAATAACTTCTATACAGAGCTTTGGAGCAACACACCAGGATGAGCACACCCACTTTTGAGGAGTCCAACAAAGTTCAGGAGGCTTACAGTGGCTTTAAGGCAAGGGATGAGACCCACAGCAGCAATCAACAAGTCATCCACATATTGCAGGAGGGGGACCCTGTCCTCATTGTCCCACTCCTCCAAGTCTCTGGCCAGGGCCTGGCCAAACAGAGTGGGGGAATTTTTAAATCCCTGGGCCAACACTGCCCAGCAAAGCTGCTTTTTAACCCTCCTTTTGTCCTCCCACTGGCTCCACTCTGGGGCTTGCAAGGCCGAGGGCTCAATTGCAAGGGTCATTATCCAGACATTCTCTGGGGGTAAGGTGAGGGTTATTTCATCTTGGGTGAAATGCAGGGTGGCTCCTAAGCGACAAAGCAGGTCCCGTCCCAGTAGAGGCGTTGGACAATCAGGGAGGTAAACCAGTTTGTGAGATAGAGTTCTGTTTCCCAAAGCACATTCCACTGGGGCATATACTGGGCACTTGGTTTCTTTCCCTGTGGCACCCACCACAGTGAGGGACTCTGACACAGGCAGCTGCAGAGGTTGGTTTACGGCGGTTCATTCAGCTCCAGAGTCTATTAAAAAGTCTATGTCCGAATCTCCCACCCGCATTTTTACTCAGGGTTCCGGGGGCAGGATAGTCCATCTCCCCTGACACCCCTATTCTTGATCCTTCGCTGCCATTATAGGGGTACCTTCCCTTTCGGGGCACTCATTTTTCCAATGTCCCTCCTTTCAGCATCTGGCACACTGGTTGCGACCCAGTCACCTTTCCTGTGAGCCAGGGCGCCCACATCCTCTTATTCCCCGGCCCTTTTCACCTTCCTGGAATTTTCCCCTGCCACCGGCCTGTACTGCTGCAACCATCATTTTCGCTTGCCTCTCTTCCTTTTCTTTAGACACAACCTGATTACGCTCCACCTCAGACAGCAGGGTCCGCATAAGGACATTACAATCATCCCAGTCAGGCTTACAGCTAGCCAGGCACCCTTCAAAGACTGAGATAAACTTGATTGGGTTCGTAGAGAATTCCCCTGCCTGTGCCTTAAAGGCTGCTAGGTCCACCGGGTTAAAAGGCACATGGGTGTAAACCTGCATAGTAGTGGCCTGATTCCTATCTGAGCCATGTCTGGACACCACGGTCTCAGTGATCAATGGATAAAATTCCACCGAGGGGACAATCTCTGGGACCTGAGACACCTTGTCTTTATATGGTGGGGGTGTGATAGCCGAAGGGGACACCGGACCTGCCATTACAGCTGTAGGGGGGTTCTGGGGACTAACAGTAGCTACTACCGAACCTGTCGGAGTCAAATTACACTTTTTCAAAATATCTGACCTATCTCTTCGCAACATAAACAACTGTACATACATATGTTCATTCCATTTACCCGTTTGCTGACAAAACAGATGCAACTGAAGGATCATGTTATAATTAAGTGATCCTTCCGGTGGCCACCTTTCCTGGTCCTCTAGCTGATATTGAGGCCAGTCTACTGTACAGAACCTTTTCAGTTTACTTTTAGTTATTGGATTTGCACCAAACACTTTCCAATTCACCAGAATGCATTCCAAGGGTATACACCTTGCTCTGCCTGCCATACTCTGTCCCTGTCCCATAGGGAGACACTGGGCGTCCTCAGGTCATAACAGGTAGACACTGGGCGTCCCCAGGTCAAGACAGATAAAGTCCCCACTGGACTGTTCCTACCTTATCCAAGGGTCCGGTTCTGCACCGTTGCCCTATCCACAGGACCGGTTCCCCACCGTCGCCCGCAGCTGCTTCTCCACTACTCGAGCGCGTTGCACCGTTGTGCCCTCCGGGGTCGACCAAACCACATCTCCACCGAGGCCCCTGGTAAAGTCACTGGTGCGCGCTGGGCGTCGGTCGTCGCCACAACCTGTCGACCTCCGAGAGGGGTCCGGGCAAGGCTAAATTTCAGCCTCGAGCCCCACGTTGGGCGCCAAAACTGTTGCCAGCACATTAAGTCCTGGAAGATTTGACCCTCTAACTTTTTTTCCAAGAGGAAGAGCTGCCCAGAGCTCCCGTACCTGTTTATTTTCCTTTCCCGCCTGCAGTGGCCCTGAGATACTTCAGAAGACTCAATTTTTTTTCAACTTTAAAATGTTGAATTTTCTTGGTGTTTGTTTTTAAATATTCTCCTGTGAGACCTGCAACTCAATCACTGTAGTGTTATGTTTAAGCACCTTCTGGAAAGTAACTAACCTTTAAACAGAAGTGAAAGCAATGTTGCCAACTCTCATCATTTTGTCATGAGTCTCAAGATAATAGTTTTCCTTAAATCCCCATCTCTTGGAGTCAAGTGGATATGTGATGATTTCAGCCTTCATTCTTAAAGAAAAAAGTAAATTTCTAGCCCTTGTGGCTGTGGATGTGGCTTTAAAATGTGACCCAAGTGCACCCTAAAGGCTCAAAAAGCAGAAGGCAAATAAAAAGAACACAACATCTTTTTATTTTTACACAATCTCATGATTTTTAAGCCAATTGCATGATTTTTGCTGAGCCTGACATGATTTTGGAGCATTTGGGGTTGGCAATACTGTGAACGTGACTTGAAAGTGTCAGTTTCATTCCTGTTTAAAGTCAGTTTCTAGTTCATTATTTGTAGTGGGGTAACACCTCTAGAGCCCCAGGCAGGTGCAGTATAAACTTTTAGGGCCGTGCCCTAGTAGGATGTTTCCAAAAGTTAAATGATCTATTACAAGTTTGGTCAACTGCAAAAAGTAAGTAGCCTAAATGATAGAAAGTCATCTAGATTTTTCTACAATTGTTTCAATTGTTGTATTCAAGAGTTAGTTAGAAAGTAAGAATATACATAAACATGTTAAACCTAACCAGTGTCCTTTAAGTGACTTGACAGAAGGTGTCAGACCACCTTATTCTGGAAGAAAGAAGGATAAACTTTAAACTTCAAAATGAAGTAAAACCAGAAAATATGATTATCACCCAGTTATAGAAAATATGAGAAAACTATCATACTTTTGTTGAATTATTCAAGAAAAACTAACAGAAAATGGAGCTAAAAGACTTTTCAAACAATTCTGTTAGCATATATTTTAATTAACAATGCTAATTAAGAAATTAAAGAGCTCCAAGAAAAGGCTTGAAATCCTTGAAAAGATGAGTTTTTTCTATAGCATAGGTGCCCCATCTACTGGATGAGTAGGAGATGTGCAATGACACTTTGACCTGTCCAAGAAATAAATATATCATGTGTAAATCAGAGATGGTTACCTCCCAAGATTTTGGGAAAAGAGATGCCAACATCAATAAACTGGTCCCATTTTGGAACTGTGTCAGCCCACACTACAACTGAATGGAAAGATGCTGTTAAAAAATGGTGCCAAAGCTCATTAATTGTTCTCTTCATTGAAGCAATCCAGTTCATCTTTCATCTTTACCAAAGACATCCAACTATCTTCCTTTAAAACTCCAGAGGTCCTAAATGCAGAGGTGTCCTGATCCTGACCCAGATGAGCCGAACTGATACATATTAGAAATGTTCAATAATTCTACTCTCCCAAGAGGGAATTTTTGTTAACTAAAAGTTGTTTATGGACAAGAATTTGGGTTTTGGTACCATAACATCCAAAGTTCTAACTATAAGTAGCCTTGAGGAAGAAAGACCACGGGATGCTATTCGAGGAAGGACTGCTAGGCAGAGATGGCGTTCACCTTTCGAGGAGAGGGAAGACCCTATTCGGACACAGACTGGCTAACCTAGTGAGGAGGGCTTTAAACTAGGTTCGACGGGGACAGGTGAGCAAAGCCCACAGGTAAGTGGGGAACATGGAGACCGGGGAAATGAGCCGGAAACAAGAGGGAATGTGGGCTATATTGGCAGAGAGAAAGGAGAGTCAGGAAAAAACTGGGAGGAAAGATCAAACCAGTATCTTAGATGCCTATATACAAATGCAAGAAGTATGGGGAATAAGCAGGAAGAACTGGAAGTGCTAATAAATAAATACAACTATGACATTGTTGGCATCACTGAAACTTGGTGGGATAATACACATGATTGGAATGTTGGTGTGGATGGGTACAGCTTGCTCAGGAAGGATAGACAGGGGAAAAAGGGAGGAGGTGTTGCCTTATATATTAAAAATGTACACACTTGGACTGAGGTAGAGATGGACATAGGAGACGGAAGTGTTGAGAGTCTCTGGGTTAGGCTTAAAGGGGCAAAAAACAAGGGAGATGTCATGCTAGGCGTCTACTACAGGCCACCTAACCAGGTGGAAGAGGTGGATGAGGCTTTTTTCAAGCAACTAACAAAATCATCCAAAGCCCAAGATTTGGTGGTGATGGGGGACTTCAACTATCCGGATATATGTTGGGAAAATAACACAGCGGGGAACAGACTATCCAACAAATTCTTGGACTGCATTGGAGACAACTTTTTATTTCAGAAGGTTGAAAAAGCTACTAGGGGGGAAGCTGTTCTAGACTTGATTTTAACAAATAGGGAGGAACTCGTTGAGAATGTGAAAGTAGAAGGCAGCCTGGGTGAAAGTGATCATGAAATCATAGAGTTTGCAATTCTAAGGAAGGGTAGAAGGGAGAACAGCAAAATAGAGACAATGGATTTCAGGAAGGCAGATTTTGGGAAGCTCAGAGAGCTGATAGGTAAGGTCCCATGGGAATCAAGACTGAGGGGAAAAACAACTGAGGAGAGTTGGCAGTTTTTCAAAGGGACACTATTAAGGGCCCAAAAGCAAGCTATTCCGCTGGTTAGGAAAGATAGAAAATGTGGCAAAAGACCACCTTGGCTTAACCACGAGATCTTGCACGATCTAAAAAATAAAAAGGAGTCATATAAAAAATGGAAACTAGGACAGATTACAAAGGATGAATATAGGCAAACAACACAGGAATGCAGGGGCAAGATTAGAAAGGCAAAGGCACAAAATGAGCTC
The DNA here is from genome assembly GCF_027887155.1 of Malaclemys terrapin pileata. Classification (NCBI taxonomy): domain Eukaryota; kingdom Metazoa; phylum Chordata; order Testudines; family Emydidae; genus Malaclemys; species Malaclemys terrapin. The sequence goes on along the minus strand of NC_071518.1, from coordinate 42,235,089 downwards.
AAACTAGCTACGGGAATAAAAGGAAACAAGAAGACTTTTTATCAATACATTAGAAGCAAGAGGAAGACCAAAGACAGGGTAGGCCCACTGCTTAGTGAAGAGGGAGAAACAGTAACAGGAAACTTGGAAATGGCAGAGATGCTTAATGACTTCTTTGTTTCGGTCTTCACCGAGAAGTCTGAAGGAATGCCTAACATAGTGAATGCTAATGGGAAGGGGGTAGGTTTAGCGGATAAAATAAAAAAAGAACAAGTTAAACATCTCTTAGAAAAGTTAGATGCCTGCAAGTCACCCGGGCCTGATGAAATGCATCCTAGAATACTCAAGGAGCTAATAGAGGAGGTATCTGAGCCTCTAGCTATTATCTTTGGAAAGTCATGGGAGACGGGAGAGATTCCAGAAGACTGGAAAAGGGCAAATATAGTGCCCATCTATAAAAAGGGAAATAAAAACAACCCAGGTAACTACAGACCAGTTAGTTTAACTTCTGTGCCAGGGAAGATAATGGAGCAAGTAATTAAGGAAATCATCTGCCAACACTTGGAAGGTGGTAAGGTGATAGGGAATAGCCAGCATGGATTTGTGAAGAACAAATCATGTCAAACCAATCTGATAGCTTTCTTTGATAGGATAACGAGCCTTGTGGATAAGGGTGAAGCGGTGGATGTGGTATACCTAGACTTTAGTAAGGCATTTGATACGGTCTCGCATGATATTCTTATCGATAAACTAGGCAAATACAAATTAGATGGGGCTACTATAAGGTGGGTGCATAACTGGCTGGATAATCGTACTCAGAGAGTTGTTATTAATGGTTCCCAATCCTGCTGGAAAGGCGTAACGAGTGGGGTACCGCAGGGGTCTGTTTTGGGACCGGCTCTGTTCAATATCTTCATCAACGACTTAGATATTGGCATAGAAAGTACGCTTATTAAGTTTGCGGATGATACCAAACTGGGAGGGATTGCAACTACTTTGGAGGACAGGGTCATAATTCAAAATGATCTGGACAAATTGGAGAAATGGTCTGAGTTAAACAGGATGAAGTTTAACAAAGACAAATGCAAAGTGCTCCACTTAGGAAGGAAAAATCAATTTCACACATACAGAATGGGAAAAGACTGTCTAGGAAGGAGTACGGCAGAAAGGGATCTAGGGGTTATAGTGGACCACAAGCTAAATATGAGTCAACAGTGTGATGCTGTTGCAAAAAAAGCAAACATGATTCTGGGATGCATTAACAGGTGTGTTGTGAGCAAGACACGAGAAGTCATTCTTCCGCTCTACTCTGCTCTGGTTAGGCCTCAGCTGGAGTATTGTGTCCAGTTCTGGGCGCCGCATTTTAAAAAAGATGTGGAGAAACTGGAAAGGGTCCAAAGAAGAGCAACAAGAATGATTAAAGGTCTTGAGAACATGACCTATGAAGGAAGGCTGAAAGAATTGGGTTTGTTTAGTTTGGAAAAGAGAAGACTGAGAGGGGACATGATAGCAGTTTTCAGGTATATAAAAGGGTGTCATAAGGAGGAGGGAGAGAACTTGTTCACCTTAGCCTCTAAGGATAGAACCAGAAACAATGGGTTTAAACTGCAGCAAGGGAGGTCTAGATTGGACATTAGGAAAAAGTTCCTAACTGTCAGGGTGGTTAAACACTGGAACAAATTGCCTAGGGAGGTTGTGGAATCTCCGTCTCTGGAGATATTTAAGAGTAGGTTAGATAAATGTCTATTAGGGATGGTCTAGGCAGTATTTGGTCCTGCCATGCGGGCAGGGGACTGGACTCGATGACCTCTCGAGGTCCCTTCCAGTCCTATAATCTATGAATCTATGAAAGAGCTTTCCTGAAAACCAAAAGGTACCCAGAAGAAATTTTCACCACACCAAGAGACTACCTGAACACCAGAATGAAGGGTGAGAAAATCTAATCTAATCAAAAGCATAAGAAGATTTTAAAATCAATGTTTACTGCTAAAAGAGTCCATAGGGAATTTCTCTGCTTTGAAGGGAAGGAGACACAAACCAAGCAGTGAGTCAGGAGCTGTTTCAGACTTCGCCAGAGTCAAGTCAGTCCTTCCAGGTGAGTGCTGATATGCCTGCTAATGAAGGGGACGGGCATTTGGGTAAGTTTATACATACATTTTTCCTTGTAAGTATTTTTTACCTTTTTGTTGCCCTGAACTTCCTCTCTTTCCCTCCTCCCCTCCACCCTTTTTCCCTATTAAAAGTGGCATCCAACCTATCCACACATTTAGAGAACAAAGGCATTGACTTGTGAGTGATCCCTTTACTTGTATAATGTTATAAAATACATTTTTAAAAATTGGTATGGTACTCTGAATTACACAGTCCACATCAGATCATTGTCCTCTGCTTGGATGGAGTCAGAAGAAAGAAGTAGAGGCGGAGTCCACTTTTTCTTTTTGGCTAGGTTGGGTAGATGAGGAAGGGACACAATTCTCCCCATAGAGAGTACTTTGTTTATCTGAACAGGAATGTTCCTTTTGTTCTCTCAAGTAATCTTGAGGAACTTTCATGGAGATACTCTGCAAGCCTCTCCTGAACATTTCAGGGATGGTGGCCTTGTTTCTTCCCCCATGACATTCCCACGCCATACTGTGATATGTTCCGCTAGCACCACTGTTATAAACAGGCTATTAGCTTTGGAACACCAACAGCAGCTACATTCTCTGTGCCTTCGTCACCCTCAGGACTCAGTGAGGTATCAGCCAAAATCACCACTGCCTGTGAAAATAGTGGAAATACTCACTGGATTTTCCCATATCCAGAGACAAGATGCCCAGTATCTAAACCTGCAACAGTTCCCCATTCCCCTGCCACTATTCCATTCTCACTATGGCTTGAGGTGCATAGCGATGCTGTAAACAAGGTGCTTCAAAGCTAATATGACAATTTTCATTTCTTATCAAAGGTCTTTAAGGGAATAATGTAACTATGACTCTAAAGCAAATGCTGTATCCATCTGTTTTACTCAGAAGCCTTTCATATGGTGACCCCGCTCCATGCCTGCTGAACCGTTCCCTGATCAGGAAGAGAAAGAAAGAAGCATAGTTTCATTTGACCATTATTTCCTGTTTTTTGAGTGCAAAAAAGTTCTCTTTTTGGAAACCCAAGTGAATATTTATTAGTCTACACCAAGCATAACTGCCACATTACAAAATTCACATTGGGAGTCAATGACGCACCGTTTAAGCTCTGTACACACGAAGAGACCCTAGTTCATGAAAGCATCACACAACACTACTGTGGCTGACAACTTAAATGTTCTTTTAAAGCTACATAAGAACGGCCAGACTGGGTCAGACCAGTGGTCCATCTAGCCCAGTATCCTGTCTTCCGACAGTGATCGATGCCAGGTGCTCCCTCTGCTTATAGCTCCATGATTGGCTCTTATATCCCTTATGTACACCTGTTCAAATTCCACAGAAAGCTGGTCCACTTTGCCTTTTCACCCTGCCGGTAGCCTTTCCCACTTCGCCTCACAGACATGATGCAGTACACAACATGCAGCTATCACAATGGGAAAATTTACCTCACTAAGATCCAATCTAGTGAGTAAACAGCATCAGCACCAGCACGCTTCTGTCTACCAAAAACACATTCAACAGTCATCCTGCACCTGCTGGGCCAGAAATTGAACTTTTCCTTTGGTGCTGTCAAGGTGATCAGTGTATGGTTTCATGAGCCAGGGGAGGAAGTGATAGGCTGGGTCCTCCAGAATCACTATTGGCATTAGAACATTGCCAGTGGGAATGCACTAGTCGGAAGAACGTCCTTGCTTGTAGCTTTTGGAAAAAGTCCTGTGTTCTTACAGATGCAAGCGTCATGCACCTTCCTCAACCAGCCCACACTGGTGTCAGTGAAGCAACCCTTGGGATCCCCGGTGCTTCCATACCCATGGGAAAATATCCCTTTCAGTTTATGTACTCACTGGCAAGTTGAGGTGGTGCCAGAATAGCAAGATGTGTCCTGTTGATCACCCAACTGGAGTTCGGAAATTCCACTGTTATCGACCCATCCAGTCTTTCCTGCACACTGCTGAGAGTTACAGTCCTGTACGGCAGGAGATGCTTAATGGCCTTGCACACTTGGATGATAGCGGCCCACACTGTGGGATTTCCAACTCCAAACTGCTTTTCCACTGACAGTGCAGCTCTCATTCTGGTTTTCCTGCTCTGGAGGTCTGGGTGAGCTCAGCAAACAGATCCAGCAATGCACTTTTACAGCCGAAAGTTCTGCAGCCATTCATCTCTAACCTGCATTATGATGTAATCCCACCAATCAATGCTAGTTTATTGGATCCAGTAGTGGTGATCCACCACATGGAGCTGCTCTGTGAATGCCAGCAGCAACCTGATATTTTTATTCTCTATGTCCATCAGCATCCAGTCATTGTTGTCAGCTCTTCTTCTTTCTCTTGCCACTAGTTGTGGGCGTACTCACTGAAGTGCCACAAATACAGAAGAATCGTGCATCCTGTATTAGCAACGGTAATCAGAATTGTGCTGAGCTGTGCAGGGTCCATACTTCTGCCAGAAACATGGCAAAAACTGAAAAGTGGCAAGCAGGACTACTGGAGTTTTAAGAATAGCATGAAAATTATGGGATGGAATAAACATAATGGGATGGAAAAAGTGGCATTGTGGGAACTTGATCACTTGGTCTCAGAAATCCCTGGGCAAATTGTTGATATCCAACAAAGCACTGAGCCAGACAATGGCATGGACACACTAGGATACCATAGTGCACTGCATTTTCCATTGACACAACCCCTCGTGGAGAGGATGTGCACTACTGACGCATGCAGCCAAGTGTGTTTGTGCCCAAGTGATCTACAAAAGGCAGTGGCTGTATACTGATATAATTTATGTTGACCAAAAGTTGTAGTGTAGACATATCCTTAATTGCTTGATGCCTAATTCAGTTATCTGTGTTTCACCTAGCATGCACTATGATTGTAAAGAGATAATATTTGAAGCTTGTATATTAAGGCTGATCTAATCGTCACCTGGCTTACTAAAGTTACTTTGTTGTTGCTCAAAGAACTAACCTTGAAATCATAAATGTCTTGCTGTGTACTTCCTAAAATCTGGAATTCTACTGTATGTTATTACATCTTTGTGAAAGTTTATTATTTAATGGTTAATTTTTGTTCTATTGTCTTGTCTAACTTTAATCCTAACTTTGAGTGCTACTCAGAACAAGCTAACTTTGATAGATCAGAGGTTCTCAAAACGTCTTTTGTTGATGGACCCCCTTTCAAATGCAACGTTAATCATGGACCCCTGCCTGAGAAACTGATAGACAAAAGTATATGTGTACTTCATATAAACACGTACTGTGAGTAATGCTTTAAGAAAAAAATAGTATAAGAGTACTGACAGATAACAGTTAGATTGGTGTGCCTACTTCTTACTGCAGAGTCTATCTGTGGGGTGATGGTTCACAAGCAAACTCCTAAATCATTCTCCACTTCCAGTCGGGACCTGAACTTTGTCTCCATATCTGTCATGGCAGAATATATGTTGTTGGGAAAGGTAGCAAAACTTTCATTGCTTCTGTAACTAAAACTGGGTACTCCATAGTAACAGTTGGCCAAAACTGGCCAGGTGTCTGTTCCTGAAACTTAATTTTCAGTGTGAGTCACAGGATAGTTTGAGCAGCTCCTGTTTTGATTTTCCAATCATACAGCAAGCTGACATTATAGCAAAAGTTGAGAACATATCCTGAACCTAGTCATATTCCTCCATGTTTATATTTTTAAGGTAAACACTAAAAAACTCATTGTCATGATGTTAGTATCCAGAAATTCTGTAAGTAGCAGAAATATATCTGAGATTCCACTGCTCAGTCTAGATTTCCAAATCTCTACTTTCTTCTGAAATGCTGCAATCTTGTCATGAACTTCAAGTATGCTTGTATTGCCCCCTTGTGTGGACGGGTTTCATGCATTCAACAAGTTAAAAATGTCTGCAAGGTATGCAAGCTTTGCGATCCCTAGCAATGTCAGAAATGTTTGTGGGGATCTTGGGATTGTGCACAGAAAGAAAACCCAGCAGCTCTTTACAAAGCTCAAAAACTATTTCCAACACTCTGCCACAAGATAGCCAATGCAATTCCATATGAAACAATAATTTGTCATGTTCTGCACCCATTTCTAAACACAGCTTTACAAAAAGGCATGTGCGGTATTCTGAACATTGGAGGAGCATCCTGTAACCCCCAAACAACTCAATGACTCACTCACAGGAGACACACCGGGGTATTGCTTCACCTTGTGGCCCAGTCCACTGTGATGGGATCCCTGGGGTGCAGCCTGGGATGTGGGACCGCTGCGCCCCTCCCAACTCTCCAACCTGCACTGTCTCTCACAATGCTTTGCTAGTGACAAGCAGCAAACCCCTCCAGGTGCTGTTATCACTCAGCACAACAGCATGTGGAGCCCCACACCCAATCAGATTGCATGAATGCTCCCAGAGCCACTCATGAATCTCACAGAGAAAGGCACCAGTCAAATTCCCCCAGCTCCCAGCACTGTACCTCAGGAGCAGTGCAAATTTACTAATTGGTTCACCTCTTCATCATTGGAAAGTGGATATACACCCGCCTTTGCAAACCTGAGCAGATTTGCCACATGCTCACTGGTAAAGATAAACAGTAAAATAAGTTTATTGACTAAAAAGATAGATTTTAAGTGATATTAAGTGATAGGCAAAAAGTCAGAGTTAGTTACCAAAGTAAACTAAAATATAAGCATGCAGCCTACACTCTTAATCCTATTAGACTGGGCAACATCTAGATTAAGCAGTTTTTCTTACCTCACTGGATATTGCAGTCCTTAATATACAGGCTGTGCCTTAAACCTGGGCCATTCTCCTTGGTTGGAGTCTTCAGTCTTCTGAGTGTCTTTGTTGCTTGCAGCATAGGTGGGAGCAGGAGAAAGACCAAGCATGTGTTCTGTTTTATACCTTCAGTCCCATGTGCTTGGAGAACACAGTCCAAGCATGTCTGATGGGCATTAATGAGTTGAGCAATTCCCCTGGAGTGGCCTCATGCCGGTGAGTCATTGAATTGTAATTCCCTTGCTGGACAATGGCTGTTGACGGTTGTTTGACACCAGCCCGGACATTGGTTACTTTCCTTGCTGTTGTCTCTGGGGAGCTGTCAGGGTTCCCTCCCCACTCTAAACTCTAGGGTACAGATATGGGGACCCGCAAGAAAGATCCCCTAAGCTTATTTCTACCAGCTTAGGTTAAAAACTTCCCCAAGGCACACATTCCTTCCTTGCCTTGGTATTGCTGCTACCACCAAATGATTTAAACAAATATTCAGGGAGGGCCACTTGGAGCCCTACCTCCCCCAAAATATCTCCCCAAGTCCCTACACCCCCTTTCCTGGGGAGGCTTGAGAATAATATTCTAGCCAATTGGTTACAAAGTGAGCACAGATCAAACTCCCTGGGTCTTTAGGACACTGAAAAACAATCAGGTTCTTAAAAGATGTTTATTTTAAAAAAAGATAAAAGAATCACCTCTGTAAAATCAGGATGGAAGATAACTTTACAGGGTAACAAAAAGATTTAAAACACAGAGGATTTCCCCTCTAGGCAAAATTTTAAGTTACAAAAACAGTGATAAACCTCCCTCTTAGCACCGGAAAAATTCACAAGCTAAAACAAAAGATACTCTAACGCATTTCCTTACTATTACTTACTATTTCTGTAATATTGGATGTATCGTTTCAGTAGGAGCTGGATTACTTGCTTGGTCTCTCCCTTTGTCTCCTGAGAGAACACCCACGGAGCACAAAACAAAGCCTCCCTCCCCCCCCAGATTTGAAAATATCTTCTTTTCCCATTGGTCCTTCTGATCAGGTGCCAACCAGGTTATCTGAGCTTCTTAACCCTTTACAGGTAAGGAGGGATTTTATGCTACCCTTAGCTGTATGTTTATGACAGGAGCTAATATCTGGCCAATTCCCCAATTTACAGCATGTTTTACTGACAACCATACAACAGAATCTCATAACTTCATATGTATTAATGATATACATATTTAGATAGAACAGTGACTTTCACCAGATCATAACCTTTCTCTTGATACCTTACATAGCATGCTTTATATGCAAGATCACAATTATATTTAAATGAGAAATATGGGGGTTACAGGACACCCCCCCAATGTATAGAATGTCGCAGCGTGAATTCAAAGGCTGGGACTTTATAAAATTCACAACTGTGATAACTGCATTTAGCACATGATGTAATTCGGGTTCCATTTTTTTTTGATGCAAGGGCCTGGTGATGCAACATTCAGTGTGTTACAATTACCTGTGAGATTATGCGTGGTATTCATCCTACAACCCCACTCCTATTGCCTGTCATAACGGCAGCACTGTCTGTACAAACAGCAACACACTTCTCCCAATTCAGCTTTCATGATATCCTCCAATAATCTGTATGTTTCCTGACCTGTTGTCCATTCTGGTAACTCCTGACAAAAAAGAAAAGCTTCCAAAATTTCCCCCAGCCAAACATAATAAACAAAAACTAATAATTGTGCTGCACTGCCAAAATCAGTTGTCTCATCAAGCTGAATTGCACACTGTTCACATGTATGTAGCCTTTTGATTAGTTGACATTTTACATAATTTGAAAGCTCTTCAATTCTCCTACTAAGTGTGTCATTAGAAAGTGATATGGCTTTAAGTTTCTTTGCTGCTTCTTCGCTTACCATCACTGCGCACATTTCTACAGCAGCTGGAAGAATCAGTTCTTCTCCAGTGGTATGGGATTTTTCACTCTTTGCACTCTGAAACACTATTAAGAAGGAAGCTTTAAGAGCTTTTTCCAGAACGGATGTTATGTTTGTCATTTGAGAGTTTTCTGTCAATTTATTCTTCTTTCTTTAATTGAAGAAAAGGCTCTGGATTCATCTATATATTCTAGGTGCCTTGTTGTGAGGTGTCATTTCAATTTTACAGGTTTCATTGCTTCATTAGATAAGATTCGTAAGCATACAATGCATTGCGGTCATCCATCACTAACTTGCATGAAACCAAAATCAATCTAACTTTTGTCAATCTGTCTGTTCTTCATTTGTTTCTTACTACTTGGTCCTGCATTGCCCATGGCTTCAGTGCATCTAGCAGTACTAGTATGAGGACATTTAAAAAAAAAATTGTTACTAACCTTTCGTAACTGTTGTTCTTTGAGATGGATTGCTCATGGCCATTCCATGCTAGGTGTGTGCATGTCGTGTGCAGAGAGATTTTGCAGGAATTTTCCCCTCAGTGCTATGAGTAGGAACGGCTCTAGCACCCTCTGGAATCGCGTGTGTATGCACCAGTATAAGGTGCGCCACCGACCCTGGACTCTCTCAGTTCCTTCTTGCTGATAACTCCAACAAAGGGGTAGAAGGATGTGTTGCTCATGTCCATGGAATGGACATGAGCAACACATCTTGAAGAACAACAGTTACGAAAGATTAGTACCCATTTTTTGTTCTTTGAGTGCTTGCTAGGTGACTCACAAGCAGAACCCCCGGAGGTGGGCTTGGAGTTCATGGATGTACTGATTGCAACACTGCTCCCCAGAAAACTGGTATTATCATGGGCCCATTGGGTGATGGCGTAGTGGGACGCGAAGATATGAACAGATGACCATGTTGCGGCTCTGCGGATGTCATGGATTGGTACCTGCGTGAGGAATGTTACCAGATTTGCCCATTACTTTGGGGTATGCTCATTTATTCGGGTTACTCCTCTGGGGAAGGGGGTTCTGTAATCCTGTCAATATACTGCTTGTGTCACTTGTGTTTACATATGGAGCTCTACTTCTCCCTTCTGCAAGTCCCCTCCCAATGGAGCTATCCTGCAGGACCTAGGGTCCCTAGGGCTGGGTTACTCCCACCCCAGAACTGGATGAACACCCACACACCCACACGTACATTAACAGAGCAAGTCTGAGCGGACCGGGTCAATCAGCACTGTCAAGCTGACCCCTTATATGTCTCTGGACTCACTGGGCTGGAGAAAGCAGCACTTTCAAGCTGTCTCTCCTTATATGCCCCTGGACTCCATGGACTGGGTCAAGCAGCACTTTCAAGCTGTTACCCTTATGCGTCCCAAATTCAGCACGTCCCTATCCCCACTCCCCCAACACAATTGTACTGGCAGTAACCTACTCGATGAGCAAACCCCAGTATTTTGGGTGCTGCAGGGATCTTTAGCTTAGGTAAAAGAAGCGTTGCTGTAGAGTGAATGGGGGAAGCTAAAAACACAAACCAGTAAAGTTCAGCAAGAGAGAGAGAAGCAACCAACTTAACCATAGAAGTTATTTATTGAATAATAGTAATAACTACACAAGGAGGACTAAACCAACATAACATACATGATTAAAGGTTAATACCTAAGGTAGAAAGGAAAACAGAGAGAGAGAGAAAGAGGGGGGGTCTCACCCACTCCATGAGGCTTGAACTGGTCAGGGTTCCCAGATGATGGTGGTAGCTGAGGGTTCTGAATGCTGGAGACAGGCAGAGCCCCCAGCACGATCAGTCAAGGGATGGAGTTCCAGTGGAACTGATGCACAGTGTGGATCTAAGCATCAGAACCCTGACTAGAGGGTGAGTAGGGATTTTTGTAGAGAAATTACAATGGTTGAAGGGAGAACACTAGATTTGTTTATAGGTAAGCTGATGACTCAAGGGTTTTCTTTAGACTAGACAATAGGAGCTGATCCCTCTTGGCTATGGGTGGTGTTTTCTTCCAGGGAGCTCACAATGCAACTAGGCTGCTTCAGTATTTAGATATCAAGGATTCATTACTAGAATTGGTCTGATAACTGCTGAGCTGGGTGTGTGTGCAGGCATAGGTTCATTAGCATCTGGAGCAGAGATTCCCAGGATGCAGTGCTTCCCTGCTTTTTCTGGTCCCAGAATTCAGTGTGGTTCTCTGTTCTCCATTCTGTATGTAAATTGAGATGTCTTCCTGTCCCATCTTTCATGCAGATGAGGCTAGGGGAGTTGTCTTTGCTCTCCATTCTGTATGCTAATGGAGATGTCTTAATCTTGTCACCCTTGTCAGGAGGGGTCTAGGTGTGTCTCCCAACGCCCTTCACTGCTCTCTGCAAGTTTTCTTTTTCTGATGGGTTTTGGTTTAAGCAGAGGCTGGGGGCGGGGGTGTCTTTCATGCGTCTGGCTGGATACTGCACCCTGGTTCCCCAGGAACACAGAGGTGTCTGGTAACAGGAATGCTGCTGACAAAGCCTGAGCTCTCAAGGAATGATCAGTCACGATGGCCGGAGGTGGATCCTTCACCTGCTCCTAGGAAGCTCGGATACAGGTGGTTATCCGGGATGAGATTCTTTGGGATGACACAGGTATTCCGTTCTCTCTAAGCTGTGCAGCCAGGCAGCTGCTCAGCAGGCTATAAAGTGCTGCGCACTTCGGGTGTCCCTCCCCATACTGCCATGCTGTCCTGCCCTCTGCCTTGGAGCCCCTGGCCAGCGCCGGGAGCCTCCTGCTTACTGTGCAGAGCAGGGGAGGGGGGCGCTGATGTCAGGGTGTCCCCCTCCCCCTGCCTCTGTACTCCATCTCCACAGAGCTGGGGACACGACAGGGCTCAGGACAGGGTTCAGGACAGAGAGAGCTTGCTGGCAGCTGTTGCTGTGTCTGAACAAGCAGGCTTCAGACTGCTGCATGCCAATCTAATTAAAAGGGCAGCGTACTTACAGGGGCAGCGCATGTCTCTCTGTCACACACACACACACACTCTGTGTCTGTCTCACTCTCACACATACACAGAGCGTGTCTGTCTCTCTCTCACACACACGCACAGAATATCTCTCTCTCTCTCTCTCTCTCTCTCTCTCACACACACACCCACACACTTTGTGTGTGTGTGTCTTTGTCTCTCTGTCACACACACACACACTGTCATTCACACTCACCTCCCAACATATACTTTTATTATTGTTGTTGTTGTTATTTGATACTTCTTTCAAAGTGTCTTGACTGGTCTATGCATTTCATAATTTTTATTTCTCACTTATGCTTAAATTTAATTCCTTGAGTAGTGAGTTCTAACATGCCTAACCTATCCTGGCTGGAGTGGCTGGACTTATCCCTATGATAACTTTAAAAAAAATGTATATTATATCTAAGTTTTTTGTTTCTACTGGTGGCGCACTTCTGCACATTACCTAAATATGGTGCACATAACAAAATTAATTCTGCACATGGACAGGAAAAATTAGAGGGAACATGTACTCCTCTCATCCTTTCCGCTACTGCTACAAAGAGTTACATGAACTTCCAGAAGGGCTTAGTTCTCTCAATATAGAAGACGAGGGCCCGCCTAACATTCAATGTATGAAACCGACATTCCTCAGCGGTCTTGTGAGATTTTGGAAAGAAGACAGGTAGAAAAATGTCCTGGTTATTGTGGAATTGTGACACCACATTTGGTAGGAAGGCCGGATGAGGGTGCAGCTGGAGGGTGCAGCTGAACTTGTCCTTGAAGAACACCATTTAAGGGGGTTTTGACGTCAGGCTTTGATCTCAGAGACCCTTCTGGCTGCGGTGATCACCACCAGGAAGGTGACCTTGCAGGAGAGAAGCAGTATGGGACACAATGCTAACTGCTCGAAGGGAAATCCAGTTAGCCTCAACAGGACCATGGGAGGATTGGATCACAAACCTGAGGGTAGAGTCTTTCCAGCTCCTTGAGAAACCTGGTCATCATCTCATGGGAGAACACTGATCTTTGATGTGCTGGAGGGAGGAAAGCTGAGATGGCTGCCAAGTGAACCTTAATAGATGAAAGAAATGAGGAGTACATGTGGCACCTTAGAGGCTAACAAATTTATTTGAGCATAAGCTTTTGTGGGCTAAAACCTACTTCATCGGATGCATGCAGTGGAAAATACAGTAGGAAGATAGATATTCACACAGAGGACATGAAAAAATGGGTGTTGCCATACTAACTATAATGAGAGTAATCAGTTAAGGTGGGCTATTATCAGCAGGAGAAAAAAAACTTTTGTAGTGATAATCAGGATGGCCCATTTCCAATCATTGACAAGAAGGTGTGAGTAACAGAAGGGGAAAAAATTAGCAAGAGGAAATAGGTTTTACTTTGTATAATGAACCATCTACTCCCAGTCTTTATTCAAGCCTAATTTAATGGTGTCAAGTTTGCAAATTAATTCCAATTCTGCAGTTTCTTGTTGGAGTCTCTTTTTTAAGGGTTTTTTTGTTGGAGTATTGCGACTTTGAGGTCTGTAATCGAGTGACCAGGGAGGTTGAAGTTTTCTCCGACTGGTTTTTGAATGTTATAATTCTTGATGTCTGATTTGTGTCCATTTATTCTTTTGCATAGAGACTGTCTGGTTTGGCCAATGTACATGGCAGAGGGGCATTGCTGGCACATGATGGCATATATCACATTGGTAGATGTGCAGGTGAACGAGCCTCTGAAGGTATGGCTGATGTGATTAGGTCCTATGATGGTGTCCCCTGAATAGATATGTGGACAGAGTTGGCATCGGGCTTTGTTGCAAGGATAGGTTCCTGGGTTAGTGTTTTTGTTGTGTGGTTGCTGGTGAGTATTTGCTTCAGGTTGAGGGGCTGTCTTTAAGCAAGGACTGGCCTGTCTCCCAAGGTCTGTGTAAGTGAGGGATCGTCCTTCAGGATAGGTTGTAGACCCTTGATGATGCGCTGGAGAGGTTTTAGTTGGGGGCTGAAGGTGCCAGCTAGCATGTGCCAGCAATGCCCCTCTGCCAGACCTTGATATTTTAGGTGGAGCAGATAGTCCAAGATAAACTGTAGAGAAGACCAGGATGTAGAGAGATTCCATTCGGAGGCCCAACAAGTGAAACATTTCCACTTCGCCAGGTAGGTAGCCCTGGAGGAAGGCTTTCTGCTACCTAGAAAGACTTGCCAAACCTGTTACGAGCAGGCCTGATCTTCAGGGTTCAGCCACGCAGCAACCATGCCATCAGGTGCAGGGAGGCAAGGTTCGGGTGAAGCAACCGGCCGTGGTCTTGTGAAATCAAGTCCAGATGAGATGGGAGCATGAGTGGAGCTGCCACTGAGAGGTCCAGAAGCATAATAAACCAGTGCTGGTATGGCATATCAGGATAACCTTCGCCTTGTCCCATTTGATTTTTAGGAGGACCCTGTGAACCAAGGGGATTGGTAGGAAGGCATATAGTAGGCAGTCTGCCCATGAAAGCTTCGGAGAGAGCGCCCATGCTGTGCCCATGCAGCGAACAGAACTGATGGAATTTCCTGTTATGTCTGTGGTGAACAGTACCATCTGGGGAGACCCCCCTTGTAGGAGATGACACTGACAACATCCGGGTGAAGAGCCCACCTGTGGTGAGAGGAAAAGGATCTACTAAGATGATCCCCTAGTGCATTTTGGGCTCCTGGGAGATGTGACACCTCAAGGTGAATGGCATGTTTCATGCAGAAGTCCCACAACCAAAGGTCCTCCTGGCACAGTGATGAAGATCGATCCCCTGCTTGTTGATGTAAAACTTTGATGCAGTTGTGACGTTGCACTCCATATGTTTTAATGGTGGGTTAGAATCTTGATGGCACCCACTGACTAGAATAACTAGTTGTAAATGGTTCTGTTTACTTACAAACCTTCCTGTGTGCATGTGTGCCTTGCCTACTGCATCATGTCAGTATATACATGAGGGAGACCCAAGCGGTTGTCAGTGGATGGATTGTGACCTCGGAGATCAGATCCCACATAACTCGGAATCTGGCCTTCAGTAGGGAGGCTTGGGCCTGGGTCGAGTTGAACACTTCCCCAATGAGCTCTATTCTCTGAACCGGGACCAGAGTTCACTTCTTATCATTTATCAATAGACCTAGCACCTGAAAGGTGGCCCATACTGTATAGGTGCTTTGCTGGGCCTGAGCCTTCCAGCAACCTTTGATCAGTCAGTCATCAAAGTATGGGTAGATTTGCACTCCTCAATGCCTGAGGAAGGTGGCTACCATTGCCATACACTTCATGAAGATCCGTGGGGCTGCTGACAGCCCAAAGGGAAGCGCAGTGAATTGGTAGTCACATTGACCCACTGCAAACCTGAGAAAGCTCCTGTGATCAGGGAAGATGGAGATGTGGAAATAAGCGTCCTTTAAATCAAGGGTGGCATACTAGTCTCCCAGATCCAGGGAGGGAATGATGGAGACCAGAAAGACCATGCATAACCTCAGTTTCTTCAGATATTTGTTGAGGCAATGCCGATCCACAATGTGCCATAGACACGCCCTCCCCCGGCCTACGGGATTAGGAAATATCAGGAGTAAAACCCCTTCCCTCTCAGCTCTTGAGGAACCGCCTATACAGCCCCCCCACACAGGAGAGCTTGCACCTACTGGATGGAACCTGCTCATGAGAAGGGTCCCGGGACAGGGACAGGGCTGGGATTGTTGGATGAAGGGGTGGACGAAAATTGGAGGGTGTAACCGACTGCTATGGTGCTGAGTATCCAATGGTCCAATGTTATATATGACTACACTGGGCTGAAAGGTGACATGCATCACAGCATGGGGAGTAGGTGAGCAGCCCTCAGTGGTGAAAGAACAGGTTAAGGAGTATTTAGAAAAGCTGGACATGCACAAGTCCATGGATATGGATCTAATGCATCCGAGAGTGCTGAGGAAATTGGCTGATGTGATTGCAGAGCCATTAGCCATTATCTTTGAAAACTCATGGTGATTGGGGGAGGTCCCGGATGATTGGAAAAAGGCAAATATAGAGTCCATTTTTAAAAAAGGGAAAAGGAGAATCCAGGGAACTACAGACCAGTCAGCCTCACCTCAGTCCCTGAAAAAATCATGGAGCAGGTCCTCAACAAAACTATTTTGAAGTATTTGGAGGAGAGGAAGGTGATCAGGAACAGTCACCATGGATTCACCAAGGGCAAATCATGCCTGAACCACCTGATTGCCTTCTATGATGAGATAACTGGCTCTGTGGATATGGGGAAAGCGGTGGACGTGATATATCTTGACTTTAGCAAAGCTTTTGATAGGGTCTCCCACAGTATTCTTGCCAGCAAGTTAAAAAAGTGTGGATTGGATGAATGGACTATAAGGTGTATAGAAAGCTGGCTAGATTTTCAGGCTCAACGGGTAGTGATCAATGGCTCAATGTCTAGTTGGCAGCTGGTATCAAGTGGAGTGCCCCAGGGGTCGGTCCTGAGGCCGGTTTTGTTTAATATCTTTATTAATGATCTGGAGGATGGTGTGGACTGCACTCTCAGCAAGTTTGCAGATGACACTAAACTAGGAGGCGTGGTAGATACACTAGAGGGTAGGGATCGGATACAGAGGGACCTAGACAAATTAGAGGATTGGGCTAAAAGAAATCTGATGAGGTTCAACAGAGTCCTGCACTTAGGACGGAAGAATCCCATGCACTGCTACAGACTAGGGACCGAACGGCTAGGTAGCAGTTCTGCAGAAAAGGACCTAGGGGTCACAGTGGACGAGAAGCTGGATATGAGTCAACAGTGTGCTCTTGTTGCCAAGAAGGCTAACGGCATTTTGGGCTGTATAAGTAGGGGCATTGCCAGCAGATCAAGGATCGTGATTGTTTCCCTTTATTCGACATTGGTGAGGCCTCATTTCGAATACTGTGACCAGTTTTGGGCCCCACACTACAAGGATGTGGAAAAAATGGAAAGAGTCCAGCGGAGGGCAACAAAAATGATTAGGGGTCTGGAGCACATGACTTATGAGGAGAGGCTGAGGGAACTGGGATTGTTTAGTCTCCAGAAGAGAAGAATGAGGGGGGATTTGATAGCAGCCTTTGACTACCTAAAGGGGGTTCCAAAGAGGATGGAGCTCGGCTGTTCTCAGTGGTGGCAGATGACAGAACAAGGTGTAATGGTCTCAAGTTGCAGTGGGGGAGGTCCAGGTTGGATATTAGGAAACACTATTTCACTAGGAGGGTGGTGAAGCACTGGAATGCGTTACCTAGGGAGGTGGTGAAGTCTCCTTCCTTGGAGGTTTTTAAGGCCCGGCTTGACAAAGCCCTGGCTGGGATTATTTAGTTGGGAATTGGTCCTGCTTTGAGCAGTTGGTTCGACTAGATGACCTCTTGAGGTCCCTTCCAACCCTGATATTCTATGATTCTATGATTTGGTCAAATGAAATAAAAGCAAAACTCATTCTAAGCTGATCTTTACACTTTCATTGCCCTTACAAACTTAGATGCTTCTCACCACAGGCTGGCTGGTTGCTCTTCAGCCAGGCTCTCCCCTTTGATCAGCTCTTTGGTTGCTTGGTAGTGGTGGTGTCTGTAGATGTAGGTGGAAGAGAGAGAGACAGCATGGCAAATGTCTCTCCCTTTTATCATGTCCTTTCTTCCCTCTTGGCTTTGCCCCCCCCCCTTCAGAGTCAGGTGAGCATTGCCTCATCGTAGTTCCAAACTGCCCAAAGGAAGGGGGTGACTTCCTCGAGGGTTGAACAGATTCCTTTGTTGCTGCCTAAGCCAGTGTCCATTGTACCTGTGAGTCCATGCCCTGACCAGGTGTGAACTGCCTCTCTGCTCTTGGAGAGTTTTGCCTGGGCTTGTTTAAGCCATTAGGACACATTTTCAGCCTCATAACTATACACATGAAATTATAACCTATAACCTTACTATAACATGTAACAACCATGCTCAGTGCATCATGAGCCTTCCAAAGACCCCCAACATGACCAACTTTGCATTGGATACCACACAATCATATTATAAAGATGAACATGGGGATTTAGGGTGTCCCCCCGAGGTACAGAGCATCACACCCACCCTTGCACCACCGCTTCCACCGAGGCCCCACTCCCGCACGGCCTCTTCCCCCCACAAGATCCTGCCCCACGCTTGCTCCTCTCTGCTCCCTTCTCCCGCTCCATTGCTCACCCTTACGGATGGTAAAAAGTGGGATGGCATAGCCCCCAGACTCCCCCTGTTCCAGCGCCCCAACCCAAGCTACTCTTTAAGGCCTGGATTCCTCCATTAACCAGCACATATTATAGCACTCAGATTAGACTACAACACCAAGCAAATTCCTGCAGTGTGAATTGAAACCCATGAAAACACCTGTGTGGACACCCTGATTTCAGTTTCACTTCAACCAAATTGCAATAAACTGCTCTGAAACCAAAGTCAGAGCATCCACACAGAGCTTTGCATGAGTTTAAGGATTGATTGGGCTACACATAAAAGGTAGGTGGCCATAGCTACGTCAGTCAGGGGGATGAAAGACCGCATCCCTGACAGATGTCACTATGCCTACCTAACCCCCACTGTAGACACAGCTATGGCGATGGAAGAATGCTTCCATTGATGTGCTAACATCATTCAGGGAGGTGATGCTCCTACACTGCTGGAAAACCCCCATCTATCAGTGCAGGTTGCGTCTACACTACAGGATTATGCCAGCATAACTGCAGCAACATAGCTCTGCTGGTATAGGCTGCATAGTGCAGACATAGCTTAATCCATTTAAATTCCCACCTTCAGTTAAACTGGTGCAGCTTTCTTCTGTGGAGGAGCCCTCAGACCCATTACCCTCTTCCTCACTCAATACTGTAGAACTGATGAATGGAATTGTTTTTAATTGTTCACTTTATTAATGTAACTTCATAAGTAAAGTTTTATGAATGAAACAATATTCATTCATAAAACCGATTACCCCAATAACTGGCTAATTAATAATTAAGATGCTTGTTAAGAGCCATAGCTGTTCTGTCAGCTGCCTTTGAAAGTTTCACTATCAATCCAATTCCTGCTTAAATCACTGAGACTTGCACTGTTTCAGTATTGTAACTTCTGTTCACTATTTATTACACTTGCCTACAGTGTAACTTCTGTTCACTGTTTGCCATATTGTAATTCAAACCCCATTTTAAAACGCTTACTCCATTTTGTAAGGGCTTGCTGCAACCTTCATTTTTGCAAACCCTGCTGTAATCTTATTAGTTTAGTTTAGATGTGTGAATGAGGTATGTATGGATGATGGAATCAACCTCCAGCCCCAGCCCGTCCTGATTAAATAGAGTTCAAACACCAACGGCTAAAGATGCAGACAAGAGCCCTAACAAAGTAAGAAGAATCCACCCTAAAAAGAAAAGGTAAGCCTACAAAAAGGATGGGTGAGATGGAAAACTTTGGAGGAGGGTAACATTCTGCTGCCAACATGGAAGGGCATCGGTGCATGCCCAACAGAGACCCAGCTCATCCTTGTGCCCGGCTTTCCTGGCCAGTTACCGCCACAAGCTACGAACCCAAGCTGCAAACTCAAGCCACAGACTCAAGCAGGACTGGTAACTATGCAGCAGCTGCAGAACATCTGATGGATGTGTGTGTGTGTGTGTAGGTATTAGGTATAATTTGTGTGTATAAGGATTAAGATATTAGTTATTGGTCATAAATCAAATTGTTATCATAATAAATGTGGCATCTTTATCTTGTCCCCTTTAATAAGATCCAGCTAGTTTTTGTTGGTATAACAATACTCCTGGAAGAAAATAACTTGTATTGTCTGTTACGCTGTCTGGAGCGGCTCATGCCCACATTCCTACCTCAGGGCAGTCTGTGAGACACAGGGCCAGGACCCTGATCTGGTGGGGTGCTCAACAATTAGATTCACCAAGCGGGTACCAAATGGGAACTCCTGGATCACCATGGAGTCGTACCAAGGAGTCATAGACACCTCCTTAGACTCCCCAGTCTATCTCGTCACCCCACAAACTAGTGACAAATGGTCACTTACACCAAACATCACACCACGTTCAGGCTGCTCCCAGACCAGTCACTTGGTACCTCGGTCTCACACCAAAGACAATGCTGGTAGCCAATTCTATAGTAAACGCACAAGAGGCGTAGTAGCTAAGAAAAGGAAAGGAGAGTTATGGGAGGTTAAAGCAGGAAAAATGTATGGACAGGTGAGTCACAATCTGTAATTCCAAATGGCGGCAGAGATGTAATAAACTTTCAGGTCCCCAAAAGCCTTTTCAGGGAACCCAGATTGTCTGTGGGAATCTCTGCTTTGTGTCTGGGACCCTTCCCTGTGAGAGACCAGACAGTCCAGAGATAAAGGAGCTTTCCCTGAACCCACATGTATAGCTTCTGCTCCCAGAAAACAAACTGACAGGGTCACTCCCCACATGGGCTTTCCTTTGAGGAAGGATTGAGGAGCAGATGTAAAGGCTTTGATCTCCAACCATCCCACATAATGACAGCTTGCTTTGAAATGAGCACTTTTCTTCATTTGCCTCCCACAAGGCCTCTTTCTCCTTTGATGGGTTATTTAGTTACAGGGGTATGTACGATGCCAGTGTTTGCTATAGCATTATGACAATGCATGCAACAGCCCCTAGTTCATGAAGTTTAGACACAAAATACACTCCTAGACATATAACTATCACTTTGATCTATACTAACACACAAGTGACTTGTCCTGGCTTCCAGCTATGCATTGCTAAGCAAGGCCTGGGGCTTTAGGGTGAGCTGGCACCTGGCACCTGGTCTGCCAGCATCACACCATCACCAATTCTGTTTGTTTATTTTTTAAAGGGTTAGTAACTAAGGGTCGGTCGACACCAGAGAATTAGAGCGACCCAGACACGTCGCTCAGGGCTGTGAAAAATCTACACCTCTGAGCGACCGAGTTAAGCAACCCACCGCCCGTGTAGACAGCGCTATGTCAACGGAAGAATTCTTCTGGCAATGTAGCTACTGCCTCGGTGGGAGGTGGATTAGCTCCGCCTGCGGGAAAGCCCCACCCGTCGCTGGAGTGAGTGTCTGTGCAGAGACACCACCGTGGGGCTGTGTTTTACGTGCAGACAGAGCCTGAGGCTGGAATTTTCCAAGGAGCCAGTTGTGGGGCAATGAGTAAGGCCGTTGTTTTGTACCCTGGTCATGCAATTCCCCACATACACACCAACAACAGTCCCCACATTAGTTCCATCTCGCACCCTGCTGCTGCTGAGCCAGTCTCTGTTCATCTCAGGGTATGTCTACACGACGAAATTAGGTCGAATTTATAGAAGCCGGTTTGATAGAAATCGGTTGTATACAGCCGATTGTGTGTGTCCCCACATAAAATGCTCTAAGTGCTCTAGTCGGCGGACCGCGTCCACAGTACCAAGGCTAGCGTCGACTTCCGGAGCATTGCACTATGGGTAGCTATCCCACAGTTCCCGCAGTCTCCGCCGCCCATTGGAATTCTGAGTTGAGATCCCAATGCCTGAATGATGCAAAACAGTGTCGTGGGGGGTTCTGGGTACATGTCGTCAGGCCCCTCCCCCTCCATCAGAGCACCGGCAGACAATCGATTCGTGCCTTTTTACCTGGGTTACCTGTGCAGACAACATACCACGGCAAACATGGAGCCCGCTCAGATCAGCTCACCATCACCATATGTCATCTGGGTGCCGGCAGACGTGGGACTGCATTGCTACACAGCAGCAGCAGCAGCTAACTGCCTTTTGGCGATAGACGGTGCAGCATGACTGGTAGCCGTGGGGCTGGCAGCCGTAGGGCTGCATTGCACCAGCCCCTTGCCTTTTGGTAGAAGATGGTATATTACGATTGGTATCCGTCATCATCGTACTGCAGTGGCTGTCAATCATGGGCAACTGGGCAGACATGCTCAGTTCTATCAAACTGTCTTGATGATGATGGCTATCAGTTGTAGTATGCTATTTTCTGCCAATTGCCCAGTATTTTCTGCTAAGCACCCAGAAGAGGCCGAGGGCGATCTGGGTGCTGGCAGACGTGGGGCTGGCAGCCATAGGGCTGCATTGCACCAGCCCCTTGCCTTTTGGTAGAAGATGGTATATTACGACTGGTATCCATCATCATCGTACTGCAGAGGCTATCAGTCATGCTGCACCGTCGGCTGCCAGCTTAAGATGTAAAAATAGATTTGTTCTGTATTCATTAGCTTCCCCCTCCCTCTGTGAAATCAACGGCCTGCTAAACCCAGGGTTTTGAGTTCAATCTTTGGGGGGGGCATTCTGTGTGACAGTTGTTTGTGTTTCTCGCTGATGCACAGCCACCTTTCTTGATTTTAATTCCCTGTACCTGTACGCCATGTCATCACTCGCCCCTCCCTCCCTCCTTCCCCTGGTCTGTCAGATACTAGTTTTGCACCTTTTTTCAGACCAGGCGTCATAGCTAGCACCGGGATCATGGAGCCCGCTCAGATCACCACGGCAATTATGAGCACTATGAACACCACGCGCTTTGTCCTGGAGTATATGCAGAGCCAGGACATGCCAAAGCAAAACCAGGACCAGCCGAGGAGGCGATTGCAGCACGGCGACGAGAGTGATGAGGAAATTGACATGGACATAGACCCCTCACAAGGCACAGGCCCCAGCAATGTGGAAATCATGGTGTTACTGGGACAGGTTCATGCCGTGGAACGCCGATTCTGGGCCCCGGAAACAAGCACAGACTGGTGGGACCGCATTGTGCTGCAGGTGTGGGACGATTCCCAGTGGCTGCGAAACTTTCGCATGCGTAAAGGCACTTTCATGGAACTTTGTGACTTGCTTTCCCCTGCCCTGAAGCACCAGAATACCAGGATGAGAGCAGCCCCCACAGTTGAGAAGCGAGTGGCGATAGCCCTGTGGAAGCTTGCAACGCCAGACAGCTACCAGTCAGTTGGGAATCAATTTGGAGTGGGCAAATCTACTGTGGGGGCTGCTGTGATCCAAGTTGCCAGGGCAATGAAAGACCTGGTGATATCAAGGGCAGTGACTCTGGGAAATGTGCAGGCCATAGTGGATGGCTTTGCTGCAATGGGATTCCCAAACAGTGGTGGGGCAATAGACGGAACCCATATCCCTATCTTGGCACCGGAGCACCAAGCCACCGAGTACATAAACCGCAAGGAGTACTTTTCAATGCTTCTGCAAGCCCTGATGGATCACAAGGGACGTTTCACCAACATCAACGTGGGATGGCCGGGAAAGGTACATGATGCTCGCGTCTTCAGGCACTCTGCTCTGTTTCGAAAGCTGGAGGAAGGGACTTTCTTCCCAGACCAGAAAGTAACCGTTGGGGGATGTTGAAATGCCTATCATGATCCTTGGGGACCCAGCCTACCCCTTAATGCCATGGCTCATGAAGCCGTACACAGGCAGCCTGGACAGGAGTCAGGACCTGTTCAACTATAGGCTGAGCAAGTGCCGAATGGTGGTGGAATGTGCATTTGGACGTTTAAAAGCGCGCTGGCGCAGCTTACTGACTCGCTCAGACCTCAGCGAAAAGAATATCCCCATTGTTATTGCTGCTTGCTGTGCGCTCCACAATATCTGTGAGAGTAAGGGGGAGACATTTATGGTGGGGTGGGAGGTTGAGGCAAATCGCCTGGCCGCTGATTACACGCAGCCAGACACCAGGGCAGTTAGAGGAGCACAGCAGGGCGTGGTGCGCATCAGAGAAGCTTTGAAAATGAGTTTTGTGACTGGCCAGGCTACGGTGTGAAACTTCTGTTTGTTTCTCCTTGATGAACCCTCCATCCCCCCACCTGGTTCACTCTACTTCCCTGTAAACCAACCACCCCACCCTACCCTCCCCACTTCGAGCACCGCTTGCAGAGGCAATAAAGTCATTGTTACTTCACATTCATGCATTCTTTATTAATTCATCACACAACTAGGGGGATAATTGCCAAGGTAGCCCGGGATGGGTGGGGGAGGAGGGAAGGAAAAGGACACACTGCAGTTTAAAACTTTAACTCTTATTGAATGCCAGCCTTCTGATGCTCATGCAATCATCTGGGGTGGAGTGACTGGGTGGCCGGAGGCCCCCCCACCGTGTTCTTGGGCGTCTGGGTGAGGAGGCTATGGAACTTGGGGAGGAGGACTGTTGGTTACACAGGGGCTGTAGCGGCGGTCTCTGCTTCTGCTGCCTTTCCTGCAGCTCAACCATACGCTGGAGCATATCAGTTTGATGCTCCAGCAGCCGGAGCATCGACTCTTGCCTTCTGTCTGCAAGCTGATGCCACCTATCATCTTCAGCCCGCAACTTGCTCTGTTCATCCTGCGATTCAGCCCGCCACCTCTCCTCTGGTTCATATTGTGCTTTTCTGTAGTCTGACATTGACTGACTCCACGCATTCTGCTGTGCTCTGTCAGCGTGGGAGGACATCTGGAGCTCCGTGAACATATCGTCCCGCGTCCTCTGTTTTCTCTTTCTAATCTTCACTAGCCTCTGTGAAGGAGAAACATTTGCAGCTGGTGGAGGAGAAGGGAGAGGTGGTTAAAAAAGACACATTTTAGAAAGCACAGGGTACACTCTTTCACGTTAAATTTTGCTGTTCACATTACACAGCACATGTGCTTTCGTTACAAGGTCGCATTTTTCCTCTCACAGTGAGGGCCTGCCAGTTTGGTGTGAGAGATCACTCACGCAGTGCCAGGCAACAGATTTCGGCTTGCAGGCAGCCATGGTAAGCCACAGTCTTTTGGCTTTTTTAACCTTCATAACATGTGGGAATGGTTTCAAACAGCAGAGCCCTCATTTCCCATATTAAGCATGAATTGGGTTGGCCATTTAAAATGGGTTTGCAATGTAAAAGGAGGGGCTGCGGTTTCCGGGTTAACATGCAGCACAAACCCAACTAACCCTCCTCCCCCCGCACACCCAATTCTCTGGGATGATCACTTCACCCCTCCCACACCGCGTGGCTAGCAGCGGGGAACATTTCTTTTCAGCAGAGCAGGAACGGGCACCTCAGAATGTCCCCTTAATAAAATCGCCCCATTTCAACCAGGTGACCGTGAATGATATCACTCTCCTGAGGATAACAAAGAGCGATAAGGAACGGATGTTGTCTGCATGCCAGCAAACACCGGGACCATATGCTGCCATGCTTTGTTATGCAATGATTCCAGACTACGTGCTACTGGCCTGGCGTGGTAAAGTGTCCTACCATGGCGGACAGGATAAGGCAGCCCTCCCCAGAAACCTTTTGCAAAGGCTTTGGGAGTACATGAAGGAGAGCTTTCTGGAGATGTCCCTGGAGGATTTCCGCTCCATCCCCACACACGTTAACAGACTTTTCCAGTAGCTGTACTGGCCGCAATTGCCAGGGCAAATTAATCATTAATCATTAAACACGCTTGCTTTTAAACCGTGTGTAATATTTACAAAGGTACACTCACCAGAGGTCCCCTGTGTGCCCTCAGGGTCTGGGAGCACGCCTTGGGTGAGTTCGGGGGTTACTGGTTCCAGGTCCAGGGTGACAAACATATCCTGGCTGTTGGGGAAACCGGACTCTCCACTTCCTTGCTGCTGTGAGCTATCTACATTACCTCCATCCTCATCTTCCTCGTTTCCCGAACCCTCTTCCTGTGTGTTTCTCCAATGAGGGAGTCATAGCACACAGTTGGGGTAGTGGTGGCTGCACCCCCTAGCATGGCATGCAGCTACACGTAGAAGCAGCAAGTTTGCGGCTCTGCCCCGGACCTTCCGTTTGCTTCTCTGGCTTTGTGGTAGGCTTGCCGTAGCTCCTTAATTTTCATGCGGCACTGCTGTGCGTCCCTGTTATGGCCTCTGTCCTTCATGGCCTTGGAGACCTTTTCTTATATTTTGCCATTTCGTTTACTGTTTCGGAGTTCAGCTAGCACTGATTCATCTCCCCATATGGCGAGCAGATCCCGTACCTCCCGTTCGGTCCATGATGGAGCTCTTTTGTGATCCTGGGACTCCATCACGGTTACCTGTGCTGATGAGCTCTGTGTGGTCACCTGTGCTCTCCACGCTGAGCAAACAGGAAATGAAATTCAAATGTTCACAGGGCTTTTCCTGTCTACCTAGTCAGTGCATCTGAGTTGAGAGTGCTGTCCAGAGCGGTCACAATGAAGCACTGTGGGATAGCTCCCGGAGGCCAATAACGTCGAATTCTGCCCCAATTCCGACCCGCTAAGGCCGATTTTATCGCTAATCCCCTCGTCGGAGGTGGAGTAAAGAAACTGGTTTAAAGGGCCCTTTAAGTCAAAAGAAAGGGCTTCGTCGTGTGAACGTGTCCAGGCTTAATTCGATTTAACGCTGCTAAAGTCGACCTAAACTCGTAGTGTAGACCAGACCTCAGTCTAATTCCCCTGACGGAGAGACCCTGCACACATCTCCGACCCAACTCCCTGGCTCCCCCCATCCAGGGAGTGGGAGTCCCGCTAGCTCAGCCTGTGTCACTTTGCTCTTGCTGTCTTCACATTGGCTCTGGCTGCTGCCTGGGCCTCACTCTTGGCCCCAGTGCCCATGGAATGGCTGATCTGTCTCCTCTGCTCCCCCTTGATTTCCTGGCAGATGCGGTGAGCTTGGCCAGCATGAGAGCAGAAGTGAAGGAGGTGGAGTCACAGCTGAATGTGAAGGGCCTGAACCTGCTCATTAATAATGCAGCAGTCAACTGCCATGCCACGCTGCAGTCAGTGCAGCTGGAGGAGATGATATCCGTGTTCACTACCAATGTGGTTTGGCCGATCCAGGTGGCCAAGGTACGTACGGACTCACTGGCTATTATTTACTTGGGGGAGGGGAGAAGGGAGGGACTGAGAGGCATGGAGAGATCTTCACCCTATCTAGGGACTGGATCAAACAGAGTTCATTCTGTACCTGGAGCCACCCACTGTTTATCACAGTGTATTAAAAACTGTTAAAATGAGAAGCTATCACTCTAAGTATAAGGGGTTTCCTGGTCCTGCTTATGGGCTAGCAGGAAGCATGGGGGCTGGGTCTTCAACAAGTAGTCTGCGAAGTGCCAGCCTAGGGTGAGGCAGGGAGAGTTGTGCCTCTCTGCCTTAGGGAGCAGCCTGCTTTCTGGATTCTAAGAAATAAAGTCATGTTATGTTGCAACCTTCCAGCAAGAGTATTAATGTTTTTATCAAAAACAACAAAGAGTCTGGTGGCACCTTAAAGACTAACAGATTAATTTGGGCATAAGCTTTCGTGAGTATAAACCTCACTTCTTCGGATGCATAGAGTGAAAGCTACAGATGCAGGCATTATATACAGACACATGGAGAGCAGGGAGTTACTTCACAAGTGGTGAACTAGTGTTGACAAGGCCAATTCAATCAGGGTGGATGTAGTCCACTCCCAATAATAGATGAGGAGGTGTCAATTCCAGGAGAGGAAAAGCTGCTTCTGTAGTGAGCCAGCCACTCCCAATCCCTATTCAAGCCCAGATTAATGGTGTTGAATTTGCAAATGAATTTTAGTTCTGCTGTTTCTCTTTGAAGTCTGTTTCTGAAGTTTTTTTGTTCAATGACAGTGACTTTTAAATCTGTGATAGAATGACCAGGGAGATTGAAGTGTTCACTTACTGGCTTGTGTATGTTACCATTCCTGATGTCCGATTTGTGTCCATTTATTCTTTTGCGGAGGGACTGTCCGGTTTGGCCAATGTACATGGCAGAGGGGCATTGCTGGCACATGATGGCATATATGACATTAGTGGATGTGCAGGTGAATGAGCCCCTGATGGTGTGGCTGATGTGGTTGGGTCCTCTGATGCTGTTGCCAGAGTAGACATGGGGACAGAGTAGGCAACGAGGTTTGCTACAGGGATAGGTTCCTGGGTTGGTGTTTCTGTGGTGTGGTGTGTAGTTGCTGGTGAGTATTTGCTTCAGGTTGGGGGGTTGTCTGTAAGCAAGGACTGGCCTGCCTCCCAAGGTCTGTGAGAGTGAGGGATCATTTTCCAGGATAGGTTGTAGGTCGTGGATAATGCGCTGGAGAGGTTTTAGCTGGGGGCTGTATGTGATGGCCAGTGGTGTTCTGTTATTGTCCTTGTTGGGCCTGTCCTGTAGTAGGTGATTTCTGGGTACCCGTTTATCGAACTTCTCTCTGTGCTCCCTGAACATGACATTTACAGCAAGTCAGGGAAAGAGGAGAATATGGGGAATATGGATCATGGGCTGCTCAGCACCTCCTCCCGCCTGCACAAGGCATAGAGAGCAGTGTTCCAAACCCCACAGCCCTGCCCACACAGAAGTTGGCAACACAGCTTTCATGCGTTATTACTTGAACTCACTTCAAATCTCTCTCTGTTTGTAGCTAATATATTTGTTTTACTGGTTTATCTAATTCAGTGTGTTTAAATTGGAGTGTTTGGATAACTATTTAAGGTAATATAATGGCATATTATTCCCTTAAAGAAATACCAGACCATAGATTCATAGATTCATAGATTATAGGACTGGAAGGGACCTCGAGAGGTCATCGAGTCCAGTCCCCTGCCCGCATGGCAGGACCAAATACTGTCTAGACCATCCCTGATAGACATTTATCTAACCTACTCTTAAATATCTCCAGAGACGGAGATTCCACAACCTCCCTAGGCAATTTGTTCCAGTGTTTAACCACCCTGACAGTTAGGAACTTTTTCCTAATGTCCAACCTAGACCTCCCTTGCTGCAGTTTAAACCCATTGTTTCTGGTTCTATCCTTAGAGGCTAAGGTGAACAAGTTCTCTCCCTCCTCCTTATGACACCCTTTTAGATACCTGAAAACTGCTATCATGTCCCCTCTCAGTCTTCTCTTTTCCAAACTAAACAAACCCAATTCTTTCAGCCTTCCTTCATAGGTCATGTTCTCAAGACCTTTAATCATTCTTGTTGCTCTTCTTTGGACCCTTACCAATTTCTCCACATCTTTTTTAACATGCGGCGCCCAGAACTGGACACAATACTCCAGCTGAGGCCTAATCAGAGCAGAGTAGAGCGGAAGAATGACTTCTCGTGTCTTGCTCACAACACACTTGTTAATACATCCCAGAATCATGTTTGCTTTTTTTGCAACAGCATCACACTGTTGACTCATATTTAGCTTGTGGTCCACTATAACCCCTAGATCCCTTTCTGCCATACTCCTTCCTAGACAGTCTTTTCCCATTCTGTATGTGTGAAATTGATTTTTTCTTCCTAAGTGGAGCACTTTGCATTTGTCTTTGTTAAACTTCATCCTGTTTACCTCAGCCCATTTCTCCAATTTGTCCAGATCATTTTGAATTATGACCCTGTCCTCCAAAGTAGTTGCAATCCCTCCCAGTTTGGTATCATCCGCAAACTTAATAAGCGTACTTTCTATGCCAATATCTAAGTCGTTGATGAAGATATTGAACAGAGCCGGTCCCAAAACAGACCCCTGCGGTACCCCACTCGTTACGCCTTTCCAGCAGGATTGGGAACCATTAATAACAACTCTCTGAGTACGGTTATCCAGCCAGTTATGCACCCACCTTATAGTAGCCCCATCTAAATTGTATTTGCCTAGTTTATCAATAAGAATATCATGCGAGACCGTATCAAATGCCTTACTAAAGTCTAGGTATACCACATCCACCGTTTCACCCTTATCCACAAGGCTCGTTATCCTATCAAAGAAAGCTATCAGATTGGTTTGACATGATTTGTTCTTCACAAATCCATGCTGGCTGTTGCCTATCACCTAACCGCCTTCCAAGTGTTTGCAGATGATTTCCTTAATTACTTGCCCCATTATCTTCCCTGGCACAGAAGTTAAACTAACTGGTCTGTAGTTTCCTGGGTTGTTTTTATTTCCCTTTTTATAGATGGGCACTATATTTGCCCTTTTCCAGTCTTCTGGAATCTCTCCTGTCTCCCATGACTTTCCAAAGATAATAGCTAGAGGCTCAGATACCTCCTCTATTAGCTCCTTGAGTATTCTAGGATGCATTTCATCAGGCCCGGGTGACTTGCAGGCATCTAACTTTTCTAAGTGATTTTTAACTTGTTCTTTTTTTATTTTATCCGCTAAACCTACCCCCTTCCCATTAGCATTCACTATGTTAGGCATTCCTTCAGACTTCTCGGTGAAGACCGAAACAAAGAAGTCATTAAGCATCTCTGCCATTTCCAAGTTTCCTGTTACTGTTACTCCCTCTTCACTAAGCAGTGGGCCTACCCTGTCTTTGGTCTTCCTCTTGCTTCTAATGTATTGATAAAAAGTCTTCTTGTTTCCTTTTATTCCCGTAGCTAGTTTGAGCTCATTTTGTGCCTTTGCCTTTCTAATCTTGCCCCTGCATTCCTGTGTTGTTTGCCTATATTCATCCTTTGTAATCTGTCCTAGTTTCCATTTTTTATATGACTCCTTTTTATTTTTTAGATCGTGCAAGATCTCGTGGTTAAGCCAAGGTGGTCTTTTGCCACATTTTCTATCTTTCCTAACCAGCGGAATAGCTTGCTTTTGGGCCCTTAATAGTGTCCCTTTGAAAAACTGCCAACTCTCCTCAGTTGTTTTTCCCCTCAGTCTTGATTCCCATGGGACCTTACCTATCAGCTCTCTGAGCTTCCCAAAATCTGCCTTCCTGAAATCCATTGTCTCTATTTTGCTGTTCTCCCTTCTACCCTTCCTTAGAGTTGCAAACTCTATGATTTCATGATCACTTTCACCCAGGCTGCCTTCTACTTTCACATTCTCAACGAATTCCTCCCTATTTGTTAAAATCAAGTCTAGAACAGCTTCCCCCCAAGTAGCTTTTTCAACCTTCTGAAATAAAAAGTTGTCTCCAATGCAGTCCAAGAATTTGTTGGATAGTCTGTGCCCCGCTGTGTTATTTTCCCAACATATATCCGGATAGTTGAAGTCCCCCATCACCACCAAATCTTGGGCTTTGGATGATTTTGTTAGTTGCTTGAAAAAAGCCTCATCCACCTCTTCCACCTGGTTAGGTGGCCTGTAGTAGACTCCTAGCATGACATCTCCCTTGTTTTTTTCCCCTTTTAGCCTAACCCAGAGACTCTCAACACTTCCGTCTCCTATGTCCATCTCTACCTCAGTCCAAGTGTGTACATTTTTAATATATAAGGCAACACCTCCTCCCTTTTTCCCCTGTCTATCCTTCCTGAGCAAGCTGTACCCATCCACACCAACATTCCAATCATGTGTATTATCCCACCAAGTTTCAGTGATGCCAACAATGTCATAGTTGTATTTATTTATTAGCACTTCCAGTTCTTCCTGCTTATTCCCCATACTTCTCGCATTTGTATATAGGCATCTAAGATACTGGTTTGATCTTTCCTCCCAGTTTTGTCCTGACCCTCCTTTCTCTCTGCCAATATAGCCCACACTCCCTCTCGTTTCCGACCCATCTCCCCGGTCTCCATGTTCCCCACTTACCTGTGGGCTTTGCCCTCCTCACTAGGTTAGCCAGTCTGTGTCCGAATAGGGTCTTTCCTCTCCTCGAAAGGTGAACGCCATCTCTGCCTAGCAGTCCTTCCTCGAATAGCATCCCGTGGTCTAGGAAGCCAAAGCCCTCCTGGCGACACCATCTTCGCAGCCAGGCATTCACCATATATCTGTAGTGTCCAGGAGAGGGCTGGGCAGTATAGCACATTCATTTCTGGGGGAAGATCTGGGACTGGGGGTATGAAGGCGTCACCCTGCTGTATAACCAAGGCTGGTGAGAGCCAGAGTGTAGCAGGTAGGTGCAGTTTCACACAGACCCTCAGGGTGTGGCTTGCATCTTCGAAGGCTGTTTGTGAGCAGCCCGGTGGGAGTTACCACAGCAGGGCATTGTGAAGCACTGTAGGGGTGTGGGACTCACCCCTGCGGCGCCTCCTGCTGGTCATCCATGGGAATTAGCTCATCCCAGCTCCGGAGTGCCCTCTGCAGGCCGGTAATTCACCTTACCGCTGGCCCCCGTGTCCCTCCCAGGACCCCAGTGCCCCTTTCTCCAGGTGCTGCCCCCTGGCAGTAACCCCTCTTTCTCTCAGGGTCTCCCTACCCAGGGGAACCCCCAACCCTCTAGCCCCACCTTGCCTCAGTCGTGGGCTACTGCCAGTCACCAACTAGCCCCCATGCCCTGGGGCAGACTGCAGTGTAAGTGCCACTCATCACAGGCCAGCTTGAGTTTGGACCTGCTGCCTTGGCCTACCCCTGGGCTGCCCTCCGCAACCCCCAGTACCCATGGGCCCTCTGCTAGGCCTCAGCCTGGGGCTTTCCAGGCTAGAGCTCCCCAGCTCCTCTGCCTTTCCCCAGCCCTGCTCCCTTCAGGTACCCTGTCTCTAGCTCCTGCAGCCAGGCCCTTCTCTCTCTGAATGCAGAGAGAGAGGGGTGAGCTCCTGGCTCCCAGCCTCTTATACAGGCCAGCTGTGGCCTGATCGGGGTGTGGCCCAGCTGCGACCGCTTCCCCAATCAGCCCAGCTTTTAGAGCTGCAGCCCTCTCCAGGGCTGCTTTCAAGCCCTTCCAGGCAGGAGCGGGTGTCCACCCCTCTACAGAGCGTGCTCAGTATCCTCTGTAGCTGCCCTCTTGGCTGGAGCTCTCCCTCCTTCTCCTTCTCCTCTCCACCTGCCCTGCTAGTTGGAGCTCTCCCTTACTCCCTGGGCTGCTGCTGCTGCTGCTGGCTAGAGCTCCCTCCCTAGACTGCTGTTGCTGCTGCTACCACTGCTCCTGAGTCAGGGGTGGGGGGGCCTTGCCGGCCAGCCCCCCCTCCCCACCATCTTTGGAGGGAGAAGCTAAGACCCCCACCTTCACCATCAGCACTACCACCTGTGGGGGTCCTTCCTGCCTGGCTGCCAGAGCTACTACTGCTGCCGCCGGTGCTGTGCGTGTCCTGGGGAGCTGCTGGAGCCTGGAGGTGGAGGAAGAGGACTGCGCGGTCCATCTGCTGCTGGGGGAGCCCATGAGACTCTGGAGACCACTGTGGAGGGGGCTGTTTTGGACTGAGTAATTTTCGAACTGTGCTTTAGTGGTGGGGGTCTAGACTGTGTTTGTGGGGACACAGGGGGTGTGGCGTGGAGCCTGCCCCCTGGTCCATCTGTGTGTCCCCCCCCCAAACCCCCACCACCACCGTTGCCCCCTCCACCACCAACCCCACAGCCCATTTTCCATCTGCCTCCGCTCCTGCCTCTGGGACTCTGCTGCTTTCCTGGCCTGCCACGCCCTGCTGACAGCGTTTGGGCCTGCAGCGGCGGGCAGGCGGCCCGCACATTGACTTTTCGCAAGCGCTCGTGGGCGCACCTACCCCCCCCGGACTGACCCCTTCCCCTTTTGCAACAGGCCCCCCAGCTTTGCCCTTTGCTGCCTACCCCCTTTGCCCTCTGTAGCCTTTTGCCCTTCCCCAGCTTCAGTTTGTTTGCCTGCCCCGCCCCTTTCCCTCTGTAGTTTGGTTTCGTTGTCCCACCCCAGCCCTGCGGTTAGCCCTTTGGTTCCTCTGCCCCATTCCCAGCCTCGTTGCTCCCTTGCGCCCCCCTTGCCCTGATTGACCTTTCCCCTCGTGTGCCCATGCCCCCTCCCGTGCGCTTGTGCCCCCCATCACATTTTGGTTATTCACTGCACCCCCTTCTGTTATTGTGACCTTCCCTCCCTTAGTGTAACTAGAGGAGCCGGTGTCGGTGACTGTCCCCCCTCAGCCCTTGATATTCCCGCATCTCCCTGCGTTTCGGTGCCCTCCTCCCCTGCCTGCAGCCTAGTGAGGAGGAGTGGTTGACCTGCCTTTCCTTTAGCCGCCCCCCCTCCTTTTTTTTTTCTCCAGTGTGTTTTTCCCTCCCTCCCTGCTTAATATGGAGGGGAACACGGCGGGCGAGCCCCCCCAAGTAGGCCCCGCCACCCCTCCCCCGCCTGTCCCCTTAGCCTCTACCTCAACTTCCGCTGCCGAGCCACCTGCCACCGCTGCGGCGTTGGCAGCGGCAGGCGACGGGGTGACCTCCGCTGCTGCCACGTCCCTAGCTCCCTCCAATTATGGGGGAGCTGCCCCAGCCGGCAGGAAAGGCCAGGGCAAGAAAAAGGGAAAGGGCCCCGCTAAAAAGACTGGGCCCTCCATGGCAGGGGCTGCCTCCACTGCTGCGGCCCTGCCACCGGCCGCAACAATCCTTCCCGCTGCTCCCTCCACCAGCTCTGCGGGTGCCCCTCCCCCAGCCCCTAGGGCGTATGCCCAGGTGGCAGCGGCCACCAGTATGCCATCTCGCCCATCCACCGCCTCCGCTTCCAACTATAGTGGCCTGGGCCCCTTCCCCACCTTGACTAGGAGGCATGGCATCCGTTGCCTCCAGGTGCCCGCCTCGCCGCACGTGGAGACCTACGTGCGGGCGTTGGCGAGGGTGGTGGGGCCCGCGGCCATCGTGGCGGCCTCCAAAATGTATGGCAAGGTTGTCTTTTTCCTTGCCTCGGAGGCCGCCGTCCAAGAGGCGGTGGAGAAAGGCCTGGCAGTGGGGGGCGTATTCGTCCCCCTGGAGCCGCTAGAAGACCTGGGTGTCCGTGTGGTCCTTACCTCTGTTCCTCCTTACCTTCCCAATGTCGCCCTGCTGCCCGCCCTTTCCACCTTGGGGAAACCTATTTCCATCGTTCGCCCTCTCTCGCTAGGCTGCAAGGACCCCGCCCTCCGTCACGTCCTCTCGTTCCGCCGGCACGTGCAGCTCCAACTGCCGCCGGCGGCACGTGCTGGAGAGGCGCTTGAGGGGTCTTTCTTGGTCCCCTATCGGGGGACCCATTGCCGGGTGTACTATTCTACGGGGGAGGCCCGGTGCTACCTCTGCCGGGCAATAGGGCACGTCCGGAGGGACTGCCCCTTGGCCCGGCACGGAGGAGCGTCCGGGACCCCCGAGCCCCGGCAGAGTGCCAGCCCCACCATTGCTGGCGCTCCTAGTTGCCCGGTACCCGGAGCCGCCCCTCCTTCTTCTCGGACCACCACTGCTCCCGCTCGGGCTCAAGGGGTATCTCCCCCACCATGCCCAGATGAGCGAGAGAGCCCCGTCTCTGCTATGTGCACTGTGGCGGGGCCTGTAGAGGAGGGTGCGGTGGGGGTATTGCCGGGCACGAGAGAGGGCCCTCCCCAGGGGGATTCTGCCCCCCCTCCTACTACCCCATTGTTACCTCCTCAGGTCCTCAAGCCGTCATCTCTGCCCCCCGACCCAATCCCTGTCACCCAGCCCGCAGACGATGCCATGGAGGGCTGGACCCTAGTACAGGGAAAGCGGGGCAAGCGGAAGGCTCGAGCTCCACTCCTGCCATCCGGTGCGGAGGCCCCCCGGAAAACCAGGAAGGGGGGCTCCGCTGCTGAGCCTTCCGCTTTGCCCGCGGGCGCATTACATCTACCGTTGCCGGTTGGGGAAGCTGTGGCAGCACCGGAGGATGCCGCCATCCATTCTCCGCGGTCCTTCCTCGCGGAGGCCCACGTTGCGGCCCCTCCTACCCCCTTACCACCTATACCCTCTGCGATGCTCGAGGCAAGCGTCGCCTCGGGTGTTAGCGGGGATGATCCCGGGGTGGTGGGAGGTGAGCTACCCTCTATCTATGAGGAGATCGAGGCCCTGGGTCTGACCCCGGTCACCCAGGGGGAGGACGACCCTCTGCCAGCGGGCCTTGATCTAGCCGCTCTCACCTCAACCCCCCCTTCTGCGTCTCCTGTTCCCCTGACCGCTGCTCCTGCCTTCGAGGAACCCCTGGACTCCTTGCCCTGCCCGGCTGCGGGTGACACATCGCTGACGGCCGCCGAGCCTCTTCAGGCGACGGCCGGTGCCTCGCGGCCGGGACTCGAGTTACCAGGGGTATCCCTTGTTGGTGTGGGGCAACCGAGTTCCTTCCCGAGTGGGGGCCCCATTGCAGATTGTTCACCACCTGCTGCCGTGGCTGTTCCATCTGCCGTAGAGCCTGAGCCCGGCATCCCTGGGGACCCCCTCCCTAACCCTCAGACCCCTGGGCCCGACCGAGAGGAGCTACCTTCCAGCTGTCCAGCTCCTGGGGCCCAGGATCCCGCCTCTGTCCCTCTTCCCGACCCTACTCCTGCCCCCGGCCCTACCCCTACTCCTGACCCCAGCCCTGTCCCCTCCACCTCCCACGATGCCATTGCCGCCTCTGGGGATGTGTCTTTCTCTTTCCCAGAGGGTGACCCCCAGGGAGCGGCCTTTGTGTTCCCCAGTCCCGACCCACTAGGGGCTGCTCTTCTCCCTCCGCCGCCGCCCCCCATTAAGCCGGGGTCTGAGACGGACCGTGTGGCGCCGGTCCATTGGGCGCCACGTCGAGGGTCCGCCCCTTGCCTGCCCGTCTCAGTGGGCCACGGGGCCGAGCCAGGGGCCCCACTGGGGGATGATCTGCAGCCAGTGACCCCACCCCCCCATATGCTGCGAGAAGAGCTGCGGGAGTTTTTAGAAGATGTGCGTGGCTCCCGCAATAAGGTGCCGCTCGCTCTCCAGCGATGGGGGGATTTCCACCAGATCCTCCGGGCCACGAGGGCCCTCATGGGGGAGGGTAAAAGGACCGGGAAGCAGGGTGCTGCGGCTTACCAGCGGGTCCGCAGCTTCCGTGACTCCTTGCTCACCTTCGGGGTGGGTCACGGTTTGCTGCGCGGCCCAATGGGGGCCGCGAGCGTCCCTGCCAGCCCTCCTCATGCCACCTATCTCTTTTGCAACATTGAACACCCGGGGCTGTAGGGTGGGTCTCCGCAGGTGCCAGGTGCTCTCCTTCCTTCGGGAAGGGGGGTACTCTGTGATTTTCCTGCAGGAGACCCACACGGATCCGGCCGCCGAAGACAGCTGGCGGCTGGAGTGGGGGGACAAGGTCTATTTTAGCCATCTCACAGCTCGTACGGCTGGAGTGGCTACCCTGTTCTCTCCCGACCTACGGCCCGAGGTGCTGGGGGTTGCCGAGGTTGTGCTGGGCCGCCTGCTGCACCTCCGGGTCCGTATGGAGGGGCTTGTGGTCAATCTTGTCAACGTCTATGCCCCGACATCGGGCCCGGAGCGGCTGCCTTTCTATCAGCAGGCATCCGCCTTCCTCGGCTCCTTGGATCCTCGTGAGTGCCTGGTCCTGGGCGGGGACTTCAACGCTACCCTCGAGGAGCGGGACCACTCGGGGACTGAGCAGTGCCCGGCCGCCGCGGACGTCCTCCGGGAGATTGTAGAACGTCATTCCCTGGTGGACGTCTGGCGCGACCACCACCCGGACGACGTCTCCACGTTCACCTACGTCCGGGTGGAAGCCCATCGGTCGTGCCACTCCCGGTTGGACCGCATTTACTTGTCACGTCTCCATCTCTCACGGGCCCACTCCTCCGCCGTGCGGCCGGCCCCCTTTTCCGATCACCATTTAGTCACCGTGACGGCCTCTCTATGTGGGGAGAGGCCGGGGCCGGCCTATTGGCACTTTAATAATAGCTTGTTGGAGGATGTGGGCTTCGTGGCGTCCTTCCGGGAGTTCTGGCTGGTCTGGCGAGGGCAGCGGCGTGCCTTTCCCTCGGCGCGGCGATGGTGGGACCTAGGAAAGGTGCGCGCCCGGCTCTTCTGCCGTGATTACACCCGGGGCGCCAGCCGACGGAGGGATGCGGCGATAGAGCAGTTGGAACGGGAGGTCTTGGAGCTAGAGAGGCGTCTGGCCGCCAGCCCTGAGGATCCATCCCTTTGCGGAGCGTGCCGGGAGAAGCGGGAGGAGCTCCGGGCCCTCGACGATCATCGGGCCCAGGGTGCTTTTGTTCGATCCCGCATCCGCCTCCTTCGGGAGATGGATCGCGGCTCCCGCTTCTTCTACGCCCTGGAGAAAAGGAGGGGGGCCAAGAAGCACGTCACCTGCCTTCTAGCAGAGGACGGCACCCCCCTTACGGATCCGGTGGAGATGTGCCAGAGGGCCAGGGCCTTCTACGCACACCTTTTCTCCCTGATCCGACCGACCCTACCGCTTGCAGAGTGCTCTGGGACGGACTCCCAACGGTCAGCGCGGGCGACCGGGACCGGCTGGAGTCGCCTCTCTCTCTGGCCGAGTTCTCGGAAGCCCTCCGCCGCATGCCCACCAATAAATCTCCGGGCATGGACGGGCTGACCGTGGAGTTCTACCGCGTGTTCTGGGACGTCCTCGGCCCGGACCTTGTCACCATCTGGGCCGAGGCCTTGCGGAGCGGGGTCCTCGCTCTTTCGTGCAGGCGAGCCGTGCTCACCTTATTGCCGAAGAAGGGGGACCTCCGTGACTTACGGAATTGGCGTCCCGTCTCGCTCCTCAGCACGGACTACAAAATCGTAGCCAAGGCCATCTCGCTGCGGCTGGGGTCCGTGCTGGAGGACGTGATCCACCCAGACCAGACCTACACCGTCCCGGGCCGTAGCATTTTTGATAACCTCTACTTGGTCCGGGATCTTCTGGAACTTGGGTGTAGGGATGGTCTGTCGTTCGCCCTCCTGTCCCTGGATCAGGAGAAGGCGTTCGACAGGGTGGACCACGGGTATCTCCTGGGCACTCTGCAGGCGTTCGGCTTCGGACCCCAGTTTGTGGGTTTTCTCCAGGTGCTGTACGCCTCCGCAGAGTGTCTGGTCAAGCTCAACTGGACCCTGACCGAGCCGGTCAGCTTCGGGCGGGGAGTGCGGCAGGGGTGCCCCCTCTCGGGCCAGCTGTACGCTCTGGCGATCGAGCCCTTCCTCTGTCTCCTCCGCAAGAGGTTGACGGGGTTGGTGCTTCGGGAACCGGAGCTGCGGCTGGTCCTGTCGGCGTATGCCGACGATGTGCTCCTCGTGGTCCAGGACCCGGGCGACTTGGTGCGGGTGGAGGCTTGCCAGACCATGTACTCGGCGGCTTCCTCCGCCCGGGTCAACTGGGTCAAGAGCTCTGGCCTGGTGGTAGGGGCTGGGTGGCAGGCGAGCTCCCTCCCACCCGCGCTTCAGGCCATCCGGTGGAGCGCAGGTCCGCTGCTCTATCTCGGCGTTTACCTTTCTGCCATGCATCCGTCCCCGCCGGAGAACTGGCAAGGTTTACAGGGCAGGGTGACGGAACGACTCCGGAAATGGACAGGACTACTCCGGTGCCTCTCCCTTCGCGGGAGGGCACTGGTACTCAATCAACTAGTCCTGTCCATGCTCTGGTACCGTCTCAACACCCTGGTCCCGGCCCCGGGCTTCCTGGCCGACCTCCGGAGGGTGATTCTGGAGTTCTTTTGGCCAGGACTGCACTGGGTCTCTGCAGGGGTCCTCCATCTGCCCCTGGAGGAGGGAGGGCAGGGCCTGAAGTGCCTCCACACTCAGGTCCATGTCTTCCGCCTCCAGGCCCTGCAGAGGCTCCTTTATGGTGCAGGTAATCCGGCGTGGAGCGTATTGGCGCACGCCTTCCTGCACCGCTTCCGAGGGCTCCGATACGACCGGCAGCTCTTTTATCTCGACCCGAGAGGTCTTCCGCGAGACCTCTCCGGGCTGCCGGTATTCTACCAGGACCTCCTCCGGACCTGGAAACTGTTCTCAGCAACCAGGTCCGTGGCGGCCACCGGGGGGGTAGATCTCCTCGCGGAGCCCCTGCTACACAATCCCCAGCTCCGTGTGCAGGTGGCGGAGTCCCCCGCGGTGCGCCAGAGGTTGGTCCTGGCAGAAGTCACTAGAGTCGGAGACCTCCTGGACTATGACCGGGGAGACTGGCTGGATCCCCTGACGCTTGCTCGGCGCATGGGGCTCTCCAGGCCTTGTACTCCCCAGCGCATACTTCAGGAAGTGAGGGCTGCTTTGCCGCCCGCTGCTCGGGTTTGCCTCGACCAGATCCTGCACGAGGGCACCCCCCGCCCACCCTCCACCCCTGGCCCTCCGGACCTTTTCATCGGGCCCCTGCCCCGTGGACCCAACCTGCCCCCCCGCCCCTTTTCCGTGAGCCGGCTGCATGACTTGCAACCGGTTCGTTTCCTGACCGCGCCAAGGAATCATCTATACACGCTCGTGCTGCACACTCTTCACTTCCTCACCCTCATGTCCCGCCCCGATACAAAGTGGCGGGACCTCCTGCCACCTGTCGAGGGTGAGAAGCCCCGGTGGGCCAGCCTCTATTCCACTCTGGTCCCGAGGCCCGCCGGGGATATCAGCTGGCGGCTCTTTCATGGGGCCGTGAGCACGGGCGTGTACTTGGCGCGGTTTACCCCTGTCCCGGACACCTGTCCTTTCTGCGGCGTGAGGGAGACCCTGGCTCATGTTTACTTAGAGTGTGCCAGGTTGCAGCCCCTACACCGGCTCCTCACCGATATTATGTTACGTTTTTGGTTACACTTTTCCCCTCACCTTCTCATTTATGCACTCCCTATCCGTGGCCCCACAAAGTCGCGGGACTTCCTGGTCAACTTCCTCTTGGCACTGGCTAAACAGGCCATCTATAAAACCAGGGAGAGGAGGTTGGCCGATGGAGGTTCCTGTGACTGTGGGGCCTGTTTCCGATCCTCTGTCCGTTCACGTATCCGGGCAGAGTTCCTCTGGGCGGCGTCCACTGGCTTCCTTGACGCCTTTGAGGAGCAGTGGGCGCTGTCCGGGGTTCTCTGCTCGGTGTCCCCGTCTGGTTCTCTTCTTTTGACCCTTTGACCACACTCCTGTCCCTGTTTTTACATTAGTTGTCCCCCGTAATTATTTGAGTTCCAGGTCCTGTGGATCCTCCCCTTAGGCTGGGGGGAGATCCTTTAGCAGTGGGCGGGCTTACGCCCGCCCACTTCCCGGAACCCAATAGGTATAGGCACCAAGGTTGCAGGGCAAGGGTGACAAGCCCCCCTCTGCTCTGGATTGTGTCCTGGTATGTCACAGGTCTATACCGCAATCATGTATAAGTTACAAAGATGCAGCCTGAACCCCTTGGAAACTACGTGTGCAGTTAGCCCTGCAAATACAGTGCACTCAGCCACAATTTAACAGTTGTCCTGCTTCAGCTACGAGATGAAAGTTGTCGTGGGTGTATCTACAAAACCAAAGGCTGGTCAGTGTCTGAGATCCTCTGGCTGCAGTTACGTCAGCTCCTTGCTCAGATTCCTCCTGGACGCACAGTTCGTTCTGTCTCACCTCATCCCATTCTGACCTGTGCTCCCTCTGTGTCCTGGTAGGTCACAAAGACCCACTCTGGCGGGTTTAATTTCCCCACAAACTGCTTGACCCGCTCCAGGCTGACTCCTCAATTCGTCCCAGTCACCAGAACGCTGCGGACATTAAAGCCAGCCAGGGTCCCTCGCCTGCCTGTGTCCCAGCTGGCAGTGCCTCTGCTCAGTGAGAGCTGGGCTAGCTGCACCCAATCCCCCTCTGTTATGCTCATACAAAGCACACGGGATCTTTTCAGGGAAAAGGCAAATACGCCGCATTTATTGAAAATACAAGTTAGCATATGCTTTTCAGTCTCTCTCTCTCTCTCTCTCACACACACACACACACACACACACACACACACACACACACACACACACACACACACAGTCCTGCCAGTTGATGTTCATAGTTACCAGTCTGTCGAGACAATCTAATGGCCAGTTAGATGGAGCACGAGTGTGGAGCTGGGCTCGTGTCGGTCACGATCCGATGCTCCAAGGCTTTGCAGGACTGAACCCAGAGTTCCATGGCAAAACACCCCAGCTTTATAGTTGTAAATTTCCATTTGAGTCCATGCATTTTGCAATGTTATCCTGTAATCATTAGTCCTTAAGTTGTGTTATCATTTGATGGTTCTTGTCGGGCTTCCCATCGTTATCTCCTATTTGTTGTCTCGCCTTCAGGGGTGCCTGCCTCACCTCTGAGGTCATCAATGCTGCTAACATGTTTAGCATTGGATACAATGGATGTTTTCTGATTGTTTCCTGGTCTTTCCAAGTCTCTCACTTTTTCTTGACCATCTGGACATTTGTGATGGCTTTCACACCTTATCTTTT
The DNA here is from genome assembly GCF_027887155.1 of Malaclemys terrapin pileata. Classification (NCBI taxonomy): domain Eukaryota; kingdom Metazoa; phylum Chordata; order Testudines; family Emydidae; genus Malaclemys; species Malaclemys terrapin. The sequence continues at coordinate 42,193,459 of NC_071518.1, read as the reverse complement.
CCTGATCAGGCATTCCTCATTCACACAAACAATCTCTTACAGAAACCTTCAAAGGTATCCAGACAGCAGTATTTTATATTCAGCAGAATACATTGTAAATCAAGCCTTGCTAAATCTTATAACTAAAACAATTCACATTGGGGCTTCAGGCCCTCAACATTCCTCTAATCTCCTTAACATAGATACAATACAAGATCCTGTCTCTTACTTATGTAAGCGGGGGAATGGTCCCGCTATTGTGGGGAACTTTCCTGACTTCTGCACTACCCTGGTGAGGTGGGCTAGCGAAAGGATCTGAGTCCCCGCTCCCACTTCCTTTACCCAGAGGCCTCCCTGCCCTTGAGGGCTCCCCTTCCACTCTCCTGTCTGGCTGAGTCCTCGTAACCCCAACAAGGCTGGGCCCAGGATTCCTGGGGGGCTCGACCCCCAACCCTGCTGTGGTCACCTAGGACAGGGGCTAGGGTGTCCCCCATACAATTTAAAGCAAATACAAGTTGTTTAATTAACAATCTAAAGAAAAGAACAAGGAAAAATGGGAAAGGTTAAAGGAAAACACATCATCCCGCTCTGTGGCAGGGAACATCACAAACAGTGTCTCTGAAACATCAGGGCAGGTCACAGTCTGCTCCTTGTAGGTCCCAGGCCTCCTTCTCAGGCCCTGGCCGTGCTGCAGAGACGCTGCGGGTTGGACACTTGCAATGGTGGTGGCCACACACCTCCGGGCTTTGAGTGGTGGGACCCTTCTTCCCAGCGTCAGCCCCCCGTAGGGTTAAGGTCCCCCTCCCGGTCTGGCCTGCAAGGGCCCTTGTCTGGGGGTGTCTTTCTGTGCTGGGCCCTTTGCCCAAGGTCCCCCCTTGGCTGGCCCCACTTGCTCACCACACCTGGCTCTGTGGCTGCAGCTCTGCTCCTAGCACCGGATCTGCTCTCCCTGGCCTGCGTCTCTGGCTCTGTGGCTGCAGCTCTGCTCCCAGCACAGGATCTGCTCTCCCTCGGCTGCGCCTCCGGCCCCTCTGGATCTGGCACAGTTCTGCTCTCCAGCTCAGCTTGGGCCCCTGCTCTCTCCTTAGCTCGGCCCCACTCAGTCTGACCCAGGTAATTCCAACGCACATGGAGGACGGGACCCACCCTGGCCTCCTGTCATGCTGATTAGCTGCCCGCCCTGTCAATCAGGCTGACCTGGAGCATTGGCCTCTCCCCATTGTTCCTGGGGACTGTCAGTCTCAGGGTCCTGATTTCCCATCGACCCCTCCCCTTTTAGTGCTGGGAGCTAGCAACCAAACACCCCCACTGAGTGTTAGTAAGGGACAACAGTCCCCTTACATTCCCCCTTGCTAAAATTCTGCCACAGCTACAATATTCACACCAGTACATACGGGCCCCATAATAACAACATATACCCACATCATATTATATTAAAAACCCATTAACAATTACCAAAAGAACATTTAACATATCTAACATATCTAACATTCCACATCTGCTTCTTAATACCATACATAACAATATTCATTAAAACACTACATAGAATCAATAACATAATTATCTCTAAGTCTACCCTGTTTCCCCGAAAATAAGACATCCTCCGAAAATAAGGCCTACTTACAGTTTTGCCTCTCGTTGTAATATAAGGCATCCCCCCGATAATAAGACCTCCCCGATAATAAGGCATCCACCGATAATAAGGCATTTTTCATTTCTGAAAAATAAGACATCCCCTGAAAATAAGACCTAGCGCATCTTTGGGAGCAAAAATTAATATAAGACACTGTCTTATTTTCGGGGAAACAGGGTAACAGGAAGTACACCCTTATTAGCCCTCTGGGACCTTCTTAAGACTGGTGGTTCGTTACCCATATTTTCTATTTCCCTATCCTCGGGTAATACTGGGTCAGTTTGAAGGATCTGGCCATTCTCGTTAGGATTTGGGTTTGCCCCACTCTGTCCCTCTCTATATTCGGTTTGTGGGACTAGAACCATTTCCCAAGTGGTTTCAGCCTCCTCAGGGTGTACTGATCTACGCCTCCTATGGTCCCTGTCTGGACTAAGGGTGCAATGTTTCAACTGGTCCCTATGTACTACTCTCTCAGGACCTCCTCGTTCAGGCCGGATGGTGTAAACTGGTAGCTCGGGATTGTTGTGAGCGACTACAATGTGGGGATTTGACTCCCATTTGTCCTGTATTTTATTACGCCCCCGGTGTCTATGGTTACAAACTAGTACACGGTCACCAGGCCTGATGAGAGCCCCACTGGACTTGCGATCATAAGTCCTTTTCCTACTTCGGGCTGTGTCTTTAGTTCTATTGAGAGCAACATCACAGGCTATCTTCAGCCTGTCATGGTGACCTTTGACCCAGTCATCCAAATTGGTCACCTCATCCTCCTCAGGGCCCTCTCTGTCTAGAATATCCAATGGCAACCTGGGATCCCTCCCAGACATGAGATAAAAAGGAGCGTAACCTGTCGACGAATGGACATGGCTGTTATAGGCCAACACCAGCTCAGGGAGATGTTCCTGCCAGGCTCGCTTCTTTTCTGGCGGGAGCGTTCTTAGCATGTCATGTATTGTCCAGTTAAATCTCTCGCACTGAGCGTTTCCTTGCAGGTGATAGGGTGTTGTTCGGCTTTTGGCTATGCCATACAGTTTACACAATTCAGATATCACCTCTGATTCAAAATTCCTCCCCTGATCCGAGTGTAACCGTGCCGGACAACCATAGTACACAAACCAGTGTTTTATGAGGGCTTCAGCCGTTGTCTGCGCTGTCTGGTTTCTAGTCAGAACTGCAACAGTGAATCGGGTGAACATGTCCGTGAGAACCAGTATGTTCTCATACCCCTCTGAAGATCTCTCTAGCCGTGTGTAATCCATCGCTAGGACCTCCATTGGGGCAGTCACATTAGTACAGGTCAAAGGGGCTCGGTTGGGAGGAAACACATCCTTGGCTAAGGCACACCGTTTGCACTGACGGATCCACACTTGCATGTCGCTACCCATCGTGGGCCAGTAATAGTTTCTCCTCATTACCTCCAGAGTGCTCCTGTCTCCAAAATGCCCCCCATGATCATGCCTGGCTTCATAAACTTGACGGCGGAGTGACACAGGCACCACTAACTGCCACACTTCTTCACCATCTCGGGGATGATATGTTACCCGGAACAGCACTCCACGATGTAATCTAAGTCATTCCCACTGTCTGGCTAGCTTCTTAGATAGGGGGTATCTGGCCCCAAATCTCCAGTCTGGCCTCGTCCGGCTCATGACTGTCACTAAGACAGGTTCAACATCACCTTCTCGTTGCAGAGTTTGAATCTCCTCCCATGAGTACCCCGAGATTATTGAGCTCTCCCCTTTTACCAGGTTTTGTACTGCATCCTTTACCGTCACTTCGTCCTCGGGCTTTGGATTCTCTAGCCACAAACACGTACGCACGACATCTGCAGGAATGACTAGGAAGTCTTTCTCCTCTCCCTCTTCTGATTCCTCCTCCAGAGGCAATCTAGACAGGGTGTCAGCATTGATGTTCTGCCTTCCAGGTTTATACTGTACTTCAAAAGTGAACTCAGCGAGTTGGGCCACCCAGCGGTGTTCAATTGCACCTAAATTAGCCGTTGCCAGCTTTCGGAGTGGATTGTGGTCTGAGATTACCGTGAATTTAGAGTACACTAAATAATCCTTAAATTTTTCAGTGATAGCCCACTTCAAGGCCAACAGTTCTAGTTTAAAAGCACTGTAGTTTTTGTCATTTCTTTCTGACCTCCTCAGCCCTCGGCTCGCATATGCGATCACACGCTCAACCCCCTCTTGCTTCTGGCTGAGCAACGCACCTAGGCCGTGCAGGCTCCTGTCCGTTGTCACTATAAATGGCAGGCTAAAGTCAGGATATGCAAGCACAGGTGGTGACATCAGCCGATGTCTTAATTTGTCAAAAGCTGTCTGACAGACATCATCCCACACAAAACATTGGTTCCTTCCCTTCCTTTGGGCAGGTTGGCCCACTAGTCCATATAGCGGTGCAGCAATGTGCGCAAACTTTGGAACAAATTGTCTATAATAGCTCATGTATCAGGGGGTAGCCGTGTTAGTCTGTATCTACAAAAACAACAAAGAGTCTGGTGGCACCTTAAAATCTGTTAGTCTTTAAGGTGCCACCAGACTCTTTGTTGTTATAATAGCTCATGAAATCTAGAGCCTGCCGCACTTGCTTGGCATTCTTGGGGACCGGCCAATTTTCCAGCGCCCTGGTCTTCTCTTCATCTACCTGGATTCCATCCTTTGAAATCACATGGCCCAAGAATTTAACTTTTTCACGTAGGAGGCAGCACTTACTCGGCTTCAGCTTCAATCCATGTTCCTTCAATCGTGTGAAAACCAAGTCCAATTTTTCCATATGACTCTCAAAATCCTTGGAAAACACAATAACATCGTCCAGGTATATCAGCAAAGTGTCTAAGATATAGTCTCCTAACACCCCCTCCATTAGTCTCTGGAATGTAGCAGGTGCATTACACAAGCCGAATGGCATACGTGTCCATTCAAACAGCCCAAACGGAGTAGTCACTGCTGTCTTTTCCCAGTCTCGTTCTTCCACTGCAACCTGGAAATAACCAGAAGTTAAATCGAGGGTTGAAAACACTCTTGTACTTCCTATGCATCTAGTGACTCTTCCACCCGGGGTAGCGGGTAGGCATCCTTGTGCGTTACCTCATTCAGTTTCCTGTAGTCACAGCAAAATCGCACCCCACCATCTTTTTTTATTACAATCACTGCGGGTGATGCCCACGGACTGTGGCTTTCTTTAAGGACACCTTGAGTCACTAGGTCCAGAATGTGTTTTTTTTACCTCCTGGAACACTCGTGGTGAGATCCGCCGGTGTCTCTGTTTTATTGGGACAGCATCTCCAGTGGCTATTTGGTATGTCACTGTGGTGGTGTAACCAAAGTCCCGCTCATCCCTGGAAAAGACCTCTTGATGTTTCTCCAGTAGTGCCCGCAAACGGCCAACCTGTGTAGGGGTTAGCTGTTGGAGGTCCACTTGGACTGGAATGGGTAGCTCTCCATCAGGTGCCGCTTGCGATGTGATAACCTGTGTGCCTTTTTTTACTTCTGTCACCCGCAGCTCATCCCCATTTTCTTCCAAGGCCACCCCCACTGGGGGCACCACTCCTTCAGGACAGTGTACCTCTGCCACCCTGGTTCAGGGGCACAATTTTATGGCCTTCTTACTTGAGTTTAACAACCTGACTGGCACTTTTCCTTTGCTGGCATTAGCAAGTACATTTGCAACCAGAAGCCCATTAGGGAGACTGGCCCCAGGTGTTGGCTCAACAAGCACTCTGTATCCGTCAAAGTCGCTTGGCACCCGGCAGCGCCCATCAATAATCTTCTCACTCCAGGGAGGTATAACCACCTTCTGTCTCCCTGCCACCTTAACATAGCCAATTTGTCCCATTGGACCCGGGAAACGTCCATGTCTCTCCACTTGGGCTAGTACCCGCTTCAGTGTAGCGTCCTTCCTAGGCTGCCCGTGATGGTTCATCTCCAGGGTTCCTTCTCTTACCAACAGTAATTCTTTCAGCTCTCTTATAATATTCATCCCTAGAATTCCCGGTACTCTGTTCTCCATTAAAGTCTTTCCTGAAGCTATGTCCTTTAGGATAAAGATGCATTTCCCAGGGATTGTTCGACCCATGTACCTTACATCAGCTTCAAGACACCCCACCACAGGGATGGCAAGTCCATTAGCTGCCGTTAGCTGTACAAATCGGGTATTATACATGGTCAGATCTCTCTCTTTTAAGTAGTTTCGGAAATATGATTCAGAAATAGTGGTGACTTCTGAGCCAGTGTCTATCAAACAGCGGGTTCTCACCCCTGCTCTGGTTATATCCACTGTCAAGCAGTCCCCGAAAGCTCGGCCACAGAAGTCGTTGAATACACTAACATCATCAGGGTCCTTTTTCTCGCTGCTGACACACTGCCCTTTTCCTAGGGACAGCTGTAGAAACCCTTCAGTCCCCACTTGGCTTTCTGATGGTTGGCTGCTTGCTCCCGGTGCCTCTTGAATTTCAGGCGCCTGGGACTCCAGTCTCCTTCTCAGTGTACAATCTCAGCTAGTATGTCCTGGCCTTTCGCAAGTATAACAAATGTATCTTCCCAGCTCGTCCTTCAGTGGAGATCTTCGGGATCCTGGGGCCCTTGGATATCTTGGCATATTAGTGGGAGTTTTTCCTTTCATCACCTCAGTCATCACTTTCAGCATCTCCCCCTGCTGGACCGCTAGTTTTTGGACAGCTTCACTTAAGCTTTCCAATGTTAGCTGTGTTTGGGGCAGGGCTTTTCCCCCCAGCAGCTGCATTCACAAGGCCGTCACTTCGTGTATGGGGATTAGGCTTGGCTGTCTCTGCCACAGGAACTTCCTCTTCTTCTGACCACATCATGGCAGCCTGCATGAGTTCATGGAACTTCTTACTGGGCTCTTCCTTAAACCTCCTTTTCATTTCACGGCGGAGGGAATCATCCTGGAGCCCCAGCACTAACTGCTCTTTCAGAACGGTATCTGGGTCTGCAACTTGCTGAGGGTCTCGCCGCTCCACTCTGCTCATTTTCTCCTGGAGGTCATATGCATATGCCCGGATAGTTTCACCGGGCTCCTGCTTTCTCTCAAAGAACTCCTTTAGTCGGGTTCCAATAGGTACCTTGTCCCCATACACTTCTAGGAGGAGTTCAAATACCTTTTCCACATTTTTTTTGTCCGCCACTGCCATGAACTTTACTGTGGCCTTGGCCTGGCCCTTGAGGTGTTCCTCTATGAAGTCTACATGATCTTCTTCAGGTACTCTTAGCACACCAGAGCTGCCTTCACAGACTTGACCCACTCTTCTACCGTAATGTCTCCTGGTCTTGTCGGGAAGCCACCAAACTCTGTGACCTTCTGGTCCCGTGGGACATAAATAGTAGGGGGTTTCTTAGCTTCTGCTGTCTGTTGGTCTATCACTGCCTTAGCCAGTGATAAGGCTTCTCTCTGTTCTGTTCTAGCTTGCTGTAATGCCTCAGCTTGGGGCCTCTCCTTTTGTCCCTCCAGACCCATGAATATGATACAGTTCTGTGGTGACCTAGAATCCTACTTTCGACGTCTCCGACTCAAAGAATATTTCCAACATACCTCTGAACAGCATACTAACCCACAGAATCCTCCCCACCAGCACTACAAAAAAAAGGATTCTGCGTGGACTCCTCCGGACGGTCGAAACAACAGACTGGATTTCTACATAGATTGCTTCCGTCAACGTGCAAAGGCTGAAATTGTGGAAAAGCAACATCACTTGCCACATAACCTCAGCCATGCAGAACACAACGCCATCTACAGCCTCAGAAACAACCCTGACATCATAATCAAAAAGGCTGACAAAGGAGGTGCTGTCGTCATCATGAATAAATTGGAATATGACCAGGAGGCTGCTAGACAGCTCTCTAACACCACATTCTACAGGCCATTATCCTCTGATCCCACTGAGGATTACCTAAAGAAACTACACCATCTGCTAAAAAAACTCCCTGACAAAGCACAGGAACAAATCTGTACAGACACATGCCTAGAACCCCGACCAGGGGTATTCTATTTGCTACCCAAGATCCATAAACCTGGATATCCTGGACGCCCCATCATCTCAGGCATTGGCACCCTAACATCAGGCTTGTCTGGTTATGTAGACTCTCTCCTCAGACCCTACACTACCAGCACTCCCAGCTATCTTCGAGACACCACTGACTTCCTGAGGAAACTACAATCCATTGGTGATCTTCCAGAAAACACCATCCTGGCCACTATGGACGTAGAAGCCCTCTACACCAATATTCCACACAAAGATGGACTACAAGCTATCAGGAACAGTATCCCTGATAATATCACAGCTAACCTGGTGGCTGAACTTTGTGATTTTGTCCTCACCCACACCTATTTCACATTTGGGGACAATATATACCTTCAAGTCAGCAGCACTGCTATGGGTACCCGCATAGCCCCACAGTATGCCAACATTTTTATGGCTGACTTAGAACAACACTTCCTTAGCTCTCGTCCCCTAACGCCCCTACTCTACTTGCGCTACATTGATGACATCTTCATCATCTGGACCCATGGAAAAGAAGCCCTTGAGGAATTTCACCATGATTTCAATAATTTCCATCCCACCATCAACCTCAGCCTAGATCAATCCACACAAGCGGTCCATTTCCTGGACACTACTGTGCTAATAAGCGATGGTCACATAAATACCACCCTATACCGGAAACCTACTGACCGCTACACTTACCTACATGCCTCCAGCTTCCATCCAGGACACACCACACGATCCATTGTCTACAGCCAAGCTCTAAGATATAACCGCATTTGCTCCAATCCCTCGGATAGAGACAAGCACCTACAAGATCTCTATCAAGCATTCTTAAAACTACAATACCCACCTGCTGAAGTGAAATCACAGATTGACAGAGCCAGACGAGTACCCAGAAGTCACCTCCTACAAGACAGGCCCAACAAAGAAAATAACAGAACACCACTAGCTGTCACCTTCAGCCCCCAACTAAAACCTCTCCAGTGCATCATCAGAGATCTACAACCTATCCTGAAAGATGATCCTTTACTCTCACAGATCTTGGGAGACAGACCTGTCCTCGCTTACAGACAACCCCCCAACCTAAAGCAAATACTCACCAGCAACCACACATCACTGAACAAAACCATTAACCCAGGAACCTATCCTTGTAACAAACCCCGATGCCAACTCTGTCCACATATCTATTCAAGTGACATCATCATAGGACCTAATCACATCAGCCATACCATCAGGGGCTCGTTCACCTGCACATCTACCAATGTGATATATGCCATCATGTGCCAGCAATGCCCCTCTGCCATGTACATTGGCCAAACCGGACAGTCTCTACACAAAAGAATTAATGGACACAAATCTGACATCAGGAATCAAAATACTCAAAAACCAGTGGGAGAACACTTTAACCTGTCTGGTCATTCAGTGACAGACCTGCGGGTGGCTATATTACAACAGAAAAACTTCAAAAACAGACTCCAACGAGAGACTGCTGAGCTAGAATTGATATGCAAACTAGACACAATCAACTCCGGTTTGAATAAGGACTGGGAATGGCTGAGCCATTACAAACATTGAATCTATCTCCTCTTGTAAGTATTCTCACACTTCTTATCAAACTGTCTGACTGGGCTAGCTTGATTATCACTTCAAAGTTTTTTTTCTCTTAATTAATTGGCCTCTCAGAGTTGGTAAGACAACTCCCACCTGTTTATGCTCTCTGTATGTGTGTATATATATCTCCTCAATATATGTTCCATTCTATATGCATCCGAAGAAGTGGGCTGTAGTCCACGAAAGCTTATGCTCTAATAAATTTGTTAGTCTCTAAGGTGCCACAAGTACTCCTGTTCTTCTTTTTGCGGATACAGACTAACACAGCTGCTACTCTGAAACTTGGCACAGGAGGTAACCCTGCCCCTGAGAACCCCCTTCTCTCTATACGTGCTTGTCATCTTGAGGGACTATTTGTCAGAGGAAGGATACTGTGAAGACCCCTCACCATCTTTTCACTAGGGAAATGGACTCTTGGTTCACACCCCACTGGGGCAGCACTAGGGGCTCTGGGTCCATTTCTTGGATGGTTGCAGTCTGTAACGTTCTGTACCTCGTGGGAACACACTACACTCCCATGTTCATCCTTATAAAAATGATTGTGTGGCATCCAATGCAAAGTTTGTCATGTCAGGTGTCTTCGGAAGGCTCGTGATGCACTGAGCGTTGTTGTTATAGTGATGTTACAGGTTGTAATTTCATATATATAGTTATGAAGCTGAAAATGTGTCCTCATGGCTTAAAACAGCCCAGGCAAAACTCTCCAAGAGCAGAGGGGCAGTTCACACCTCATCAGGGCAAGTATGGGACAAACCCAGCTCAGCCTCATAGGAACAAAGGACACTTGCCTAGGCAGCAACAAAGGATCTGTTGGACTCTTGAGTGAGTCACCCCCCTTCCTTTGGACAGTTTGGTACTGCGATGAGGTAATGCTCACCTGACCTTGAATGGGGGGGGCAAAGCCAAGAGGGAAGAAAGAATATGATAAAAGGGGGAGATGTTTGCCATGCTCTTTTTCTCTCTTCCGCCTCCATCTACAGACATCACCACCAAGCGACTGAAGCGCTGATCAAAGGGGAGAGCCTGGCTGAAGGGGAACCAGCCAGCCTGTGGTGAGAAGCATCTAAGTTTGTAAAGGCACTGAAAGTGTTAAGTTCAGCTTAGAATGTGTTTTGCTTTTATTTCATTTGCCCAAATCAGACTTGTCATGCTTTGACTTATAATCACTTAAAATCTATCTTTATAGTTAATAACTTTGTTTGTTTATTCTACCTGAAGCAGTGTGTATGGTTTGAAACATGTCAGAAACTCGGGATAACAAGCCTGGTGCATATCAATTTCTTTGTTAAATTGATGAACACAATTGAGCTTTCCTGGGAACATTCAAATAACAAGTAAACAGTGGCATTGGCCTGCAAAAAGCTGAATCAAGCAGACATGTGACTTGCCCAGGTGGCTTGAGACCCCATCTTCTGGCTGTGATGTTGCACAAGAGAGAGGATATAAAAGCCCCTGAAAGCCTCTCCATTTTGTCTTCAGCTGACTCCGAAGATAGCCTCTCCAACCCAAAGAGATGCCTGAAAGAAACTGGAACAAAGGCCAGTAACTACAGGGGGTGAGTGATTGCTGGACCCAGACTAGGAGGAAGTCTAGTCTGTAAAAGAAGCTTATTGGAACATCTCTGAGGGTGAGATTTACCCGCATTTAGTTTCCTACGATTTACCTGCATTTAGTTTCCTACTGTATTAGGCTTAGACTTGCATGTTTTATTTTATTTCGCTTGGTAACTTATTTATTCTGTCTGTTACTACTTGGAACCACTTAAATCCTACTTTTTATGTTCAATAAAATCACTTTTTACTTATTAATTAACCCAGAGTAAGTAATTAAATCCTGGGGGATCAAACAGCTGTGCATATCTCTCCATCAGTGTTATAGAGGGTGAACAAGTTCTGAGTTTACCCTGTATAAGCTTTATACAGAGTAAAACGGATGTATTTGGTGTTTGGATCCCATTGGGAACTGGGTATCTGGGTGCTAGAGACAGGAGCACTTCTTAAGCTGTTTTCAGTTAAGCCTGCAGCTTTTGGGGGACATGGTTCAGACCTGGGTCTGTGTTTGTAGCAGGCCACCATGTCTGGCACAACAAGGCAGGGTATTGAAGTCCCAAGCTGACAGGGAAAACGGTCTCAGAGGTGGTCCCAGCACATCAGGTGGCAGTCCCAAAGGGGTTTCTGTGACCCAACATGTCACACCCGTGACTAAGGGTGAAGGGCTATAAAAGGGGTTATAAAGTTTTTAACAAGTATGGGGTTGTTTCTGGGGAGTAGGCTCAGTGTTTGAGTGTAGAACAGGGGTGGATAGTTCCTGGTTATTGGTGATTTGTGCTGAACGAGTTCTACCTTCATAACAAGGCGGCATTTGATTCAGTGCTCCACTTGTCCTGTGCCCTATTCCCCAAGGGACATGCACTATCTGCAGAGGTGGATGTCGAGTGTGTGCACTATGGGCCTATTAGCTCATCACTCAAAGAGGGCAGAGTTAAGGTTATGTGGCTGTTCAACCTTCGTTTTGCAGAGGTTTCAGTTTTTCTAAACTAGATGTTCTGGAAGGACAAGCGATACTTCCGGGCAAATTTAACGCTGCATTAATGACAATTTTTGTCAGCAAATGTCTTAGTTTTGTCTTTTTCACTGAAAGAAATGTTTTGTTGTATGAGTTAGTGGTCATCTACACAGGTGTAGGTCTCATGTGGGGTTACAGTTGATATTCTACTATGGCTAGGCTATTACAAAAGACCTAGCTTTTACATTGTGCTTTCCATTGGTCAATCTCAACAAACTCGATATCATTCTCCCTGGGTTACAGATGGGGAAGCTGAGGTACGGAGGGGCGAAGTGACCTGCCCAAGATCACCCAGCAGGTCAGTGGGAGAGAGAGCCAGGAACAGCCCCAGTTGAGTGGTCTCTCCCCTAGGCCATATGGTTGCTCTGAGATTCCTCAGTACTCCTCCCCCTCCTCTACGTTTTGCTACAGTGGAATGAGGCCAATGGTTGTGCTTTGAAATGTCTGGCCCCAGTCACCAGAGCGCTGCTGATATTGCCCTGCAGGGAGAAAGCAGGAGCTGAGCGGATCCTGCCTGCAGGGGTGGGAGGTGCTCGCTGGCTACGTTCTCAGGAGCAGGGTGAGCAGAAGGGATGGGGCTTTGAGGTACAGAAAAGGAGGTGAACTGGGGACATGAGGAGGTAGCCAGGAAGCCGTGGGAGTTGGCTGTGTTCAGGGGGCGATCTGCAGCCTGGGCAGGGTTTTCAGGCTCCTGTTAATCTGTCAGAATGTGGGCAGGCTGACACTCAGAGTGGCTGATCTCATTCTCCTCTCTCCAAGGGGCACCTGGGGGTGGCTTTCAGCAGCTTGTGGCACATTGGCACTGGAGTTGTTCCAGGCAGGGATCTGCAGCGCTGACACCCTCCACCGGATCGCAACGGTAGGGTCGCACAGTTAGAAACCACACAGGGTGAGGAGACGCACAGTTGTGGGTCCTACCTGTCATGGACGCTCCAAGTACACTCCATCCACTGGATCACCCTGGTCCACATGCTTGTTGATCCCCTCAAAAAATTCTAAAAATTGGTGAGGCATGATTTCCCTTTACTAAAGCCATGTTGACTATTCCCCAGCAAATTGTGTTCATCTCTGTGTCTGATCATTCTGTTCTTTACTATCGTTTCAACCGATTTCCATGGTATTGAAGTTAGGCTAATCAGCCTGTATTTGCCAGGATTCCCTCTGGAGCCTTTTTTAAAAATTGTCAAATTAGCTATTCCCCAGTCACCTGATATAGAAGCTGATTTAAATGATCAGTTAAATACCACAGTTACTAGTTCTACAATTTCATATTTGAGTTCCTTCGAACTCTTGGGAGAATATTACCTCTTCCTGAAGTCTTATTACTGCATAATTTATCAATTTCTTCCACAATCTCGATCTGGGGCAGTTCTTCAGATTTGTCTCTTAAAAAGATAAGACCAGATGTGGGAATCTCCCTCACATCCTCTGCAGTGACAACCGATGCAAAGAATTCATTTACTTCTCTGCAATGGCCTTATCTTCTCTGAGTGCTCCTTTAGCATCTTCATCTTCCAGGGGTTCCACTGATTGCTTGGCAGCTTCCTGCTTTTGATGTACTTTTAAAAAAAATTGCTGTTAGTTTCTGAGTCTTTTGCTAGTTGCACTTCAAATTCTCTCTGGCCTGCTATGGCTGCTTTTACACTTCGCTTGCCAGAGTTTAGGCTCCTTTCTATTTCTCTGAGTAGGATTTCTCCTTAAATTTTGAAGGGATGCCTTTTTACCTCTAACCACTTCTTTTACCTTGCTGTGTACCATGGTGGCACATATTTGGTTCTCTTACTATGTTTTTTAATCTGACCCTTTATTATGGCGTTTTTAAAAGGTTTCCATGCAGCTTGCAGGCTTTTCCCTTTTGTGCCTGTACCTCTGCCCCTCTCCCCCCACAAAGGATGTTAAATTAAATTATATTATGGTTGCTACTACTGAGCAGTTCAGCTATATGCACCTCTTGGGGCACGTCTTCGGCGGGTAGCAATCGATCTATTGGGGATCGACTTATTGTGTCTAGTGAAGACGCGATAAAATCGATCCCCGATGGCTCTGCTGTCGACTCCAGAAATCCACCGCGGCAAGAGGCGGAAGTGGAGTCGACGGCGGCACGGCAGCGGTCGATTCACCATCATCCTCACAGCCAGGTAAGTCGACCTAAAATACGCAACTTCAGCTATGCTATTCACATAGCTGAAGTTGCGTATCTTAGGTCGACCCCCCCCTCCCCATATTGTAGACCTAGCCTCGGACCAGATCCTGTGCTCCACTTAGGACTAATTCAAGAATTGCCTCTTCCCTCCCGCCTCTGGTTTGGCTCTTTCCCGCCAAGTGCAGAGCAGGTCCCCTCGTCTCCCAGAAGGGCTGAGTCCCCCCTGTAGGCCTGTGGGGAAGTCCCTCTCTTTTGTGTTGGTGCCTCTCCAGAGGAGATGGATTCTTCCTAAAAGTGGCGGTCACAAGGCCCTGCCCCCCTCATGGCCCCACCCCTACTCCTCCTCTTCCTCCCAAGGCCCCGCCCCCTGACCAAGCTGGAGCCATGCTGAGGAGATCAGGTCCCTCCACCTGCCTGGGGTGGGGAGGCTCAGGGTAGGTGATGGGTCTGCGGCTCCCCTCAGATGGCTGCGTCACTCATACCTGGACCCAGCTCTGGTTCCAGCCTGGCATGGGGATGGGGGCTCGGGGCCGAAGAGCCGCAACTGGACCATGATAAGAGCTGCCTGGGAAGCTGTGGGTAGCCATGGACCCTCTACTCCAGGCAGTTGGAGGGTCTGCAGCTCCCCACAGCTGCTCAGGCTCCAGCTTCTGGCCTGGTCAGGGCCTCGGCCGGAAGAAGAGGGACAGAGGGCAGGGCCCACAGCACAAAGTGGACTTCCAAAAGTGGGAGGGCCATGGCAAATAATAAATGGAGATATCCTATCTCCTAGAACTGGAAGGGACCTTGCAAGGTCATCGAGTCCAGCCCCCTGCCTTCACTAGCAGGACCAAGTACTGTTTTTGCCCCAGATCCCTAAGTGGCTCCCTCAAGGATTGAACTCACAACCCTAGGTTTAGCAAGCCAATGCTCAAACCACTGAGCTATCTCTCCCCCCACCTTGGGCCCCCTTGTTTCAGCACCCCTGTGCCTCTCCTGGCTGGTCTCACCCTGTGCTTAAAGCCCACTCAAGCTCCATGAGCAAACCAACCCCTCTGGGGCCACACGGGTGTGTGTGTGTGTGTGTGTGTGTGTGCGCGCGCAGATCCTCCAGGCTCTCCTTCTCACGCCCAGGGAACGTGTGACACCCCCCCAACCCCCAGGGCACTGCCCTTCCCCAACCAATGGGCTCAGGCAGGGAGAACTCTCCCATCCCCAAGGGGTCCCTCGCCCCATGAAGAGAAAGAGATGATATAACCAGAGGCTACTGGCTGCCCCCTTCCCAGTGCCCTCTGTGCTGTTTGGGGGGTAGGGCCATCTCAGATCAGGTTACAGAGCATCAGCCTGTATATCTCAGCCTGGCTAACTCAATACACTGCACTAGTGTGGGGGAAGGGGTGTGTGTAACGTCCTGTAGGGTCTCCCTGGGATCTCTTCCCTGCGGCAGTGATTGCTCAGTGTGGTGTCTGTTCCAAGCTGGTGAGTCCTGGGTGTCTGGGTGGTGAGTCTTGCCCACGTGCTCAGGGTTTAGCTGATCGCCATATTTGGAGTCGGGAAGGAATTTTCCTCCAGGGCAGATTGGCCAAGGCCCTGGAGGTTTTTCGCCTTCCTCTGCAGCGTAGGGCACGGGTCACTTGCTGGAGGACATAGGTTAGGGGTTTGTTATAGGAGTGGATGGGTGAGATTCTGTGGCCTGCGTTGTGCAGGGGTCAGACTAGATGATCATAATGGTTCCTTCTGACCTTAAAGTTTATGAGCCTGAGTCTATGAGTGAGACAGCTGGAGATGGGTGGCTGGGATGGGGTGTTTGAAGGGGAAGCCCCCACCAGGCTGAGCCCCAAGAACAAGGTGGCAGCAGAGGCATAGACACAGGTTCAGGGGCAGTGTCAGGTTCAGATCGGATCTGGTTTCAAAACAACTTGATGTTCTTGGACTGGTGCGGGTCTAGTTGGGCTTAAAATTTGGCCGAAACTATCAGATCTGGTCAGCTGCTGGTCCAGGCCGCTAGGTGCCCATGGGTGAGGCCAGGATCTCCCTGGGTCCAGCTGAAACCATGAGGGGCCAACCCAAGTCACTGTCCCCTGATGCTGGGTGGGGAGCTGGAGCAGGATCCCCATGCAGACGCTCTCCCCAGATGGGGGGTTGTGACTTAATCAGAGGTTCAGGACGTGGGACAAGGAGACCCCATAACAACTCCTGGGTCCCCTCCAGACACTCTTGAAACCCAGCTGCAGATGGCCTGAGAGGAACCCTCCCGCAGGATGTACCCTGGGGACCTGAACGACCTGGTATTTTTCCCCATGCCTGGTGGCCACAAAAGCCACCCCCAGCTCGCCCTCCCAGCCAGCGACCCACTCACCCTTCTCCATCCAGCCCGCCCCCAGCTCCTCCCACGCAGACCAGCTCTGGGCTTTGGCTGTGGTGGGAGGAATCCGTAAGGGTCTCCCCAGTGAAAACCATCACATGGAGCTGCCCCCCACAAGGCAGCCCCACCTGTGGCGTAGCCTGTGGTTGTCAGGCCAGGCAGGGCTCAGGCAGGGCTGCTGCGTTAGAACAGTGGGTTTACTGAGGACACAGGCACAACTGACGGCACGGTCACTGGAATGGGCTGGCCCAGGGCTCCTGTTGCGTGGCCGGGAGGCATCTCACCAGGGAAGAACTTTCCCTTCCCAGCTCACAAAGGCCCCATTATCCTTCTCGGAGAGCGTCGGGAGCACATTCAGGATCCCTCGGACACTTGCATCCACCGTCAGCGGGGCCTGCATGGGGCAAAGGAGAGTGAGGGGGAGGAACTTGCCCTGGGGGCGGCCAAGGACACCAGGGGCCCATGGGAAAGACCAGGATTGGCTCCGGGGTGGCCCAGGGGAAGGGATCTAGAGACTTGCAACGAAACTGGAACCTGAAGGGTGTCGGATTTCGGTCAGGTGGGGTCTGAAAACAACCTGACACACTCTGGCTGGGGTCTGGTGGTCTCTCGTTACCTTCTCCTGCCATGGGATTGCTGAGGTGGTGGCTGCATTTCTGTGCTCCTGCTGGCCACCACCACCTCACCGCGCTGTGCATGCTGTGGAGCGAGTGTGCTGATTACTGGCAGCCCGTCCCCCCGGCAGCACACATTGCACAGCGAGGCGGTGGTGGCTGGCATGAGCAGGGCATACAGCCACTGCCATGCTGACCCCACGGGCGTGAGGCAGCTGGAGATGGGTGGCTGGCACGGGGTGTTTGAAGGGGAAGCCCCCACCAGGCCGAGCCCCAAGGACAAGGTGGCAGCAGTGGCATAGACACAGGTTCAGGGGCAGTGTCAGGTTCAGATCGGATCGGGTTTCAAAACAACTTGACGTTCTTGGATTGGTTTGGGTCTAGTTGGGCTTCAGATTTGTTTGAAACTATCAGATCTGGCCAGGTGCTGGTCCAGGCCGCTAAGTGCCCATGGGTGAGGCCAGGATCTCCTTGGGGACAGCCAAAACCATGAGGGGCCAACCCAGGTCACTGTCACCTGATGCTGGTGCCCATGATGACCAGCTCCCACCTCCCCCAGCTCCCCATGGCAGCAGCTCTGCTGACATTTGCTTTGCGATGCCAGGAGCTGGAGGAACCAAGGAAGTGGCAGCAGGGGGATCAATGCCCAGAACACAGCGCTGAATCCCCAGGAGGTGGGAGCCGATGACAGGCTCATTATGACAGTTTTCCTCCATACAGGTCGGAAGTGGAGGGGGTGACAGGTTACGGCGTAACCATTCCCCCTACGATGAACATCTGCCCATGACATGAGGCTATGACTGGCCTCTCCCAGAGAGGCACCTACCTCGGGGGAGAGTGAGTTCCCCATGTCAGTCTGCACCCAGCCAGGATGGACAGCGATGCTCAGGATCCCGTCTCCTCCATACCCCAAGGATTGGCACTTGGTGAGCATGTTCAGAGCAGCCTGTGGGCGAGACACACCATGAGCAGAGACTGCAGCACATGGGGAAGGGGAATGAGCCCTACAGGAAATGATCCCAGATCCTGAGGGCAGGGAAGGGAGAGACAGACAAGGGGGTGAGGACCCTGGTGTGAGCTGCAGTCTCTGATGCTCGATGGGGACAACAAGGTGCTCTCGGGGGCATGGCCATGAGGAAGGGGATGTAGCTGTACTTCAATGAGCCACAGCTACTGTGTGGCTTCAGGGGGGCTGTGACAGCTGAGTACAAGTTAGAGCAGTGCTGAGGCTGCTCTAGGTTACGCATGATGTGGGGGGCAGAGGGAAGTGTAAATGTGGCATCGATTCTACCCCCCCCTCCAGGTTTCACCGGGGACAACAGAGGATCTGGTCCCCTCGATTTAAACCTAGTGACAGTCTCTCAACTGGGTATATTCGCCTCTAGGAAGGGCTATAATTAATAGCTCTATAGTGGCCCTCTCCTGTCTGTGCTGAGACTGGCTAGTCTAGTGCTGAGGAGCCCCATGCGCCTCCCAGTACGAGGATTTCCCTGGTGGGATACACACATGGTGGAAGGTTCCTCTCTGAAGGGGAACTGCGGGAGCTGATCTGAATTCCCGGCAGCTGAACAACAGCTGGTCCCACCCGACACAGCGGTGGAAGCTAGAACGGCTGGGCAGGAGGGTGGGGAACACGGGGAAAGCACTGAGTGACACTGAGCACGTCCTGTACCTTGCTGCAGCGATAGGAGATAGCTTGGCCCACATGCCAGATAAAGACATTCTGGATGGAGCCAGCCTCGCTGGACATGTTGACAATGGCTGCCTTGCTACAGCTCAGCCCTTTCTGGTTGCTTCCCTGGGCAGCCTTCTTCAGCAAGGGCAGGAACGCCTGGACAACGGGGAGAAAAGAGCACCCCCAGGGTCAGCTTAGGAGAAAGGAACCCGGGTTGTGAGGCAGTGGCACCGGAACAGAGAGGGCCAAGGGGCCGTGGCCCTCCCACTTTTGAAAGTGGACGGGTCTGGCTCATTCACTTTTTGCCATGGGCCCAGTCCCCTGCTCTTCCTCTTCTCCCTCAGGTCCGGCCCCCGGACCAGGCTGGAAGCTGGAGCCTGGCCGGGTAAGAGTGGACCGGGGAGCCATGGACCCTCCACCTGCCTGTAGCAGGGAGAGGCGAGAACTGCCATAGGCCTCTGTCCTTGCTCCTCACACTCCTCCTGTGGCGTGTGCTCCTGCAGCGACCCCACGGTCTGTCGCCCCATCACCAACGCCCAGGAGTTCGAGGTATGTATCCCCATCTGCGAGTGCCTGGAATGGGGCTGCTGGAGGGGACGGGAGAAGAACAAGAGCTGTTGGGATGCAAGGAGGTGCTGGGAAGCAGAAAGACAGTCCCTCAGGGAGATAGGGCTGTGCCCAGCTGAAACTGGGATGAAGACCGGGTGACTGGAACGTCCGGTTGAAAAGGGACCCTGGTGGCTCCGGTCAGCACTGGCGACTGGGCCATTAAAAGTCCAGTCGACAGCACAGTGGGGGCTCGGAGGGCTCCCTACTTGCCATGCTTCCACACAGCTGACAGAAATGGCTACCAGGTTCCTGCAACCCCTAGGTAGGGTTACCATATTTCAGCAAGCAAAAAAGAGGACGGGAGGAGCCCCGCCCTAGCCCCGCCCTAGCCCTGCCCCTGCCCCTCCCACTTCCCGCCCCCCCCAGAACTCCCAACCCTCCCCCCGTTCCTTGTCCCCTGACTGCCCCCTCCTGGGACCCCTGCCCCTAACTGCCCCCCAGGACTCCACTCCCTATCTAAGCCTCCCTGCCTCTTGTCCCCTGACTGCCCCAACCCTTATCCACACCCCCACCCCCAGACAGACCCCTGGGACTCCCACGCCCCATCCAACCACTCCCCACCCCTTGACAGCCCCCCCCAGAACTCCCAACCCATCTAAACCCCTCTGCTCCCTGTCCCCTGACTGCTCCGATCCCTCTCCGCACTCCTGCCCCCTGACAGCCCCCCCCCAGAACTCCCAACCCATCTAAACCCCTCTGCTCCCTGTCCCCTGACTGCTCCGATCCCTCTCCGACTCCTGCCCCCTGACAGCCCCCCCCCAGAACTCCCAACCCATCTAAACCCCTCTGCTCCCTGTCCCCTGACTGCTCCGATCCCTCTCCCCACTCCTGCCCCCTGACAGCTCCCCCCCAGAACTCCCAGCCCCCCGCCCCTCCGCTCCTTGTCCCCTGACTGCCCCCTCCTGGGACCCCTGCTCCTAACTGCCCTCCAGAACCCCACCCCCTACCTGTACCCAGACTGCCCAAAACTTTCTCCACTCCCCCCAAAAAGCCCCCCCCCGTTTCTTGACTGCTCCCTCCAGAACCTCCCTGCCCCTTCTCCTGCCCCCTGGCCCCCTTACCCTGCTGCTCAGAACAGGGTGTTGGGCTCTGTGCCAGCCGGACACGTGGCTGTGCTCCCCAGCACAAAAACCCAGTCCCTGGCCCTGCACAGTGCTGCCGGACCAGGCTGCAGGGGAGAGCTGCCCTTGTATCAGCACAAAGTGCTCTCGCTCCCGTTTTGCTACGCTGCATGGCAGAAACCGCTCCCAGTTGCAAAAGGGGAGGGCTGCACTTTGTGCTGATACACTTGCTGAGAATGCAGGGCGGATCCGGCTCCTCTACAGCTGCTCCGTAGTCCAGCCCAGGACTTTCCTGCAGCCCTCCCAGCCGCTCGCTCTGCTCTTCCGGGGGGGGGGGGGGGAGGGGGGAAATCCCGGACATTTTGAGTGCTTTACAAATTCCCCCCGGACGCTATTTTTAGCACAAAAAGGAGGACATGTCCGGGTAAATCCGGACGAATGGTAACCCTACCCCTAGGCACCTGGGCAGCCAGGGAGACTCCATGAACTGTCCCCGCCCAAGTGCAACTCTGCAGCTCCCATTGGCCGGGAACCATGACCATGACCAAACGGAACTGCGGGGTTGACGCCTGTGGGCGCCAAGCTTCACTGGGAAAAGGAGTCCCCAGGGTATCATTCAAACCATGACAAATAACACAGGTTACTGGAGACCTGCCAGTGCCAATGTCTAGTTCCCAGCCCAGAAGCCAGAGGGGATGTATGCATTGGATGAATGGACTATAAGGTGGATAGAAAGCTGGCTAGAGCATCGGGCTCAACAGGTAGTGATCATTGGCTCGATGCCTAGTTGGCAGCTGGTATCAAGCGAAGTGCCCCAGGGGCCGGTTTTGTTCAATATCTTCATCAATGATCTGGATGATGGGACGGCTGGGGCACATGACTTACGAGGAGAGGCTGAGTGAACTGGGGTTATTTAGTCTGCAGAAAGCAACAGAGGGTCCTGTGGCACCTTTAAGACTAACAGAAGTATTGGGAGCATAAGCTTTCTTGGGTAAGAACCTCACTTCTTCAGATGCAAGTAATGGAAATTTCCAGAGGCAGGTATAAATCAGTATGGAGATAACGAGGTTAGTTCAATCAGGGAGGGTGAGGTGCTCTGCTAGCAGTTGAGGTGTGAACATCAAGGGAGGAGAAACTGCTTCTGTAGTTGGATAGCCATTCACAGTCTTTGTTTAATCCTGATCTGATGGTGTCAAATTTGCAAATGAACTGGAGTTCAGCAGTTTCTCTTTGGAGTCTGGTCCTGAAGTTTTTTTGCTGTTTGTTTTCGTCTTACAGCAAAAAAAACTTCAGGACCAGACTCCAAAGAGAAACTGCTGAACTCCAGTTCATTTGCAAATTTGACACCATCAGATCAGGATTAAACAAAGACTGTGAATGGCTATCCAACTACAGAAGCAGTTTCTCCTCCCTTGGTGTTCACACCTCAACTGCTAGCAGAGCACCTCACCCTCCCTGATTGAACTAACCTCGTTATCTCCATAATGATTTATACCTGCCTCTGGAAATTTCCATTACTTGCATCTGAAGAAGTGAGGTTCTTACCGACGAAGCTTATGCTCCCAATACTTCTGTTAGTCTTAAAGGTGCCACAGGACCCTCAGTTGCTTTTTACAGTTTCAGACTAAAACGGCTACCCCTCTGATACTTAGTCTGCAGAAGAGAAGAGTGAAGGTGGATTTGATAGCAGCCTTCAACTACCTGAAGGGGGCTTCCAAAGAGGATGGAGCTCGGCTGTTCTCAGTGGTAGCAGATGACAGAAGAAGGAGTAATGGTCTCAAGTTGCAGTGGGGGAGGATTAGGTTGGATATTGGGAAAAACTACAGTATTTCACTGGGAGGGTGGTGAAGTACTGGAATGGGTTACCTAGGGAGGTGGTGGAATCTCCATCCTTAGATGTTTTTAAGACCCGGATTGACAAAGCCCTGGCTGGGATGATTTAGTTGGGGATTGGTCCTGCTTTGAGCAGGGGGTGGGACTAGATGAGCTCCTGAGATCTCTTCCAACCCTGATATTCTATGATTCTTTGGTCCTCACTGGATCCAGCAATACTTAGTTAGCGTGAGAGCGCCTGGTTCATGTGTGACTCAGGCTAGGGTTGGGAGTGCAGTGTTGCTGGGAGCAGGCTGGGAAGGAGAAGAGAGCAGAGAGGGTCGGCTGGAGGCCCAGGCACATGAGTTGTGGACAGGAATCCTGTAGGGGTAGCCAGGTCCCTGCAGCAGACCCTGGGCTGGGGAAAAGGTCATAAGTGAGATGCTGAACTTGTGTGAAATGGTTTGATTTGGAAGGGAAGGGAATGGAGCACAAAGACCTCAGAGCAGCCAGGCTTGGCCATTCTGCCCCATGGACCCAAATGTGACGCACGCCCCCACTCTCATACCTCTACACCCCTTATGACAGCCAAGGAGAGTCAGTGCCGGGGGAGAGCCATTGCCGAGTCTCCTCTCACCCCATTCCAGCCAAGGGTCAGCTAGACCAGCTGCCATTCCGGGTACACAAACCCTGCCTGCTGCAATGGCTCTAACAGCCCCATCAGCCTGACAGCCCGGGCGTCCCCGCCTCACACTGCCCTGTGCTCCTGACACAGATCCCTTTCTTCCCCTGCCTCTCAGCCAAGAAACCGAGGACGAGCTCCCAAGGGTCCGGGAGCAGAGATTCAGAGTGAGTCCCGAGAGCTGCCCTTGCAGCTGAGACAGGTTCTCGGCTCGGCCGGGCCATCCCCGGGCCCAGGCAGCCGCCACTGCTGGGGAGCGATAGAGAAAGCAGCTGGTGCCCTCGCAGAGCTGCAGCTCAGCACACACTGCACTCACTTCACAGCAAAGTTAGCCTGTCCTGTGAATCGCACCTCAGGAAGGCTAGGCTGCTGCTGGGAAGGGAGAGGAAGATGGAGAAGGGTCCAGAGACACCAGGGAACATGAGACTGAAGCTAACCAGCAATAAATGCAATTGGCACAGGAAGGACTCCTGCCCCCGACAACCCCCTTTCCATCACACTTGCTAATGATTCCACTGGGGACTATTTGTCACGTAGAAAGGATACACTGGAAACTATCACCACCTCGTCCTGTGGGAGCCTGAATTTCTGCTGGAAAAGTTCCCTGCGCCCCTAAGTGAGACAGGCTCCTAGGGGCCCCAGTGTGGCCGTTCTTATAACGTACCTGGGTCTGTGCATCGCATCACTCTTCCCCTGGCTCTCTCGGGAGTGTCACAACACCTAGGCTACTTGTTGATCTGGGCCTACAGGTCCATTTCTCAGGTGGGATGGGAACTTCCCCCACCTGAGGGTCCTGCCCGGATTGGCTCATTGATCCCGTAACCAGAGCCAAAGGGAAGGGAATTGTCTCAAACCCCAGTGCAGCCAGCGACCTGCCCTCTGTCAGGGCCCTTACCTGGCTCACCAGCAGGGGCCCCGTCACGTTGGTTGCATACACCAGGGACATGTCCTCTGGTGTCTCAGACTCTAGTGTGTTCAGCCTCGCTATCCCAGCGTTGTTTATCAACAGATTCAGCCCCGAGTCTTTCAGATGCTCCTCGACTCTGGCTGCTGCCGCCTTGATGCTGGCTGGGTCTGTAGCTTCTAAAGAGACAGAGCCGGGGTTCAGGAGCATGATTCGTCCTCCCTCATGTCACCCCATAGCACACCCCTCACCCAGGCGCCGGGGGGCTTCTTCCAGTGGGAGTGAGAGGTAGGAGAGGGGATGGAAGTTGGGGGGGAAAGTTGCTGCTGGGTCCAGAGAAGTGGAGTTGTACTGGGGCAACAATAGGAAAGGATAATGATAATAAAAAATAATTATGAGTTATTTGGACAATCTTAGTAGGTTTAAAAAAACCTAAATGTATTGTGATTAGTGAATACTTCAGATGTGCGTAGTTGATCTAAATTGGACAAAGAACTGGAATAATCTAAAACTATTTTTGAATTCATTCTAGGTGAGAGAACTGATCAGCTGGATGCATGAGGCTCCGTCCCGGAGGTGGGAATGCATGACAGAGCTGCCCAGGAGTGACTGTCACACGAGGGGCCTGGCACATGGTGGCCCTGGGGCTTTTCCAGCCCACCCAGGGCTATCTGACCGCTGCAGGGCTCCCCACTCACACCCAGCTTCTCTGGGGCTGGGTAAGGAGTCAATGGGCTCCGAGTGATTATTGACTCTGGTCCTGTTCTCCCCACTGAGCTCTGGAGGGCAGGGAACAGGGATATGGAGGGGGACAGGGAATGGGGAACAACATGACCTGAGCAAGGGAACCTCAACTCTGGGACCAGGGCAGGGCACCCACCTAGTGCAATGATCACCAGGTTTGGATGCCTGGACACCAAGTTCTTCAATTGCTGGAAAACAATAAAGTTGATGATTATTGACAGAGCCGCCACCCCTGGGCGATGGCCAGGCTGGGCAGAGTCCAGCTCCCTGCTGCTACCTGGGGCTGAATCAATAGCTTATTGCTTTGACTCTGCAAAGCCCCCACATGCAGCACCCAGCTCTGGCTTTCTGGGTCTGTAGGAGGCGTCTGTCTGTCTCCTGAGCATCGAAAACACCATCATCTAACTCAGTGCGATCGAGGCAGGGACACAAACCATTTCCCTGTCAGTAACGCACCTGTGCTCCCTGCCCTCTCCCTCCATGGACTCTGGGAGTCTGTGACGCCGGGGGCTGGTCAGGGCACAGGGACTGCGAGGAGCAGCCGGGACATTGTGAATGAGGACACTGGAGAGGAGCAGGGCACTGGGGGCAGGAAGCAGGTTTAGGAATGATATGGGAATGGGGGGCAGGAGTGAGGCGGAGTGGTGCAGAGACAGGGATGGGGTTGGGGGGCAGCTCCCCTACCGTGGGGCAGTTGTGGGGAAGGGGAGTCCTCACTCAGGAGCCAGGGGAAGGCAGTGTGGCAGTGTTGCCAGCTCTCATGAACTGGTTGTGAGGGAGGATTTTGGCAATGACACAAGAAGCAACGCTGATTCTGCAGTTTTCCAGGGTGGGCCTGTGGGCAGAGCTCAGTGCAAGAGCCTTGGGGCTGAGGACATAGAGCAGCCCTGCCTCTATGTAAGCATGGCCCTAGAGCAGACAGAGGGTCTGGGGCAGGGGCAGACAAGGGAGGGGGAAGTCAGGGAAGTGGTGCCGGGGAGGCCTGAGCAGAGAAGCGTTGCTGCTGGTTCAGCACAGCCATAGGAAATGGATGGCCGTTCCCCTGTGTGAAGAAGGGGAGTGGAGTTGCCATCGGAGCAGTAAGGGAGTGCCGTGCATTTTGTGCACATTAAAGATAGACTTTTCCACCCGAAATGATCCACGCGCACGTTGACAGAGGAATAGAGGGAGTTACAAAGTCACAAGACAGACTAAAAAACTGATTTTGTAAAAAGGTTCATGATTTTGGGGGTCGGACGCATGATTTTGTCTCTCTTGAGGCCGGCAGTACTGGGTATGTTTACACCACAATCACACCAGGTATACGCTGTACAAGCCGGCCCAGAACCCCTGGGGAATTACTCAAGGGCCAGCCTGTGCTACCGCATCCTCACTGCTCTGGTACTCGAGCTACCTCTGGTAAAGCTAGCTCGGGTGTAGCTACAACCCTCAGGCTGGAGCTGTGTCTGCAATCCCCTCCTCCTCCGGCACGTTGCTCTCGGAGCCGAAGGCGTCTTCAGATTCCCCTCCCTCCCCACCACCATGCACAGCTAACTCCATCTCACCTCACCCTGTTCTCACCTGCGCTCGCTCTCCCTCCGGGTCCCGGCAGGTCGCAAAGACCCACTCCGGTGGGTTTGATTTCTCCAGAAACTGCTTGACGAGCTCCAGGCCGATTCCCCGATTGGCCCCAGTCACCAGAACGCTGCGGACATTAAAGCCAGCCATGGTCCCTCGCCTGCCTCTGCCCCAGCTGGCAGTGCCTCTACTCAGTGAGAGCTGGGCTAGTTCTAGCCCGCACGTCCCCTGCACCTGAGGTTATATAAAGGTAGCTCGAGGGAATGAGCTTTGTGCTGCCATCTAATGGTGAGATGAGATAAAGGTGGAATGAGCCAGACCTTATTTGTATATTTGCTATGCATCATGGAATCATAGAATATCAGGGTTACCAGGTTCCTGTGACCCCTAGGCACCTGGGCAGCCAGGGAGACTCCATGAACTGCCCCCACCCAAGTGCCAACTCCACAGCTCCCATTGGCCGGGAACCATGACCAATGGGAGCTTCAGGGTTGACGCCTGTGGGTGCCAAGCTTCACTGGGAAAAGGAGGCCCCAGGGTATCGTTCAACCCATGACAAATAACACAGGTTACTGGAGACCTGCCAGTGCCAATGTCTAGTTCCCAGCCCAGAAGCCTGTGGGGAAAAAGAACTAGGTGGCCTTCTTTATGACAACCAAAGTAACACCGAAGGCCCAAATTCAGGCCCTCGGACAGAAGCTGACTATACAGACGGCCTTTACATAAAACAGTACAGGCCAGGGCCTGAACAAAATTAAGCTGTACAATTCCCTGCCAAATACGGTCCTGGGCGTTGACCAGAGGAGGGAGGGGAAGGAAGCAATGCAATAGGCCTTAGCAACAGAATAACTGCTTGTTTCTGAAATACATGATAACTGCCTGTCTGTAAGAACATGATAACCGCTTGTTTATAAAACATAATAACCGCCTATATGAAGAAATTGCTTCTAGTAAAGGTCAACTTCCCCTATAGTTCCAGCTATCTGCCAACCAGCTAATCATATATCATCTTTGGGCGTCCTGTAACAAACCCCCATGCCCTTAACCATAGAACCCCGGAAAAAACAGTATGTACCCTGACGAGAACAACACTACAACTGGTGCCAAGTACTACCCATGTCAGAAACCACCAAGAACCCCCCCCCCACCCAATAGGCACCCAATTCTCTTAAATAATGATGGAGCTACCGAGAAAAAGGGACAGACCCCTACTCTTATTTTCGCATAAATGACATATTATTTGTACTATGCTTGCAGTTTGACGGAATAAAGGCAGCCTGCGTGCTGTGCTAGGTTGTGGTAGTTTTCGGACTGCTACCCCAACGCGTTGGTATGTATTGCAATAAACTGGCCTCAGGCTTGAGTCTGTGAACTAAAATCAATGCATGGATAACTTTTTCCACGACAGTGTGGGAGCTCGTCCAGGATCACTCAACGGCCCACTGGACCGGAGGACCACGGACCGCTTCCACACCGATCCCAGGCGCCAGGTAAGAGACCCTTGTCTCTATTTGGGCTTCGGTGGGGAGCTGCCTGTAGGGTCTGGGTTCAGGTAAGGGCGCGCTGTGATTCGAACCTTTTGAGGCTAGACTCATTTGCCTGACGCCTGTTCGTTTTGTATGTGTCCGTTCTGTAACTTGTCTGTTTTGGGTTTTGTTTGTTTTGTGTTAGTTAGCTTCGTGTGGCTCAGCCTTCGGGGATTGGTCCCCCCGGAGAACGATTGACCGGCTGCTAGGTGACCCCAGGAAAAGTGGATCCTACCGTGAGTAGGGCGGAAATCCAAGGAATCCCTGGATCCTACCCTGGGTAGGCCGGAAATCCAGGGAATCCCGTAGCGGCCGAGGGGGGTGGCAGGGCTCCCATCAGCAATAGGCTGGTCGTGGTGAGAGATGTCGTAACAGATATCCCGAATTAGGTGTGCTGGGTGACTGTGGGCCATGAGGTGACCCTACCCCTGTTTCCCTTGAAGTGCTGAGAAGCCCCTCCTTGCTCGGAGAGCAGGGAGGCCCCGGGAAACTGCCCACATACTCCTGGGCAGTGGAGTATCTCATCCCGTTCCCTGAAGACGGGCTGGTGCTCTCTGCCAGAGGAGGGGTGTGCGGGGACCGTGCCTTTCCTAACCCTTTGTATGGCTGACCTGCGACCGAAACCTTACCCCCGATCTTCCTTCTGGAGCCGTGGGCTCCCTCCCCTTGCTCGGAGAGAGGGGAAGTCCCTGGAAATTGCCCGCCGTAACGGAGGCAATAGGGTATCCTACCCTGTTCCTTTAAAGGACGGGCTGGTGCTCTTTGCCGAAAGGGAGGTGTGAGAGGACCTCCCGTATAAATCCCCCCCCATTGGTGTGAATGTTGAGGAGTTGGCCTCACCTGGATAAGGAGGCTTGGGGAGTTGGCCTTGCCTGGAAAGGAGGCCAGGGCTTACTGCAGTATTCTAGTCTTGTTTAACTGTTTTTTCTGTATAATAGCAGTTGCTTTATTAAATAAAGGCAAGTAGGGACAGAAAAGGAAGCAAAATAAGTAAGAGTGAAGATCAGAAGAAGCTAGAACTACACAAGTTGCAAATTGTCCAGAAAGGCTGAACACTGAGCACTGGGAAAGTATCTGTTAACTAAGAAGCCCCTGAGCTGAGTGCATCCCAGTTTCAGTGAACTGCAGAGGGGGTGTGGCCCAGCACAAGAAAGCAGGAAAATGACTACCAGTGAAGCAGCTAATAAATTAGAGCTGGCTAGATTGGAAGCAAAAGAGAATAATTTCTAATTGTCTTAATTCCATCAATGCAGAGGAGGGTGCCCACAAGAGAGCTATGGAGGCAGACAGGGCCGGCTTTAGAAAGAGCGGGGCCTGATTCCTGGGGGTGGGGCTTGCAGCAAGCCCCGCCCCCAGGAATCGGGCTGCATTCCGTCTGGAGCTCCGGCCAAGGTTGCGGGGCTTGGGTCCGGCCCGGAGCTGAGCCGCGGGGGCCAGAGCTGAGCCGAGCCAAGCCGCTGGGCCGGGCCAGGACTGAGCCGCGGGGGCTGGGCCGGGGCCGAGCCAGGTCAGAGCCGCTGAGGCCGGGGGTGCTCGGCCGGGGAGCCAGGCCTGGCCTCAGGGGCCAGGCCGGAGCCAAGCTGCAGGGGCCGGGCCAGAGCCGAGCCGGAGCCGAGCCGCGGGGGCCGGGCCAGGCCGGAGCTGAGCCGGGTCAGAATCGCTGAGGCCAGGGGTGCTCGGCCGGGGCCGGGCTGGCGCACTCGGCCAGAACCGGGGCCAGAGTGAGCTGCTTGGCCGGGGCTGGACTGGGCCGCGCCACGCCTCCCCGGAGCCCTTCTCGCGCCCCCCGCCACCCCAGCTTACCTGGTGCTGCCAGCCTGTCTGCCTGCCCCTGCTTCTTTTCAGACTTCCCGCGAACCTCTGATTCGCGGGAAGCAGGGGCGGGGGAGAAGCAGGGGGCGGAGCGTTCAGGGGAGCGGATGAGGGGGAAGTGAACTGGGGGCGGGATGGAGAGCTGCGGCGTGGGGCCCTCTTAGCGCGGGGCCCGATTCAGCCGAATCGGCTGAATCGGCCTAAAGCCGGCCCTGGAGGCAGAAACAGCCAGGGAGGAAGCTGCCCACAAGAGAGCTGTGGAGGCCAAGATTGAGACCCAGAAGCACGAACTGGCTGTTATGGAGTTGAAGAGACAAAACCCTTCAGCTCCACTTCCCCAAAAAGCCACAAATGGGAGCGACTATGTCCTCAGTATGATGAATCCAGTGATATTGCCAAATATTTCATCACCTTTGAGAGACTGTGCACCCTCCATGCGATCCCTGAAAATCACAAGATGACCACATTGATAGCAAAATTGACTGGCAGAGCTCCAGCCATATTCAATAAGATGCCTATTGATGATGCTTCAAACTATGGTAAATTTAAGGAACTGGTTTTGAAACAGTTTCAGGTTACACCTGAAACCAACAGGGTTAAATTCAGGAATCTTAAGAGGGGATCTGGATTGAGTAATGTGGCTTATGTAAAATGAAATGAGAGATTTGGTAGATGAGTGGGTTACGGGGGAAAGGCATTACAAGCTTGGAAGAAATGTGTGATTTGGTTACTCAGGAACAATTCCTGAATATGTGCAGTGATGGAGGAGGAGGATGGGAGAAAATGTGGGTCCTGTGACATTGATGGTTCAGGACCAGAAGTTTCATCCTCTTCCTCTTCTGACTCAAGTGAGAATGATTCTGGTGCATCAGGAACTGGCAGTCCTTCTCCGTGAGGTACTGGGCGTATAGCTGATGGAATGTTTGGTTAATGCACAGTCCACTTTTTCTTCTTTGACACACCTTTCCCAACTGGAGGCACCATGAAGAAGTAACAATTGCTGGTATGATCTGTTGGCTCTCTCCAAATCATTGCACTGCAAAAGGCATAGATTTCCTTTTCCTGTTCAACCACTCGTGAAGATTTGTTGCACAAGTGTTGCAGCATATGTGTGGGGCCCACCTCTTGTCCTGATCTCCAATTTTACAGCCAAAATAAAGGTGATAGGCTTTCTTAACCATAGTGGTTATACTGCGCTTTTGTGATGCAAAAGTCACTTCACCACAAACATAGCAGAAGTTATCTGCACTGTTCACACAAGTACGAGGCATCTCTGCTCACTTTGGCTAACCAGAAATGTGTCCCTTCGCAAAATCAAACACTGACAAATAAGAGAGCATGACACTGTATGATTTCTAGAGCTGATCTAGGGCAATTTGTTCAGCAGAGTGATGTAAGCTTTGTTATGATTGCATCATCCATGACTTCTAGGAATAACATGATGCAATTCATATCATGTATGACGCAATGATTGCATCATTCATTGTTTTGCCTAAAAAGCAAGTACTGTCCAAACCCAGTCATAGATTTATTCATAGATCCAGTCAAAGATGTATTTTAGTCATTTCTGGTTTAAATTGAGATCCCTTCCCTTTATAACTCACTTATCCTCCGCTATTCCCAAGTCAAGGGTCGTATATACTGACCCAATAGCATAACTTGAAAACTAGAGCCAATCAACAATTTTAAGCATCATTTTTGTTCTCAGTGACCCAGAATTAGTAAAGTTTGACTACATTTATTTCAGAAGCATTTTGGCTGTAGAGCAGTGTAATTAATCCTCCCCTTCACTATATGTATATAGAATTGAGGTGAATCGAGCCCTTTGTGTTGGTCCCGGTCGGGGTGCTGCATCTAGTACCAACAGGAACACTACGAGTCTGCCGGGCTTGATGTGGGGCCCTGATGGGGGGAAGGGAACGCCATCCCTTGTTTGGGGGTGGCGGGTTTTGTTTGGATTACCTTTGTGGCTCGGTAGGTGGTCCAGGCGAGGGGTTGTTTGACTGCTCACCTGCACCTGTTAAAGGGGGGTTTGTTCGGGCAAAGCCATCTGACCATGGGAACCTCACAATCCAAGCAGGTCTCAGTGCCGGAAAAGGGCACTCTGGCCGCGTATATGTATGTCAACTATTGGCCCTTGACCTGCAAATTTCTAAAGGAGTGGAATTGGAATACCAGGGATAATCCAAGTTTGCAGTTCCCGGAGGAAGGGACTTTTAATTAAATCAAAAAGGGGGAATTGGAGAAATGTATGCAGCGCATCTTCGACCAAGCAGACCAGTTGGCTGAGATGCTGCGCATATCTCCTGTCCCAGCCTACTGTACTAGGCTGCAAGTGGCCCGCCGTGACAAATCAAAAGGGAGGAGGGAGGAAGCTCGCCCTAGTAAATTTAGAGAAATGGAGGAGGATAGCTTAGGAGATGTAAGTAAGGCTCGAAGGGAGCTTGTTCGGAAGCTCAAAACCAGTCCAGATGGGAAAATCAGGACCTCCCATGAGGTGAAAAATTATCCCTTGAGACAGCTCACTGTGATGGATGGTGGGGTAACGGAGGTTCATGCCCCTTGGAGCCCAACAGATATGTGTACTCTGGGCCTCAAATTCCCAAAAATTTGGGATGACCCTCTCCGCTTTAAAGAGGAGTTGGAGGTTGTTATTAATTGCTATAACCCCACTATGGGAGACCTAGACCAATTCCTGAGAAGTGTAATGCCCAGAGAAACACAAAGGCATCTTTATGAGACAATGGAGTGGACAGACAAAGTGGAACCAGATAGAGGACAGTTGGCCGAGATGAGAGGAAAATTGTTAGAAGCTATTCTTAAGGTCTGCCCACCAAAGGCCGATTGGACTAAAATAAACACTTGTAAACAAAGTAAAGGGGAGAACCCTGCTGATTATATGGACCGGTTAAAATCGGTCTTTGAAAAATACTCGGGCATTAATAACGCTGAAACCCAAGCAGAGCAAGCTATCGTGGCCGTTTTTGTCCAGGATCTCCACCCCCAAAAAAATTAGTAAACAATTACAATTGGGTCTAGTGGGTTGGGAAGGAATGGGTTAAAGGAAATCCTAGCTGCAGCCCAACATTATTACCACAAAAGCGAGAAAAAAAGGGAAGAAGCAGAGACCCACCTAACGGCTCTTCAAATCAATAATTTAAACCCCAAGGTACAAGAAAGGAAATAGTACAATTGGAAGGAGCCTACTCAACCCTATAGGTATGGGGAAGGAAACACCAGGGGAGAAATACCCCTGCTGCCATGCCACAGGGAGGCGGAACCCCCAGACACCCGCCAGCCTTTTACTGCTATGGATGTGGAGAGGAGGGACACATCAAAAGGGCCTGCCCCCATCGGGATCGATGGGACTATCGAGAGCAAGGAAGGCCCCAGGCCCCGCAGTGGGAGGGCCCGTTGGCTGCACCTCCACCACCCGCACAGGTGAACTATAGATAGGACTGCTGTGAGACCTCATGTGACCTTATTGCCCCAGCTATCCCCTTGGATCAATCTGGCCCTTATGTTACCTGTACCATTAACAAAACCCCGGTAAAATGCTTAGTTGACACCGGGGCTTCTCCGTCCACACTGCGAGTGGAGGAGTTCCCCTCCCTTCCCTTATCTGGGGAAATTATTAACGCAGTAGGGGTCGGTAATGTCCCTATCCCCCGTCCTGTGTCAACCCCACTGTTGATATCAATAGGCCCTTTGACAGAACAACATGCCTTCCTCCTCAGCCCTTGTTCCCCCGTCAACCTCCTGGGAAGGGACCTGTTATGTAAATTAAACTGTTCTATCTTTTGTACTCCTAAAGGGGTGTTCCTGGAGGCTCCAGAAACCGCACAGCACGAGGTCTTGGGGGTCCTGCAGGCACACTCCCCCGACAAAACAACAAGCCCAGATCTCTCCCCAGTACAGAAAGAAATATTGGCCCAAGTTCCCCCAGCTTTGTGGGAGGATCATCCAAATCAAGTGGGCTGTATAGAATCGGTGCAGCCTGTTAAAATTCGGTTAGACCCGACTAAGCCCCTTCCCAGGATCCCACAATACCCCCTTTCTAAAGCAGCTGAGGAGGGGATCAGACCAGTTTTGGTATCCCTGATTCAACAGGGGGTTATTGTTCAAACTAGTAGTCAATGTAATACCCCAATCCTGCCCGTCTAAAAACCAGGAACAGGGAAATGGTGCTTTGTTCAAGACCTGTGAGCAGTAGTCCACCCCCTGTTCCCGGTTGTGCCCAACCCTGCAACCATTCTCTCTTGCATTCCCCCTCAGCTACCTACTTCACAGTAGTAGATCTATGCTCAGCCTTTTTCTCTAACCCCATTCACCCAGAAAGCCAGTATCTGTTTGCCTTTACTTTCCAGGGCCTGCAGTATACCTGGACCAGACTGCCACAAGGTTACATGGAATCGCCTACCATTTTATAAGTTTAACAAGCCCTTCTTTTTCCAAAATACTCGGGAATACCCCCTCTAGCCCGGTGTGCCTTGCTCATAATGTGGGAAAGCCTGTGAAAATGAAGCCTGCAGCCCATCCCTCCCCATGGGGCCCTTTTGTAAATATACAAATTGACTTTGTCAGCATGCCTAAATGCTGCTCGTTTGAATATATTTTGGTGTGTGTCTGTAGATTTTCAGGGTGGGTTGAGGCCTACCCCTGTGCCAAAGCTGACTCCCTGACGGTGGCAAAGAAACTGCTACATGAATTCATTCCCCTGTTTGGACTGCCCCTTTCTATCAATAGCGATCGGGTTACTCATTTCACAGGGCAAATCATGCAGCAAGTCTGCAAGGCACTAAGGATCACTCAGCACTTCCACCGCGCTCACCATCCCCAAAGTGCTGGGGCAGTGGAATGAGTAAACGGGGTGCTGAAAAACAAAATTGCTAAAATGTGTTCAGAAACCAACCTTAAGTGGCCAAAACCCCACCCTCCTTGCTGAATTGGTAGTAAAACAATGCTTGTGCCCATGGGGGAAAAAAAAAAGTGAACCAGCAAGAAAAAAGGATCGGGCCCAGACAAGCAGGCAACCGCAGTTTAAGGAAGTTAAAAGAAAGAAAGTAAAAGAGTTAACTCTGTAGTTACTGGAAAAAAATTAAGCAGTAACACTACATAAATGTTAAAGGAAGGTATTATAAAAGAAAAAAAAATTCTTGGTTTCTTTGCAGCCATTCCTTTGGGAGTGTCTGTAAGGAATCCAGGCAAAA
The DNA here is from genome assembly GCF_027887155.1 of Malaclemys terrapin pileata. Classification (NCBI taxonomy): domain Eukaryota; kingdom Metazoa; phylum Chordata; order Testudines; family Emydidae; genus Malaclemys; species Malaclemys terrapin. The sequence goes on along the minus strand of NC_071518.1, from coordinate 42,158,974 downwards.
GAATTATTTAAGTGAAATCATTTAACTATAAACAAGTTATTCAAATTTGCTAAAAAACACTCCTGGTGTGTACAATCTTTGTTTTATAAGTTTAAAATCAATTGGTGTTGCTTTGGGGTTGTCAAACCAAAAAATACTTTTGCCAAACAAGGTAAACTAGTGTTGTTTGATTTTGGTATTTAGCATTTAATCTTTAAAGTAACTTAATGCTTTACAAAATTTAAATTGTTTTAAATAAAACCAAAGTTGTGGCTGCAGCAGGGCAGACAAAGCCAGGAAAATGGGAAGGGTTCTTGGACGAGTTGCTGCAGCAGTTTGGGCAAAGGTGTTTCTTGGTTTGCCGAAGCTGTTGTGGAGCTTGGTTTAGGAATTTTATATCACCATTTGGCATACCTAAACAAATTGTAACAAGTTATGTGAAGCTTGACCAATATGGCCAAATGCTTTTAAAAACCACTCTAAATCAAAAGACCAAACTCAGCTCTCATAAATTTCTAACAGAATCGCCCGATGCGACTACCGGCAGTGCCCTGCTGGCCCTGACTCAGATAAAATCGTTTAATAAGTTACACAATAGTCAGGCACTAACGAAATGTGTTAGGTCTTTTTATATACCGCAGTCCTGTCACTCACTGAAACCAGGAGACTGGGTCTACATAGAGGTCCATCAGCAGAGAACTGCCCTGGCCCCATGCTAAGGGACTCTTATTAAGTCCTGTTAATTATCAACACTGCTGTAAAGTACTGAGAATTGACTACCCACCCATGTTTCTCATTGAAATGGCTCTTCGACTGATCGGTCTATCGTTGTTGCTCCTTCTGGACGACAAAAGTGAAGGACAAGGTGAAAAGCTGGTAACCTCTCCTTTGTCCACTGACAAACCCACTGAGCCTTTGGATCTTGCTAAGAAAACAACCTCTCCACCTGAGGACATAATAAAGCCTCCAACCAAGCAAGGTGATTGTGCTAGTAACCCCTCCCTTGCAGCCTCATTGCCGGACAGTTAAGTGAACTAAGACTACGAAATCTCGAAGAATAGCTTGCGGAAGCTAGCCAAAACTACCTGAAGATGAAACTTTTGGTGTTCCTCAGCCTCTTCTCCTTGGCGGGCTTGGGGTGGGGAGGGAAAAGTAATATTTTTCTAAATCTTAGCCAATTAGTAGCCTCCGATTTAGCCTGTATCATATTGCAATATACCCCTACTTATACCATTAATGTTAGTGCCTCTCTGCCCTTTGTAAAGGTGTTTAGCCAACAAATGTGGTATAATTCTTCACAGGGGAAAAATGCGTTAGTGTGTTGAAACACTGATAAACTGTAATTAATGCCACATTAGGGACCCTTAAGTTCACGCTGTCCTTATCCAGTTTTCAAATGACATATTATCTCCGCCCTTGGTGCAGTGGCCCAGAAACTTCTAGCAAAAATTGTATTAAGTATCGGCAAGTCTAAAAGGGGCCTTGCTGGTCTAACTGGAGCAGCCGCTATCTGGACAATAAACAAGGCCCAAGACCATGAACAACGCCTGGGAAATTTGAAAAGGGCATCGGGCCGCCTTACTGAGGCAGGGTTAACCAACACCCACTCAAATACAGAAACCCTCCATGCCCTGTCAGGACTGGGAGCCACAACCCAAACCCTCTTAACAAAATTAATAAACACCCTCGTTTTAATAGGAAAAGACACCGGATGGGATTCAGCTTGTAGCCAGATGCAGGATTTCTTTAATGGTCTCTTAGCAGAAATACGGAGCAATGTCCTCAGTCAGCGATGGCCCAAAGCCCTTAACACTACTGCAGGAGTGCCACCCGAGCTGTGGAAATGGAGGCATACGTGGACATTGTCAGGGTGGGCCTGCGACTCCTCAAAATGCTCTTTCCAGGCCTCGGGGCCTGTCAATGGCACATGGGCCCCAGTGCACTTACTTTTGCCGGGACCCTGGGTGGGCTGTCTATGGGACTGAGTTATTGGCCGGCAGGTATGGAAAGTCAAGCCACCCCATGAACCTAGCCATTTTATCACCACTCCCCATGATTTCGCTGCTCAACACGTCTTGGTGGGAATCGCAACCTTGTGGTCCTTATGGCCCTTGGAACCCCCACCGTTGTTTTGTCTCCATGAGTTACACCCTGGGGAATTACTGAACATCTTTAATACAGTTTGTTGGGAAAGAGAAGCAGTAGGTAAGGCCCCAGGAGGAGAACTCCTATTTAGCAAAAAGGATGGTTGTGCCCTGCCATCAAATCCCCACACCCCTCTTCCCTTTCACCTTAACTTAACTACTACCCAGGGTAGCCACTTTATCACATGGCCTGCTAATCCCCAAATCTACGTAACCCATCCCCCTTACTTTCGATTGGACTTCCCTCATCCTGAATCGCTTCCTAAATTTGACTTTTCTGATCTCCCTCCTCTCCAACATATCTCACCTCCAAGACCAAATACATCTAATAGAGGTCGAATACAACAGAGAGGCCAAAGCATTCCAAACTGCCTACTGGGTGGGTCCCCTATGTTCTTCCCACGACGTTTTTTGTTTTGCCTCTAAAGAAATCACCCAAGCCTCGCCCAGCCTTTTCACATCCTCAGTCTTAAAAATACTAGCTGGTCTAATTGTTGCAATCTGTTGCGTTTTATTAATTACCACCCTTTGTTGCCTGTACAAGGTGTGTCATTTACCCCAGCTACAGGTTCAATCACCCATCGATACCCCCAACACAACACTATACTTTCCTACAGACCCAGAAATTAGTCACCTTAGTGTCCACCCCTCCGGTACTGCCAGTCTCGTGTCCACTGATCTCCTTTTACAAGAAATTAAGCCTAAATACTGCACTATGGCCTCTTTAGCAAATTATAATAATGATGCCTACATGGCATCAGAGGAGGGAAATTGTGGGGAAGAAGAACTGGGTGGCCTTCTTTATGACAACCAAAGTAACACCGAAGGCCCAAATTCAGGCCCTCGGACAGAAGCTGACTATACAGACGGCCTTTACATAAAACAGTACAGGCCAGGGCCTGAACAAAATTAAGCTGTACAATTCCCTGCCAAATACGGTCCTGGGCGTTGACCAGAGGAGGGAGGGGAAGGAAGCAATGCAATAGGCCTTAGCAACAGAATAACTGCTTGTTTCTGAAATACATGATAACTGCCTGTCTGTAAGAACATGATAACCGCTTGTTTATAAAACATAATAACCGCCTATATGAAGAAATTGCTTCTAGTAAAGGTCAACTTCCCCTATAGTTCCAGCTATCTGCCAACCAGCTAATCCTATATCATCTTTGGGTGTCCTGTAACAAACCCCCAGGCCCTTAACCATAGAACCCCGGAAAAAACAGTATGTACCCTGACGAGAACAACACTACAACTGGTGCCAAGTACTACCCATGTCAGAAACCACCAAGAACCCCCCCCCACCCAATAGGCACCCAATTCTCGTAAATAATGACAGAGCTACTGGGAAAAAGGGACAGACCCCTACTCTTATTTTCACATAAATGATGTATTATTTGTACTATGCTTGCGGTTTGACGGAATAAAGGCAGCCTGCATACTGTGCTAGTTTTCAGACTGCTACCCCAACGCGTTGGTATGTATTGCAATAAACTGGCCTCAGGTTTGAGTCTGTGAACTAAAATCAATGCATGGGTAACTTTTTCCATGACAAGCCAGAGGGGCTGCACCGTGGTGCAGGGGTCGAGGACCTGCCTGGCATGGACGCTCCGCCTGGTGTCAGGGGCGAGGCGCTGGGCAGAGACGTTACAACGGAGAGGCGCTCGATTATTGGCACAAGGTCCTTGGCAGCCAGCTGTAGCCAGGAAGAGAGCAGCTCTAACCCCACAGACTGCTGGGCAGGAGCCGAGCTGCACTAGACAGAGAATGGTTCTCCCAGCGTTGCCAGCCCCTCCTTCGTGGGCAGGTCTCAGAGACCCCGTAGCTCCCGCTCTCACTCCAGCCCCCTGGCTCTGCCGTAGTACTGAGCCCGGGCTCTGATCTCCATACGCTTAGGGCTGCCCCTGCAGCAGCTGGCATCTCAACTTGCTCTCTAGCGGCATCCCCAACCCCACCCCTGCCATTCGCTGGCTCCCTGCAGCCCGCTTTGTCTCTCCGACGCTTTCAGCAGAAAGTTTGAAACCAGCTTCCTGACCACCTGGCTCCTGCTGCCCTCCAGGTGCTGAGCTGCCCTGATCTCACTCGCCATGATCCTGGCACCGGCACAGCAGCGGTGTTCGGAGTCCAGCCTTTCTGCTTTGCTGGGCATAGGGGGATTAGCGCTTGCCCAGCTTTCAGGCTGGCTAAATGGTACAAAACCAGCCTGTGGAGGCCAGGCCAGGCAAGGCTGTTGCGTTAGAACAGTGGGTTTATTGAGGACACTGGCACAGCTGATGGCATGGTCACTGGAATGACCTGGCCCAGGGCTCCTATCGCGTGGCCGGGGGGCGTCTCACCAGGGAAGAACTTTCCCTTCCCAGCTCACAAAGACCCCGTTCTCCTTCTCGGAGTGTGTAGGGATCCCTCAGACACTCGCATCCACCGTCAGTGGGGCCTGCACAGGGCAAAGGAGAGTGTGGGGAAGGAGCGTGGCGGGAGAGGAGAAAAGAACACCCCCAGGGTTAGCTTAGGAGAAAGGAAACTGTCAGAGGGTGACTGGCTCTGTCATAACTATAAAGATGTAAGCGGGGGAATGGTCCCGCTATTGTGGGGAACTTTCCTGGCTTCTGCACTACCCCAGTGAAGTGGACTAGCGAAAGGATCTGAGTCCTCGATCCCACTCCCTGTACCCAGAGGCCTCCCTGCCCTTGAGGACTCCCCTTCCACTCTCTTGTCTGGCAGAGTCCTCGTAACCCCAACAAGGCTGGGCCCAGGATTCCTGGGGTGCTCAACCCCCAACCCTGCTGTGGTCACCTAGGACAGGGACTAGAGTGTCCCCACTCCGGGGTACTCTCTCTGCACTGGGCACCTCCCTGACCCACTGATTATTCCATACAATTTAAAACAAATACAAGTTGTTTAATTAACAATTAATCTAAAGAAAAGAACAAGGAAAAATGGGAAAGGTTAAAGGAAAACACATCACCCTACTCTGTGGCAGGGAACATCACAACCAGTGTCTCTGGACATCAGGGCACTTCGCAGTCTGTTCCTTGTAGGTCCCAGATTTCCTTCTCAGGCCCTGGCTGTGCTGCAGAGATGCTGCGGGTTGGACACTTGCAGTGGTGGTGGCCACACACCTCCGGGCTTTGAGTGGTGGGACCCTTCTTCCCAGCGTCAGCCCCCTGTCTGGTTACAGTCCCCCTCCCGGTCTGGCCTGCAAGGGCCCTTGTCTGGGCGTGTCTTTCTGTGCTGGGCCCTTTGCCCAAGGTCCCCCCTTGGCTGGCCCCACTTGCTCACCACACCTGGCTCTAAGGCTGCAGCTCTGCTCCCAGCACCGGATCTGCTCTCCCTGGGCCGGGTCTCTGGCTCTGTGGCTGCACCTCTGGATCTGGCCCGGCTCTGCTCCCCAGCTCAGCTCGGGCCCCTGCTCTCTCCTTAGCTCGGCCCCACTCAGTCTGACCCAGGCAATTCCAACTCACACGGAGGACGGGACCCACCCTGGCCTCCTGTCATGCTGATTAGCTGCCTGCCCTGTCAATCAGGCTGACCTGGAGCATTGGCCTCTCTCCATTGTTCCTGGGAACTGTCAGTCTCGGCTCTTGATTTCCCATCGACCCTTCCCCTTTTAGTGCTGGGAGCGAGCAACCAAAACCCCCCCACTGAGTGTTAGTAACGGGCAAGTTACAAAGGGAAGGGTAACAACCCTCTTGTATACAATATTATAAAATCCCTCCTGGCAGGAGACACCAAAATCCTATTACCTGTAAAGGGTGTGACACACCCAGACCAGTGGGGTACAGGAGTCTGGTAATGGGCAAATATACTGGTCACTGGATGAGTAGTTTTCTGTTCCCTCAGTGACCAGACCTATTGGGATCCAGGATCCCCGCCAGCCTAAGGGGGGGTCCACAGGACCTGGAGACCAAAAAATTATGGGGGACGCTGGAGGAGTGGGCTCAGGAAAGATGGAAGCGTGACATATAGAAGCGGTCCAACCCGGAGTGGTACGACTGATGGACCTCCACCCGGACAAAAGTGAATGTCGAAACATCATCCGGGTGGTGGTCGCGCCAGACGTCCACCAGGGAGTGATGTTCGACGATCTCCCGGAGGACATCTGCGGCGGCCTAGTGCTGCTCGGTCCCCAAGCGGTCCCGTTCCTCAAGGGTGGCGTTAAAGTCCCCGCCCAAGACCAGGCACTCGCGAGGTTCCAAGGTGCCGAGGAAGGCAGAAACCTGTTGATAAAAACACAACCTGTCGGGGCGTAAACGTTGACGAGATTAACCACAAGCCCTTCCATGCGGACCCGGAGGTGCAGCAGGCGGCCCGGCACAGCCTCGGTGACCCCCAGCACCTCAGGCCGTAGGTCGGGGGAGAACAGGGTCGCCACTCCAGCCGTACGAACTGTGAGGAGGCTAAAATAGACCCTGTCCCCCAACTCCAGCCGCCAGCTAGCTTCAGCGGCCGGATCCGTATGGGTCTCCTGCAGGAAAATCACAGAGTACCCCCCCTCCAGAAGGAAGGAGAGCACCTGGTTCCTGCGGAGACCCATCCTCCAGCCCCAGGTGTTTAATGTTGCAAAGATGATCGGTGCCATGAGGAGGGCTGGGAGGGATCCTCGCTAGCAGACACCCACGGCCTCCGTCGGGCCGCGCAACAATCCGTGACCTACCCCATAAGCGATTAAGGAGTCACGGAAGAGGCGGACCCGTTGGTAGGCCGCGGCGGCCTGCCTCCCAGGCCTCTAACCCTCCCCCATGAGGGCCCTCGCGGCACGGAGGATCTGATGGAAATCCCCCCATCGCTGGAGTGCAAGCTGTACCTTGTTGCGGGAGCCACGGACGTCCTCAAGGAAGTCCCGTAGCTCCTCTCTCAGCGTATGGGGGGGTGGGGTTATTGATCTATGGCTATCCCCCAGCGGGGCCCCTGTCACAGCCCCGTGGCCCACCGAGATGGGCAAGCAGGGGGCAGACCCTCGACGTGGCGTCTGATGGGCTGGCGCCACGTGGCCCGCCGCAACCCCTGGCTCTATGGGGGGCGGCGGAGGGAAAATAGCAGCCCCTAGTAGGTCGGGACAGGGAAAAACAAAGGCCGCTCCTTGGGGGTCATCCTCTGGAATATGGAAGGAGATGGCACCAGGGGCGGCAATAGTATCATGGGAAGTGGAGGGGACAGGGGCGGAGTCAGTGACAGGGGCAGGGTCAGAGTCAGGAATAGGGAGAAGGGAAGGGGCGATAGTGGGATCGGGGGCCTCAGCAGCCAGGCCACTGGGTGGGGAGGGTGGCACCCCACAAAGGGGCTCAGGGATTTGCAGGGAGGGAGGTGGGCCCTCGGCGATGCCGGACTCGTGCTCCAAGGCAGATGGTAAGGCCATGGCATCCGTAGGTGGAGAATCAACGATGGGGCCCCCACCCGGAAAGGAGGTCGGCTGTCCCTCAGCCATGAGAGAGTCCCCTGGCGACTCGGGTCCCGGTTGCGTGGCACTGTCCATCGCCTCAAGAGGCTCGGCCGCCGCTAGCAGGGTGCCATCTGCAGCTGGGATGGTGGAAGAGTCCAGGGGCTCCTCGGAGGCGGGAGTGGAAGCAGTGGGTTAGGGGACGGAATACGGGGAAAGGGGGGCCGAGGCGAGGTCGCTCAGATCGAGGCCCGCTGGCAGAGGGTCGTCCTCCCCCTGGGTAACCAGGGTCAGACCCAGGGCCTCGATCTCCTCATAAATGGAAGGGAGATCACCTTCCACCACCCCAGGGCTCTCCCCTCCTGCACCCGAAGCGACGCTCGCCTTGGTGCGTGCAGGGGCTTCAGATTGTAAGGGAGCGAGAGGGGCTCCATCAGGGGTTTCCATAGGAAGAGACACCGGAGGAGGGGTAGTGATTTCCTCCGATGCTGCCACGTCTTCCCTAGCCGGCAATGGTGGACAAAACCCACCGGGGGCAAAGCGGAAGGCTCAGCATCGGTTCCCCCCTTCCTGGTCTTCCGGGGGGCTACCGCATCAGATGGAAGGAGCGGAGCTCGAGCCTTCCGCTTGCCCCGCTTCCCCTGCACTAAGGACCAGCCCTCCATGGCATCATCCGGGGGCTGGCTAACAGGAGTTGTGTCAGGGAGTAAGAGCGAAGGCTTAGGGACTCGGGGAGGCAATGGTGGGGCAGCATGTAGGAAGGAGGATTCTCTCTGGGGCATGCCCTCTTCTATGCCCGGCGATATCCCTACCTCACCCTCCTCCACAGGCCCCACCAGATCGCAGGCGGCAGAGACGGGGCCCTCTCGCTCGTCTGGGCGCACTGGGGGAGATACCCCTTGGGCCCGAGCGGGAGAATTGGTGGACCGGAAAGGAGGAGGGGCGGCTTCGGGCGCCGGGCAGCTAGGGGCGCCGGCGATGACGGGGCCGGCGCCCTGCTGGGGCTCGGGGGTCCCGGATGTTCCTCCATGCCAGGCCAAAGGGCAGTCCCTCCGGACGTGTCCCATCGCCCGGCAGAGGTAGCACCGGGCCTCCCCCGTTGAATAATGTACCCGGTAGCGGGCCCCCTGGTAGGGGACCAAGAAGGACCCTTCGAGCGCCTCACTGTCACGTGCTGCCGGCGGTAGTTGTAACTGTACCTGCCGGCGGAAGGAGAGGACGTGACGGAGGGCGGGATCTTTGCAGCCCAATGGGAGAGGGCTGACCACAGAGATCGGCCTCCCCAGGGTAGAGAGGGCGGGTAACAGGGCGGCATTTGGAAGGAAGGGGGGGACAGAAGTCAGGACCAGTCGGGCGCCCACGTCTTCTAGCGGCTCCAGGGGGACATACACGCCCCCCACCACCAGGCCTTTCTCCACTGCCTCCTGGGCGGCGGCCTCCGATGCTAGGAAGAAGACGACCTTTCCGTACATCTTTGAGGCCGCCACAATGGCTGTAGGCCCCACCACCCTCGCCAATGCCCGCACGTAGGTCTCCACGTGGGGCGAGGTGGATACCACGAGGCAACGGACTCCATGCTTCCTGGTCACGGTGGGGAAGGGGCCCCAGCCGCTACAGATGGTAGCAGAAACGGTGGATGGGGGAAGATGACGTAGCGGCAGGCGGGGGGGCTGCCGCTACCTGGGCGTATGCCCTGGGAGCTGGGGGTGGGACACCCATAGAGCTGGTGGAGGGAACAGCAGGGAGGGACGCTGCGGCCTGTTGCGGGGCTGCGGCAGTAGGGGCACCCCCTGCCATGGAGGGCCTGGCTTTTCTAGCGGGGCCTTTACCCTTCTTCGTGCCCTGGCCCTTCCTGCCGGCTGGGGGGACTCCCCCAGAGTCAGAGGGGGCAAGGGACGTGGCAGCAGCGGAGGTCACCTCGTTACCCACCGCTGCCGGCGCTCCAGCAGGGATGGTAGTAGGTGGCTCGGCAGCGGCGGTTGAGGTAGAGGCTAGGGGGGGAAGATGGTGGGACGGGTGGAGGAGGGGTAGCAGGGTTTGCCCGAGGGGTCTCACTCTCCTCATCCCCTGCCATAATGGAGGACGGGGGGAGAGCAAACACTGGAGGGGGGGATAGGGAAAGGGGAAACAGGTTGACCACTCCTCCCCGCTAGGCTGTAGGCAGGGGAGGAGGGCGCCAAAAAAAAGGGGGGGTGGATGGGGGGCTATCAAGGGCTAGGGGTCAGTCACCGACTCAGGGAAGGTTTCCGGGTTCTCTTGTTGCACCAAGGAAGGGAGGAGATAACAGCATTGGGGGTGGGGGTGCAGTGAAATAGAATCAAACTGATGTAAGCAGAGTCAGGATGAGCTCTACCCTGACATCTGGTGGTGAATTATGGCGAGTGTGGAAAAGAACTCCAGGGGCTGATCTTGTTTGCATAGGCACACCCACTCGCCTGGCAGGAAACAACAGCAACTCAAAGTGGTTACTTTGGCTGGTGTGGGATCCCCAGTTTCTCTGTTATTGGGGCAGGAAGAATAAAGTTTTGTTACCCTGATTCTGTGAATCAAGGCCAGTGGAACTGTGTATGACAGAAGGACTGAGTGAGTCATTCACCATTACCTAAGTAGCATGTGCTTGACAAGGGGCATGGGTTACAAAACCCAGTGAAGGGAGAGAGGATGGGGACAGGTATTTGTACCTGATGGGATGGGCCCCTCTCTGAGGGGTTGAAACACCAATTGCACTACCTCCTCTCTCCACTGTTGAATATCAGAGCTAACTTTTGATTCCATTAGAAGTCTAGTTACAGACTGCTGAACTGAATTCACTTTGGGCCAGTGGTGCACTAGCACTGGGGCTCCCCTACTATGAGCTGAAATCACAAAAGAGCTGAGATCACTGAGGCGGTGTTAACTAGTGGGGGAGCCTGAAGCTATAATGCTAAGCGGCTGGCAGAGCAGCTAGCAGAGTGGAGCCTTGTGGGACGGTTGGAGTGGCGCTGAGCGACTCACAGGTCGGTGAGTGGAGCGGCTGGAGGAGCAGCTAGCAGAGCAGAGCCTTGTGGGAGCGGCCCAAGGGACGGCTGGAGCGGAGCGGGGTGGCGCGGAGCGGCACGGCTCACAGGTCGGTGAGCGGAGCGGGGCGGCTGCCAGAGCAGTTCGTGGGACGGCAGGAGTGGGACTGCGGGTGGAGTGGAGCAGTTCGTGGTGAAGGCTGGGTGGAACCCCACGAAGAAGCAGCCGGTTGGCCTCGGATCACGTAAGGTGCCCCTTAACACCCTGCTCACCCCCCCCCCCCCCTTGTGAACTCTGGGGCTGCACTGATCAGGGACAGAGACTTTGGGGGGTTGTCGGACTTTTGGGACTTTGGTGATTCTTGGGTCGCTGGTTTCAAGAACCAACGGGAGAGGACACGGCCCAATTTGCTGGGGTGGGTCTTCGCTCATGGTTTGGTCTATGAACTCTAGTTGTGGTGTTTTTCCAATTTAATGCTGATGTCGTTTACCTCATGTTATTAAACATTTTCTGTTACACTCAGACTCCGTGCTTGCGAGAGGGGAAGTATTGCCTCTTAGAGGCACCCAGGGGGTGGTATGTAATTGTCCCAGGTCACTGGGTGGGGGCTCGAGCCGGTTTTGCACTGTGTTATTGAAGCGGAACCCCTAGATACAGAACCCGGCCCTGGTTGCTGCCAACTTAGATGGGCAGAAGGGTTACACTAAAATGGGGCAGGGTACAAGCGCAAAGGAGGGGAGGGGCTAATCAGGGCAAGGGGACCGCAGGGGGAAGGGAGCAACCAGGCGGGAAATGGGGCAGAGAAACCACGGGGCTAGCTTCGGAGGCTGGGGCGGGTCAAACAAAGGCTGCAGAGGGAAAGGGCGGGGCAGACAAACAAACTGGAGCTAGCGAGGGGCTGGGGCAAGGGGAAGGGGCAAAAGGCAGCAAGGGGCAAATGGGTAGGCAGCAGGGGCAAAGCTGGAGGCTTGTTGCAGGGGGGAAGGGTCAGTCCAAAAGGGGGGCACATGCACCCACGTGCGCTTGCAACAAAAGAGAAAGTCCTTGCAAGCTGGGTTCCGCGTCAGGCCCAATGGTGGTAACAGGGTGTAGCAAGCCTTGGGGTGCAGCTGAAATCCCAGAGGCAGGAGCTCAAGGTAGATGGTAAGTAGCCAGTGGGGGTGGTGGAGGGGGCAACGATGATGGTGGTGGTGGGGACGGGGGGGACGACACAGATGGACCAGGGGGCAGGCTCCACGCCATACCCCCTGTGTCTCCACAAACACAGTCTAGATCCCCACCATAAGAGCACAGTTCAAAAGTTACTCAGTCCAGGAGGGCCCCCTCCACGGTGGTCTGTAGAATTCCTACGAGCTCTCCCACTGGCAGATGGTCCTCTTCTTTTCCTCAGGGCTCCAGCAGCGAACGCAGCAGCTTCAGGCAGCAGTCTGGTAGCCAGCAGGAAGGGCCCTTCTCAGGTGGAGATGGTGGTGGTATCCCCAGCAGCATGAGCAATGGTTAGGGTTTCTCCCTCCCCTCCTCTGGGGAGTGGGCCAGCAGGCCCTCCCAAGGGGCTGGAGCAGTAGCACCCAAGGGTGTGGGTGGGTCTAGCAGCCAGCCAGCAAGCAGGTAGCAGAGGAGGAGAAGGAGCAGCCCCCTCCCTCCAGGGCAGAGGGCTACAGGAGAGTGATCTATTAGTCCCAGGTCAGACAGGGTTTCTGCTCCCTGAGTGACCAGAGCAGGGGCTGCTCTAGAGTAATCAGGAACCTGCTAGAACCAGTTAAGGCAGGTAGGCTAATTAGGACACCTGGAGCCAATTAAGAAGAAGCTTCTAGAATCAATTAAGGCAGGCTAATCAGGGCACCTGGGTTTTAAAAAGGAGCTCACTTCAGTTTGTTGTGTGAGAGTGAGTGCTGCTGGAGGACTGAGGAGCACAAGCATTATCAGACACCAGGAGGAAGGTCCTGTGGTGAGAATAAGAAAGACGTTTGGAGGAGGCTATGGGGAAGTAGCCCAGGGAGTTGTAGCTGTCATGCAGCTGTTACAGGAGGCACTATAGACAGCTGCAGTCCACAGGGCCCTGGGCTGGAACCTGGAGTAGAGGGTGGGCCTGGGTTCCCCCTAAACCTCCCAATTGACCTGGACTGTGGGTTCTTCCAGAGGGGAAGGTCTCTGGGCTACCCCAACCCACATGGTGAATCTCTGAGGCAAGAAAATCCGCCAATAAGCACAGGACCCACCAAGATAGAGGAGGAACTTTGTCACAAGGGTTAAGAAGCTCAGGTAATGTGACACCTGACCCAAAGGACCAATAAGGGGACAAGATACTTTCAAATTGGGGGGGGGGAGGCTTTTGTTTGTGCACTTTGTTTTGGGGGTTGTTTGCTCTTGGGACTAAGAGGGACTGGATATCAATCCATGCTCTCCAAATCTTTTGGAACAAGTCTCTCATATTTCAGACTTGTAAGTAACAGCCAGGCAAGGCATGTTAGTTTATCTTTGTTTTCTCAACTTGTGAATTTTACCTTTGCTAGAGGGAGGTTTATCCCTGTTTTGTTGTAACTTTGAACCTAGGGCTAGAGAGGTTCCTCTAGGCTCTTTGAATCCGATTACCCCGTACAATTATTTTCCATCCTGATTTTATAGAGATGACTTTTACTTTTTCTTTTTAATAAAATCCTGACTGATTTTTTTCCATTGTCCAAAGACCCAGGGGTTTGGGTCTTTGATCACTTGGTAACCAATTGGTTAGGATATTATTCTCAAGCCTCCCCAGGAAAGGGCTCGGGGGGATATTTTGAGGGAAGAGGAACTCCAAGTGGTCCTTTCCCTGTTTCTTCTTAAATCACTTGATGGTGGCAGTGTACCAGGTTTTAACCTAAGCTGGTAGAAATAAGCTTAGGGGGCTTTCATGCGGGTCCCCACATCTGTACCCTAGAGTTCAAAGTGGGGAAGGAACCCTGACAGGCCCTCTAAGGGGAACTGGGCCCAGCCCCATCTCTGGCTGATCAGCTGCAGCTGTGGGGCAGAAATCAGACAGCTTGGAGATCCCCTGCAGGCGTATAATCAGGAAGACCAAAGAGTTGGCTGATGTGATTGCAGAGCCATTGGTCATTATCTTTGCCTGACCAACCTGATTGCCTTCTATGATGAGATAACTGGCTCTGTGGATATAGGGAAATCAGTGGATGTGTTATATTTTGACTTTAGCAAAGCTTTTGATATGGTCTCCCGCAGTATTCTTGCCAGCAAATTAAAAAGTATAGATTGGATGGATGGACTATAAGGCGGATAGAAAGCTGGCTAGATTGTCAGGTTTAACGGGTAGTGATCAATGGCTCCATGTCTAGTTGGCAGCTGGTATCAAGCGAAGTGCCCCAGGGGTTGGTCCCAGGCCTGGTTTTGTTCAATATCTTCATTAATGATCTGGAGGATGGGACGGCTGGGGCACATGACTTATGAGGAGAATCTGAGGGAACTGGGATTGTTTAGTCTGCAGAAGAGAAGAATGAGGGGGGATTTGATAGCAGCCTTCAACTACCTGAAGGGGGGGTCCAAAGAGGATGGAGCTTGGCTGTTCTCAGTGGTGGCAGATGACAGAACAAGGAGCAATGGTCGCAAGTTGCAGTGGGGGAGTGTGACAATGCGATTCTGGCGGAACCCAACTGAGTGTGTCAACTCAGGACAAATTGCTCAAACAGGGCAGTCACAGCCCAAGGCTGGGGTTTCTCCACCTCGAAGGCAAACCAAACCAGCCAGACTAAGAGGACTTTGGTCTCATCCCACTGGCTAACCGCAAGTCTCACAAGCAATCTCCTTAGACACTCCAGTTTCCCAGTATTACCACCAGTGCCACTCGTTATCGGGACAAATGGTTATGAAAACCAATACCCAAGTAAAAAAAACGGTTCTCCTGATCCCAAAGGACCAAGCCCCAGACCCAGGTCAATATACAAATCAGATCTTACCCACAAATCACGCTGCTGCCAATCCTTTAGAATCTAAAATCTAAAGGTTTATTCATAAAAGGAAAAAGATAGAGATGGGAGTTAGCATTGGTTAAATGGAATCAATTACATACAGTAATGGCAAAGTTCTTGGTTCAGGCTTGCAGCAGCGATAGAATAAACTGCAGGTTCAAATCAAGTCTCTGGAATACATCCCCCGCTGGGATGGGTCCTCAGTCCTTTGTTCAAAGCTTCAGCTTGTAGCAAAGTTCCTCCAGAGGTATGAAGCAGGATTGAAGACAACATGGAGATGAGGCATCAACCTTATATAGTCTTTTCCAGGTGTAAGAACACCTCTTTGTTCTTACTGTGGAAAATTACAGCAAAATGGAGTCTGGAGTCACATGGGCCAGTTCCTGCATACTTTGCTGAGTCTCAAGGCATATTTGCCTTCTCTCAATAGGTCCATTGTATAGCTGATGGTCCTTAATGGGCCATCAAGCAGGCTCGGCAGAGCTAACACCAGTTTGTCTGGGATGTCACCCAGCAGCATAGCATAAGTTTGAAATACAGACAGTATAGAGCCAATATTCATAACCAACTACAAAATTGATACACACCTATAGACAGCATAATCATAGCCAGCAAACCATCACACCCGCCTTCTCTGGGGCTGGGTAAGGAGTCAATGGGCTCCGAGTGATTATTGACTCTGGTCCTGTTCTCCCCACTGAGCTCTGGAGGGCAGGCAACTGGGACAAGGATGGGGACAGGGAATGGGGAAACAACATAACCCAGGGCACCCACCTAGCACAATGATCACCAGGTGTGGATGCCTGGACACCAAGTTCTTCAATTGCTGGAAAACAATAAAGTTGATGATTATTGACAGAGACAGACTTTTCCACCCGAAATGATCCACGCGCACATTGACAGAGGAATAGAGGGAGTTACAAAGTCACAAGACAGACTAAAAAACTGATTTTGTAAAAAGGTTCATGATTTTGGGGGTCGGACGCATGATTTTGTCTCTCTTGAGGCCGGCAGTACTGGGTATGTTTACACCACAATCACACCAGGTATACGCTGTACAAGCCGGCCCGGAACCCCGGGGGAATTACTCAAGGGCCAGCCTGTGCTACCGCATCCTCACTGCTCCGGTACTCGAGCTACCTCTGGTAAAGCTAGCTCGGGTGTAGCTACAACCCTCAGGCTGGAGCTGTGTCTGCAATCCCCTCCTCCTCCGGCACGTTGCTCTCGGAGCCGAAGGCGTCTTCAGATTCCCCTCCCTCCCCACCACCATGTACAGCTAACTCCATCTCACCTCGCCCTGTTCTCACCTGCGCTCGCTCTCCCTCCGGGTCCCGGCAGGTCGCAAAGACCCACTCCGGTGGGTTTGATTTCTCCAGAAACTGTTTGATGAGCTCCAGGCCGATTCCCCGATTGGCCCCAGTCACCAGAACGCTGCGGACATTAAAGCCAGCCATGGTCCCTCGCCTGCCTCTGCCCCAGCTGGCAGTGCCTCTACTCAGTGAGAGCTGGGCTAGTTCTAGCCCACATGTCCCCTGCACCTGGGGTTATATAAAGGTAGCTCGAGGGAATGAGCTCTATGCTGCCATCTAATGGTGAGATGAGGTAAAGATGGAATGAGCCAGACCTTATTTGTATGTTTGTTACCCATCATGGAATCATAGAATATCAGGGTTGGAAGAGACCTCAGGAGGTCATCTAGTCCCACCCTCTGCTCGAAGCCGGACCAACACCAACTAAATCATCCCAGCCAAGACTTTGTCCAGCTGGGCCTTAAAAACCTCTAAGGATGGAGATTCCACCACTTCCCTCGGTAACCCATTCCAGTGCTTCACCAGACTAAATGAAATAGTGAAATAGTGTTTCCTAATATCCAGCCTAGACCTCCCTCAATGCAACTTGAGACCATTTCTTCTTGTTCTGTCATCTGCCACCACTGAGAACAGCCTAGTTCTATCCTCTTTGGAACCCCCTTCTGGTAGTTGAAACTGCTATCAAATCCCCCCTCGCTCTTCTCTTCTGCAGACTAAATAAGCCCAGTTCCCTCAGCCTCTCCTCATAAGTCATGTGCCTCAGCCCCCTAATCATTTTCCTTGCCCTCCGCTGGACTCTCGCCAATTTGTCCACATCCCTTCTGTAATGGGGGGACCAAAACTGGATGCAATACTCCAGGTGGGGCCTCACCAGTGCCGAATAGAGGGGAATAATCACTTCCCTTGATCTGCAGGCAATGCTCCTACTAATACAGCCCAATATGCCGTTGGCCTTCTTGGCAACAAGAGCACACTGCTGACTCGTATCCAGCTTCTCGTCCACTGTAACCCCCAGGTCCTTTTCTGCAGAACTGCTGCTTAGCCAGTCGATCCCCAGCCTGTAGCGGTGCATGGGATTCTTCCGTCCTAAGTGCAGGACTCTGTTGAACCTCATCAGATTTCTTTTGGCCCAAGCCTCCAATTTGTCTAGATCACTCTGGACACTATCCCAACCCTCCAGCTTATCTACCTCTCTCCCCAGCTTAGTGTCATCTGCAAACTTGCTGAGGGTGCAATTAATCCCATCATCCAGATCATTGATAAAGATGTTGAACAACACTGGCCCCAGAACTGACCCTTGGGGCACTCGCTTGATACCAGCTGCCAGCTAGACATGGAGCCGTTGATCACTACCCATTCAGCCCGACAATCTAGCCAGCTTTCTATCCACCTTATAGTCTATTCATCCAATCCATATTTTTTTAACTTGCTGGCAAGAATACTGTGAAAGACCATACCGAAAGCTTTGCCAATGTCAAGATATATCACAATCATCGCTTTCCCCATCATAGAAGGCAATCGGGTTGGTGAGGCATGACTTGCCCTTGGTGAATCCATGTTGACTATTCCTGATCACCTTCCTCTCCTCCAAGTGCTTTAAAATGTATTCCTTGAGGACCTGCTCCATGATTTTGCTGGGGACTGAAGTGAGGCTGACTGGTCTGTAGTTCCCTGGGTTCTCTTTCTTCCCTTTTTAAATATATTTGCCTTTTTCCAATCATCCGGGACCTTCCCCGATCGCCACAAATTTTCAAAGATAGTGGCCAATGGCTCTGCAATCACATCAACCAACTCCCTTAGCACCCTTGGATGCATTATATCTGGACCCATGGACTTGTGCACATCCAACTTTTCTAAATTGTTCTTAACCTGTTCTTTCAACACTGAGGGCTGCTCACCTTCTCTCCATACTGTGTTGCTGAAGACAGCAGTGTGGGAGCTGACCTTGTTTGTGAAAACCAAGGCAAAAAAGGCATTGAGTACTTCAGCTTTTTCTACACCATCGGTCACTATGTTGCCTCCCACATTCAGTAAGGGTCTCCGGATGAACAGTTTCATTGTTTTGGTTACTAGTTATTGAAGATTTGGGTGCAGGGCCTTTGAAGTGTTAGTCTCCTTATTGTGTGAAAGGGCAGAACAACTGCACTCAACACGCTCTGAGTAAGGAGTCACCACAACCATGATCTGTTTTCCACAGCTGGGCAATGATGGTGGAAACAAAACAGGGAGAAACTGCGTGGGGGAAGGGCATGTTCTTGGAAGTAAGGATTTTGCTCTAGAAATCTATGTGATGTTTAATTTTTCTACAAAGTGACGATAAGACTGTGTGAACTGGGAAGGGTGAACTCTGGTAAGGACGTAGATCTGTGATTGTAGAGGCAATGACAAGTGGCCAGGTGCCTGTACCCAGCCCTGCTAGAGCTGTAGTACATCTAACACTGTGGCAAGAGGCAAGGTAGCATTATTGGCAAGGCATCTCTTCCATAATTCGAGGTAGCACTTCCCCTGAGGGACTGGAGACAGACCTGCCTGAGTGCGCGCCCATGCTTGGGAATTTCACTAACTACTAATAACAAACCATGAGTGGGGTATAGATGGGACGAAGGGGATATTTGTCCACTGGCCATTCACACAGGCTGGTGGGGAAATTGAGACAAAAGTCTACTGACCAAGATACTGGGGAGGTTGGTATTTTACTTACAATTCATCTAAGGACACGGTTGATTTATTGTTGTCATGTTTTCCCGACTGAATGCTGTGTTCCTTTGTCTTGTGTCCAGACTCAGTGCCTGCAAGAAGGTGAGTATTGCCTGGAAGCGCACTGTTATATTAATTTTGATGGAATATGTAGGCCAAAGAGTCAAAGGTGTTAACATGACCCTGTTATGTTCAACATTTAACAGTTGTAAAGAAGGTTCAGTGTTTGGTACCCAGAGACCTTAGCCAACGTAATACCATTGAAAATCCTTGAAAACCCTTATCAGAGACAGAAAAAGGAGGAAAAAACAGTTATAGCATTTGATTTGTAAAATATTAAGATCAGCTTTTATTTTAACAATATCCCTTGTTCTCTTTCCCTTTGGCTGGAGAGAGTTTTTAGAAAGAACCCCTCCCCCCATATTTGAGGGTTGTATAGATGGTGTCACGCTGTCTGGACTGGCTCACAATTGTGAGTGCGAATCTCAGGTCACGCTGTCAGAAAACAAGGGCAGACACCCCAAATTGGTGGTGTGTTCTATCATTAGATTTCACCAAGCCAGTAACAAATGTGCACTCCGGGATCACTATACCAGTCTCACCATGGAGTCACCGACAGTCCCCTTAGACTCTCCAGCCTATCTCGCCACCCAGACAAACTGAACATTTAGGTTTAAATAACCTTTTATCACAATCACACCACATCAGGTTTCTCCCAGTCCCAACAGATGTTGATCTGAATTTCATGGTTTAGTTGTTATGGCTCGCCACTGATTGCATCCGACCAGAAGATTTATAGGTTCTTGTCCAATTCAGACTACAGGGTCCGAGAACTCAGAGAGTTCTATATCGGGAGAGGACTCCTGGGGTGCTTGGCAAAACCACTTACACTGAGGACAATACCAAATTGATAAAAGCTTCATTGAAATTAACAAAAGAATAATAAATGCTATGAAACTTATGACTGCAAAACAATAAAAGAATTCCAAAACTCTGGGGTGGTAACATTTCTATTATAAGTACCTTAACCTAACATACTCACACCCTTCCTTGTGGACCCGGTAATAGGAGGTGAAGGACCAGCCTTACTCCTGGCATGCCCGATAACACAATGGTGCTGGCTTCCCCAATAGTTAGGAATGTTGAGTAGTTATACTATACTACACAAGCTGAGCTGATAGCTTGATAGAAGATCATCTATATTCTATAGACTAACAAAGAAAAGAAAAAAGCTCCCTAAGATATCCTTACATGGTATTTTACAGGATCCTGACACTATGTAATTCAGGCCCAACCTACTATACCCAAATCTTATTTCCATACCCTAAGAAATGTATGGGTACCCTTATCATATAGGTTAGTGGATTATGACACTTACTCTCTACATATTAAGAACAGGAGTACTTGTGACACCTTAGAGACTAACAAATTTATTAGAGCATAAGCTTTCGTGGACTACAGCCCACTTCTTCGGATGCATACAGAGTGGAATAAATATTGAGGAGATATATATACACACATACCGAGAGCATAAACAGGTGGGAGTTGTCTTACCAACTCTGAGAGGCCAATTAAGTAAGAGGAAAAAAAACTTTTGAAGTGATAATCAAGCTAGCCCAGTACAGACAGTTTGATAAGAAGTGTGAGAATACTTACAAGGGGAGATAGATTCAATGTTTGTAATGGCTCAGCCATTCCCAGTCCTTATTCAATCCTGAGTTGATTGTGTCTAGTTTGCATATCAATTCCAGCTCAGCAGTCTCTCCTTGGAGTCTGTTTTTGAAGTTTTTCTGTTGTAATATAGCCACCCGCAGGTCTGTCACTGAATGACCAGAGAGAATCCTCCCTCCTACATGCTGCCCCACCATTGCCTCCCCGAGTCCCTAAGCCTTTGCCCTTGCTCCCTGACCTAACCCCTGTTAGCCAGCCCCCAGATGATGCCATGGAGGGCTGGTCCTTAGTGCAGGGGAAGCGGGGCAAGCGGAAGGCTCGAGCTCCGCTCCTTCCATCTGATGCGGTAGCCCCCCGGAAGACCAGGAAGGGGGACACCAATGCTGAGCCTTCCGCTTTGCCCCCCGGTGGGTTTTGTCCACCATTACCGGCTAGGGAAGACGTGGCAGCATCGGAGGATAGCACTACCCCTCCTCCGGAGTACCTTCCTATGGAAGTCCCTGATGGAGCCCCTCTCGCCCCCTTACAATCTGAAGCCCCTGCATGCACCAAGGCGAGCGTCGCTTTGGGTGCAGGCGGGGAGAGCCCTGGGGTGATGGACAGCGATCTCCCCTCCATTTATGAGGAGATCGAGGCCCTGGGTCTGACTCCGGTTACCCAGGGGGAGGACGACCCTCTACCAGCGGGCCTCAATCTGAGCGACCTCGTCTCGGCCCCCCCTTTCCCCATCTTCCGTCCCCTTACCCACTGCTTCCGCTCCTGCCTCCGAGGAGCCCCTGGACTCTTCCACCAACCCGGCTGTAGATGGCACCCTGCTATCGGCCGCCGAGCCTCTTGAGGCGACTGCCAGTGCCACGCAACCGGGACCCGAGTCGCCAGGGGACTCCCTCATTGCTGAGGGGCAGCCGACCTCCTTCCCGGGTGGGGGCCCCATCGTTGATTCTCCACCTACGGATGCCATGGCCTTACCATCTGCCTTGGAGCACGAGTCCGGCATCGCCGAGGGCCCACCTCCCTCCCTGCAAATCCCTGAGCCCATTTGCGGGGTGTTACCCAGTGGCCTGGCTGCTGGGACCCCCGATCCCAATATTGCCCCTTCCTCTATCCCTATTCCTGATTCCAGCCCTATCCCTGACACCGACCCCATCCCTGTCCCCTCCACTTCCCGTGATGCTTTTGCCACCCCTGGGGCTGTCTCCTTCTATATCCCAGAGGATGACCCCCGACGAGCGGCCTTTGTTTTTCCCTGTCCCGACCCACCAGGGGCTGCTATTTTCCCTCCGCTGCCCCCCATTGAGCCAGGATCTGAGGCGGGCCACGTGGCGCCAGCCCATTGGACGCCACGTCGAGGGTCTGCCCCCTGCTTGCCCGTCTCGGTGGGCCACGGGGCTGTGACAGGGGCCCCACTGGGGGAAAGCCATAGATCAGTGACCCCACTCCCCCTATACGCTGAGAGAGGAGCTACAGGAGTTCCTTGAGGATGTCCATGGCTCCCGCAACAAGATACAGCTTGCACTCCAGCGATGGGAGGATTTCCAACAGATCCTCCGGGCCGCAAGGGCCCTCATGGGGGAGGGTTAGAGGACTGGGAGGCAGGCTGCCGCGGCCTATCAACGGGTCCGCCTCTTCCGTGACTCCTTAATCACTTATGGGGTAGGTCACGGATTGTTGCGCGGCCTGACGGAGGCCATGGGCGTCTCTCCTAGCGAGGATCCCCCGCAACCCTCTTCATGGCATCGATTATCTTCACAACATTAAACACCCGGGGCTGTAGGATGGGTCTCCACAGGAGCCAGGTGCTCTCCTTCCTTCGGGAGGGGGGGTACTCTGTGATTTTCCTGCAGGAGACCCATACGGATCCGGCCGCTGAAGCTAGCTGGTGGCTGGAGTTGGGGGACAGGGTCTATTTTAGCCACCTCACAGTTCATACGGCTGGAGTGGTGACCCTGTTCTCCCCCGACCTACAGCCCGAGGTGCTGGGGGTCGCTGAGGCTGTGCCGGGCCTCCTGCTGCACCTCCAAGTCAACGTTTACGCCCTGACATTGGGCCCGGAGAGGTTGTGTTTTTATCAGCAGGCGTCCTCCTTCCTCGGCACCTTGGATCCTCGCGAGTGCCTGGTCCGGGGCGGGGACTTTAACGCCACCCTTGAGGAACGGGACCGCTCGGGGACCGAGCAGCACCCAGCCGCCGCGCATGTCCTCCGGGAGATCATCGAACATCACTCCCTGGTGGACATCTGGCGCGACCACCACCCGGATGACGTTTCGACATTCATTTTTGTCCGGGTGGAAGTCCATTGGTCGTACCACTCCCGGTTGGACCGCATCTATATGTCACGCTTCCATCTTTCCCGGGACCACTCCTCCAGCATCCGGCCGGCCCCTTTTTCAGATCACCATCTAGCCACCGTGACAGCCTCTCTCTGCGCAGAGAGGCCGGGGCCGGCCTATTGGCACTTTAATAATAGCTTGTTGGAGGATGTGGGCTTCGTGGCGTCCTTCCGTGAGTTCTGGCTGGCCTGGCGAGGGCAGCAGCGTGCCTTTCCCTCGGCGCGGCGGTGGAGGGACCTGGGGAAGGTGCGCGCCCGGCTCTTCCGCCGTGACTACACCCGGGGCGCCAGCCGAAGCAGGGATGCGGCGATAGGGCAGTTGGAACGGGAGGTCTTAGAGCTGGAGAGGCGTCTGGCCGCCAGCCCCGGTGATCCATCCCTCTGCGGAGCGTGCCGGGAGAAGCGGGAAGAGCTGCGGACCCTCGAGGACCATCGGGCCCGAGATGCCTTTGTTCGATCCCGCATCAGCCTCCTTCGGGAGATGGATCGCGGTTCCCGCTTCTTCTACGCCCTGGAGAAAAAGAGGGGGGCTAAGAAGCACGTCACCTGCCTTCTAGCAGAGGACGGCACCCCCCTCACGGATCCAGCAGAAATGTGCGGGAGGCCCAGGGCCTTCTACGCAGGCCTTTTCTCCCCGGATCCAACCGATCCTAACGCTTGCAGAATGCTCTGGGATGAACTCCCGACGGTCAGCGCGGGCGACCGAGACCGGCTGGATCTGCCTCTCACTCTGGCCGAGTTCTCGGAAGCCCTCCGCCGCATGCCCACCAATAAATCTCCGGGCATGGATGGTCTGACCGTGGAGTTCTACCGCATGTTTTGGGGCGGGGTCCTCCCTCTTTCGTGCAGGTGAGTCGTGCTCACCTTATTGCCGAAGAACGGGGACCTCCGCGATTTACAGAATTGGCGTCCCAACTCGCTCCTCAGCATGGACTATAAAATCGTAGCCAAGGCCATCTCGCTGCGGCTAGGGTCCGTGCTGGCGGGCGTGATCCACCCAGACCAGACCTACACCGTCCCGGGCCGCACCATCTTCGACAACTTGTATCTGGTCAGGGACCTCTTGGAACTCGGGTGTAGGGATGGTCTGTCGTTCGCCCTCCTGTCCCTGGATCAGGAGAAGGCGTTCGACAGGGTGGACCACGGGTATCTCCTGGGCATTCTGCAAGCGTTTGGCTTCGGTCCCCAGTTTGTGGGTTTTCTCCAGGTGCTGTACGCCTCCGCAGAGTGTTTAGTCAGGCTCAACTGGACCCTGACCGAACCGCTCAGCTTCGGGCGAGGAGTACGTCAAGGGTGCCCTCTCTCGGGCCAGCTGTATGCTCTGGCGATCGAGCCCTTCCTCTGTCTCCTCCGTAGGAGGTTGGCAGCGTTGGTGCTGCGGGAGCCGGACCTGCGGCTGGTCCTGTTGGCATACGCCGACGACGTGCTCCTCGTGGTCCAGGACCCGGGCGACTTGGTGCGGGTGGAGGCTTGCCAGACCATCTATTTGGCGGCCTCCTCTGCCCGGGTCAACTGGGTCAAGAGCTCTGGCCTGGTGGTAGGGGACGGGTGGCGGGTGAGCTCCCTCCCACCCGCGCTTCAGGCCATCCGGTGGAGCGTGGGTCCGCTGCTCTATCTCGGCGTTTACCTTTCTGCCACGCATCCGTCTCTGCCGGAGAACTGGCGAGGTTTAGAGGGCAGAGTGTCGGAGCGGCTCCGGAAATGGACAGGACTGCTCCGGTGTCTCTCCCTTTGAGGGAGAGCACTGGTGCTCAATCAACTAGTCCTGTCCATGCTCTGGTACCGGCTCAACACCCTGGTCCCAGCCCTGGGCTTCCTGACCACCCTCCGGAGGTTGATTCTGGAGTTCTTTTGGTCAGGACTGCACTGGGTCTCTGCGGGGGTTCTCCATCTACCCCTGGAGGAGGGAGGGCAAGGCCTGAAGTGTCTGCATGCTCAGGTCCATGTCTTCCGCCTCCAGGCCCTGCAGAGGCTCCTTTATGGTGCAGGTAGTCCGGGATGGAGCGTATTGGCGCATGCCTTCCTGCGCCGCTTCCGAGGGCTCCGATATGACCGGCAGCTCCTTTGTCTCCATCCGAGAGGTCTTCCGCGAGGCCTCTCCGAGCTGCCAGTCTTCTACCAGGACCTCCTCCGGACCTGGAAACTGTTTTCAGTGACCAGGTCCGTGGCGGCCACCGTGGGGGCAGATCTCCTTGCGGAGCCCCTGCTACTAAACCCCCAGCTTCGTGTGCAGGTAGCGGAGTCCCCCATGGTGCGCCAGAGGTTGGTCCTGGCAGAAGTCACCAAAGTCGGAGACCTCCTGGACTACGACCCGGGAGACTGGCTGGATCCCCTGACACTCACTCAGCGCATGGGGCTCTCCATACCTCTTACTCCCCGGCGCGTACTTCAGGAGGTGAGGGCCGCTTTGCCGCCCGCTGCTCGGGACTATCTCGACCGGGTCCTCCGAGAGGGCACGCCCCACCCACCCTCCACTCCGAGCCCTCCAGTCTCTTTCATCAGACCCCTGCCCCGGGGACCCAACCAGCCCCCTCCCAATCCATTCGCCATGAGCCGGCTGCACCATCTGCAGCCGGTTCTGTTCCGGACTGCACCAAGGAAACATCTATACACACTCGTGCTCCATGTTAGTCATGTCCTCACCCTTGCGTCCCACCCCGATACAAAGTGGTGCGACCTTCTGCCACCTCTGGAGGGTGAGGAGCCCCGGTGGGCCAGCCTTTATTCTGTTCTGATCCCGAAGCCCACCGGGGACATCAGTTGGCGGCTCCTTCAAGGAGCCATGAGCATGGGCGTGTACTTGCCACGGTTTACCCCTATCCCAGACACCTGCCCCTTTTGCGGCGTGAGGGAGACCCTGGCGCATGTTTACCTGGAGTGCGCCAGACTGCAGCCCCTATTCCAGCTCCTCACGGATATTTTGTTAAGATTTTGGTTGCACTTTTCTCCTCACCTTTTTATTTATGCACTCTGTATCCATCGCCCCACAAAGTCGAGGGACCTCGTGGTCAACCTCCTTCTGGCCCTAGTGAAAGTGGCCATCTATAAAACCAGAGTAAGGAGGTTGGCCGATGTAGTTTCCTGTGACTGTGGGGTATATTTCAGGTCCTCCGTTCTTTCACGTATCCGGGCAGAGTCCACTGGCTCCCCTGACGCCTTCGAGGAGCAGTGGGCGCTGTCCGGGGTTCTCTGCTCGGTGTCCCCGTCTGGTTCGCTTCATTTGATGCTTTAACCTCACTCCTGTCCCTGTTCTTTTATTAGTTGTCCCCGTAATTTTTTGGTCTCTAGGTCCTGCGGACCCCCACTTAGGCTGGAATTAGCCTGCCTAGCTTTTTTCTTGACTTGCTTGGCTTCAGTGGCCAGACCAGGAAGAAATCAAAGAAGGCAAAATAAGAGAGAGAAAACCAAGTGAACAGAGATAGGAACAGAAGGAAAGAGAGTCAGGCAAGCCAAGCAAAGAAAGACACAGACAAGTGGAGCTAAGAAAGGAAACATCCACTGAAGCCAAGCAAGTCAAGGAAAAAGCTAGGCAGGCCAATTCCGGAGTAAAGACTCAGGTAAACCAAGCAGAGAAAAGAAAAGAAAGCCAAGAAAGTCAAGCCAAGTGTTGCTGGAACACTAGAAGTCTGCAACATGTCTGAGACTGAGTCTGAGCACTCTGGTGAGACCTCAACCGCAAAAGACCCTAAGGCCAAAATCACCCGTTCTTCCCGGGCTGGGCTGCAGTTCTCTGTCAGTCGCATAGACAGATTGCTCCGCAAAGGACAATTTGCAGACCGTATTGGAGCTGGAGCCCCAGTATATATGGCCGCGGTGCTTCAATAAGTGACTCAGGAGATTGTGGGTATTGCTGGGGAAGTCGCTGCACGCAGCAAGAAGCGTCGGATTTCCCCACGCCACTTGCAGCTGGCCATTCACAGCGACTCAGAGCTCAAGAAACTGCTGGGAGGTGTCACCATCTCTCAGGGCGGAGTCCTGCACTTAAATCAGCCTGTGCTTTTACTTTCCAAGAAGAGGAATGGCAGGAGAGCCATCAAGAGAAGGATTGCCCCTGCTCCTGGCCCTGTTAAGTGAGAACAGAGCAAAGGGGAGACTGCCACCCCAGATTTGGGAGAAATGACATTCACTTGATTGAGAGGCTCTTTTCAAATGCATCAGTCTGGTCTAATAAAAGCAGTTAAAATGCCTGGTCTTCTTTTGTGAATTAATTTCCTCTTTTACTATCCTACAATTTGAAGGGATCATTCAGTTGGTCAGGTAGCTGCATTGATAATATGGTATAAAAGCCTAGAAAGATAGAACTCAATCATTTCATTAAGAAATTTACCTCAGAAATTGTCTAGATGGTGTCAAGTATCAGAGGGGTGAACAGCCGTGTTAGTCTGGATCTGTAAAAAGCGACAAAGAGTCCTGTGGCACCTTATAGACCAACAGACGTATTGGAGCATAAATGTCTAAATCGTGTAGATTCTGGGAGGTGATTTCTGTGGTTTTTTCAGGCATTTCCCCAATAGATTGAAGATTAGCAACATTTTTCCCATAGTGAAGTTGATGTGTATTGCATGTTTTGTGAAAACAGAAAACAGAACAAACTCAAGACCGAAAAATTTAATCCATTATACATGAAGGATAAAGCCTACGGGCCTGGTTTTTCGTTTTGTTTTGTTCTTTTTGTTTTGTTTTGTTATTTTTTAGTTACCCCATTATAAAACCATTGACTCGTTTAGAGTAATATCAGATTTATACAGTATAAGTGACACTAGAATCAGGCTTTCTGAAATTATTCAATACCTGGAGGGGTTCACATAAACTTTGATCACCTTTTTAAAGGGAAAACATTACCCACTTGCCAACACACAGGTATACAGGGAGACTTACAAGTAAAAGAGAGCCATCTGCAGATGATTGTCCTGGTTAATGGGAGTCATCAAGATTCCAAACCACCATTAATGGCCCAGACTTTGCATAATTACAATAGGCCCTCAGAGTTATATTTCATATTTCTAGTTTCAGATACATGAGTGGTACATTTATACAAATAGGATGACCACACTCAGTAGATTATAAGCTTTGTAATCATACCTTACAAGAGACCTTTTGCATGAAGCATATTCCAGTTACATTATATATAACTCATTAGCATATTTTCATAAAATCATATCGAGTGCAACATCACAAAATGAATTTGACCTGATGTGAGTGGTTCTGTCCAGATGCTGTTCTTAAACCGGTCTCAGAAAATAGCTCACGAACAAGAGAAGCGGCTAATCCAACCTGAGAGTGACAAATGGTGACACTTGGGTTTCTGGAATGGCAAAGAACCCTTACCATGGGCTTGGGCGCCATGAGGGTTCTCTAA
This sequence comes from Malaclemys terrapin pileata, assembly GCF_027887155.1. Lineage (NCBI taxonomy): Eukaryota > Metazoa > Chordata > Testudines > Emydidae > Malaclemys > Malaclemys terrapin. The sequence goes on along the minus strand of NC_071518.1, from coordinate 42,131,155 downwards.
GAGACGGGAAGCATCACAAAGTTAAGGGCTCCAGAGAAACTGGCCAATATTTTCAAACTTTAGGATGCCTGAATTTCAGCCCCTAAACCCACTTTGAAGCAACCAACTAAAAGTGACCTGATTTCCACAGGTGCTGAGCACTCAAACCTCCTAGTGAAACCAACAGGAGCTGTGGGTGCTCAGCTCCTCTTCAAATCAGGCCACTTATAAGTTATTTAGGTGCCTGATTTAAGGCATCTAATTTTCAAAATGTAACCAAAGCCTATTTCATGCTGTTACAGGATGAGTTTTGCTAATAGCAGATATGACTGACTAAAAATCCAACACAAACGGTGAATCAATGGGAATGATGTCATAAAAGGATGACATATCCCCTCTGGCTTGGGTAACAAATGAAGTAGCTGCCCATTGGTTCTCAGACAACCAATCAGAAAGTATCTTTTCTCTGTCTGCACTGAGGTTATAAAAGGCTGCAGGCTCAGACAGGGTCAGCATACTACTGTGGTGATTTCAAGAGGTGGCTTAGCCAAGCCACACTTTGTCAGGCCATAATCAGGTCAGACCAGGAAGAAATCAAAGAAGGTAAAATAAGAGAGAGAAAACCAAGCGAACAGAGCCAGGAACAGAAGGAAAGAGAGTCAGGCAAGCCAAGCAAAGAAAGACACAGACAAGTGGAGCTAAGCAAGGAAACATCCACTGAAGCCAAGCAAGTCAAGGAAAAAGCTAGGCAGGCCAATTCCGGAGTAAAGACTCAGGTAAACCAAGCAGAGAAAACAAAAGAAAGCCAAGAAAGTCAAGCCAAGTGTTGCTGGAACACGAGAAGTCTGCAACATGTCTGAGACTGAGTCTGAGTCTTACTCTGAGCACTCTGGTGAGACCTCAACCACAAAAGACCCTAAGGCCAAAATCACCCGTTCTTCCCGGGCTGGGCTGCAGTTCTCTGTCAGTCGCATAGACAGATTGCTCCGCAAAGGACAATTTGCAGACCGTATTGGAGCTGGAGCCCCAGTATATATGGCCGCGGTGCTTCAATAAGTGACTCAGGAGATTGTGGCTATTGCTGGGGAAGTCGCTGCACGCAGCAAGAAGCGTCGGATTTCCCCACGGCACTTGCAGCTGGCCATTCACAGCGACTCAGAGCTCAAGAAACTGCTGGGAGGTGTCACCATCTCTCAGGGCGGAGTCCTGCACTTAAATCAGCCTGTGCTTTTACCTTCCAAGAAGAGGAATGGCAGGAGAGCCATCAAGAGAAGGATTGCCCCTGCTCCTGGCCCTGTTAAGTGAGAACAGAGCAAAGGGGAGACTGCCACCCCAGATTTGGGAGAAATGACATTCACTTGATTGCGAGGCTCTTTTCAAATGCATCAGTCTGGTCTAATAAAAGCAGTTAAAATGCCTGGTCTTCTTTTGTGAATTAATTTCCTCTTTTACTATCCTACAATTTGAAGGGATCATTCAGTTGGTCAGGTAGCTGCATTGATAATATGGTATAAAAGCCTAGAAAGATAGAACTCAATCATTTCATTAAGAAATTTACCTCAGAAATTGTCTAAATGGTGTCAAGTATCAGAGGGGTGAACAGCCGTGTTAGTCTGGATCTGTAAAAAGCGACAAAGAGTCCTGTGGCACCTTATAGACCAACAGACGTATTGGAGCATAAATGTCTAAATCGTGTAGATTCTGGGAGGTGATTTCTGTGGTTTTTTCAGGCATTTCCCCAATAGATTGAAGATTAGCAACATTTTTCCCATAGTGAAGTTGATGTGTATTGCACGTTTTGTGAAAACAGAAAACAGAACAAACTCAAGACCGAAAAATTTAATCCATTACACATGAAGGATAAAGCCTATGGGCCTGGTTTTTCGTTTTGTTTTGTTCTTTTTGTTTTGTTTTGTTATTTTTTAGTTACCCCATTATAAAACCATTGACTCGTTTAGAGTAATATCAGATTTATACAGTATAAGTGACACTAGATTCAGGCTTTCTGAAATTATTCAATACCTGGAGGGGTTCACATAAACTTTGATCACCTTTTTAAAGGGAAAACATTACCCACTTGCCAGCACACAGGTATACAGGGAGACTTACAAGTAAAAGAGAGCCATCTGCAGACGATTGTCCTGGTTAATGGGAGTCATCAAGATTCCAAACCACCATTAATGGCCCAGACTTTGCATAATTACAATAGGCCCTCAGAGTTATATTTTTTATTTCTAGTTTCAGATACATGAGTGGTACATTTATACAAATAGGATGACCACACTCAGTAGATTATAAGCTTTGTAATCATACCTTACAAGAGACCTTTTGCATGAAGCATATTCCAGTTACATTATATTTAATTTATTAGCATATTTTCATAAAATCATATCGAGTGCAACATCACACCATGGATTTGACCTGATGTGAGGGGTTCTCTCCAGATGCTGTTTTTAAACCGGTCCCAGAAAATAGCTCACGAACAAGAGAAGCGGCTAATCCAACCTGAGAGTGACAAATGGTGACACTTGGGTTTCTGGAATGGCAAAGAACCCTTACCATGGGCTTGGGTGCCATGAGGGTTCTCTAAGAGACGGGAAGCATCACCAAGTTAAGGGCTCCAGAGAAACTGGCCAATATATTCAAACTTTAGGATGCCTGAATTTCAGCCCCTAAACCCACTTTGAAGCAACCAACTAAAAGTGACCTGATTTCCACAGGGGCTGAGCACTCAATCCTCCTAGTGAAACCAACAGGATCTGTGGGTGCTCAGCTCCTCTTCAAACCAGGCCACTTATAAGTTATTTAGGTGCCTGATTTAAGGCATCTAATTTTCAAAATGTAACCAAAGCCTATTTCATGCCGTTACAGGATGAGTTTTGCTAATAGCAGATATGACTGACTAAAAATCCAACACAAACGGTGAATCAATGGGAATGATGTCATAAAAGGATGACATATCCCCTCTGGCTTGGGTAACAAATGAAGTAGCTGCCCATTGGTTCTCAGACAACCAATCAGAAAGTATCTTTTCTCTGTCAGCACTGAGGTTATAAAAGGCTGCAGGCTCAGACAGGGTCAGCATACTACTGTGGTGATTTCAAGAGGTGGCTTAGCCAAGCCACACTTTGTCAGGCCATAATCAGGTCAGACCAGGAAGAAATCAAAGAAGGCCAAATAAGAGAGAGAAAACCAAGCGAACAGAGCCAGGAACAGAAGGAAAGAGAGTCAGGCAAGCCAATCAAAGAAAGACACAGACAAGTGGAGCCAAGCAAGGAAACATCCACTGAAGCCAAGCAAGTCAAGGAAAAAGCTAGGCAGGCCAATTCCGGAGTAAAGACTCAGGTAAACCAAGCAGAGAAAACAAAAGAAAGCCAAGAAAGTCAAGCCAAGTGTTGCTGGAACACTAGAAGTCTGCAACATGTCTGAGTCTGAGCACTCTGGTGAGACCTCAACCATAAAAAGACCCTAAGGCCAAAATCACCCGTTCTTCCCGGGCTGGGCTGCAGTTCTCTCTCAGTCGCATAGACAGATTGCTCCGCAAAGGACAATTTGCAGACCGTATTGGAGCTGGAGCCCCAGTATATATGGCCGCGGTGCTTCAATAAGTGACTCAGGAGATTGTGGCTATTGCTGGGGAAGTCGCTGCACGCAGCAAGAAGCGTCGGATTTCCCCACGGCACTTGCAGCTGGCCATTCACAGCGACTCAGAGCTCAAGAAACTGCTGAGAGGTGTCACCATCTCTCAGGGCGGAGTCCTGCACTTAAATCAGCCTGTGCTTTTACCTTCCAAGAAGAGGAATGGCAGGAGAGCCATCAAGAGAAGGATTGCCCCTGCTCCTGGCCCTGTTAAGTGAGAACAGAGCAAAGGGGAGACTGCCACCCCAGATTTGGGAGAAATGACATTCACTTGATCGAGAGGCTCTTTTCAAATGCATCAGTCTGGTCTAATAAAAGCAGTTAAAATGCCTGGTCTTCTTTTGTGAATTAATTTCCTCTTTTACTATCCTACAATTTGAAGGGATCATTCAGTTGGTCAGGTAGCTGCATTGATAATATGGTATAAAAGCCTAGAAAGATAGAACTCAATCATTTCATTAAGAAATTTACCTCAGAAATTGTCTAGATGGTGTCAAGTATCAGAGGGGTGAACAGCCGTGTTAGTCTGGATCTGTAAAAAGCGACAAAGAGTCCTGTGGCACCTTATAGACCAACAGACGTATTGGAGCATAAATGTCTAAATCATGTAGATTCTGGGAGGTGATTTCTGTGGTTTTTTCAGGCATTTCCCCAATAGATTGAAGATTAGCAACATTTTTCCCATAGTGAAGTTGATGTGTATTGCATGTTTTGTGAAAACAGAAAACAGAACAAACTCAAGACTGAAAAATTTAATCCATTACACATGAAGGATAAAGCCTACGGGCCTGGTTTTTCTTTTTGTTTTGTTTTGTTTTGTTATTTTTTAGTTACCCCATTATAAAACCATTGACTCGTTTAGAGTAATATCAGATTTATACAGTATAAGTGACACTAGATTCAGGCTTTCTGAAATTATTCAATACCTGGAGGGGTTCACATAAACTTTGATCACCTTTTTAAAGGGAAAACATTACCCACTTGCCAGCACACAGGTATACAGGGAGACTTACAAGTAAAAGAGAGCCATCTGCAGACGATTGTCCTGGTTAATGGGAGTCATCAAGATTCCAAACCACCATTAATGGCCCAGACTTTGCATAATTACAATAGGCCCTCAGAGTTATATTTCATATTTCTAGTTTCAGATACATGAGTGGTACATTTATACAAATAGGATGACCACACTCAGTAGATTATAAGCTTTGTAATCATACCTTACAAGAGACCTTTTGCATGAAGCATATTCCAGTTACATTATATTTAACTCATTAGCATATTTTCATAAAATCATATCGAGTGCAACATCACACAATGGATTTGACCTGATGTGAGGGGTTCTCTCCAGATGCTGTTTTTAAACCGGTCTCTGAAAATAGCTCACGAACAAGAGAAGCATACATGAGTATGTCCAATGCTCCCCCCGCCTCCGTCTTCCCCCATCCCCTTGCATCTCAGCCGGTAAGGGGGCGGGGCTGCAAGCTGTGGCCGAGCTGCAGGAACTCAGGGCCCGCTGGAGACACCGGGCAGCTGCAGCAATGTTTGGGAGAGGGGTAAGGGGCGGGGGCACCCCCGACCCCATCCCCCACTGGTCTGATGCCCAGCTCCGTGCCCTGCCCCTCTAAGCCGGGCACCCCCGACCCCATCCCCCACAGGTCTGACGCCCAGCTCCGAGCCTAGCCCCTCTAAGTCGCGCACCCCCGACCCCATCCCCCACAACCCTGACCCCTCAGCTCTGAGCCCAGACCCTCTGAGCCGGGCACCCCCGACCCCATCCCCCACAGGTCTGACGCCCAGCTCCGCGCCCAGCCCCTCTAAGCCGGGCACCCCCGACCCCATCCCCCACAGGTCTGACGCCCAGCTCTGAGCCTAGCCCCTCTAAGCCGGGCACCCCCGACCCCATCCCCCACAAGCCTGACCCCCAGCTCCGAGCCTAGCCCCTCTGAGCCGGGTTCCCCCGACCCCATCCCCCACAACCCTGACCCCCAGCTCCAAGCCTAGCCCCTCTGAGCCGGGCACCCCCGACCCCATCCCCCATAATCCTGACCCCCAGCTCCGCGCCCAGCCCCTCTGAGCCGGGCACCCCCGACCCCATCCCCCATAACCCTGACCCCCAGCTCCGAGCCTAGCCCCTCTGAGCCGGGCACCCCCGACCCCATCCCCCACAACCCTGACCCCCAGCTCCGAGCCTAGCCCCTCTGAGCCGGGCACCCCCGACCCCATCCCCCACAGCCCTGACCCCCAGCTCCGAGCCTAGCACCTCTGAGCCGGGCACCCCCGACCCCATCCCCCATAACCCTGACCCCCAACTCCGAGCCTAGCCCCTCTGAACCGGGCACCCCCCGACCCCATCCCCCACAACCCTGACCCCCAGCTCCGAGCCTAGCCCCTCTGAGCCGGGCACCCCCGACCCCATCCCCCACAACCCTGACCCCCAGCTCTGAGCCTAGCCCCTCTGAACCGGGCACCCGCCGACCCCATCCCCCACAACCCTGACCCCCAGCTCTGAGCCTATCCCCTCTGAACCGGGCACCCCCTGAGCCCATCCTCCCCACAGCCCTGACGCCCAGCTCCGAGCCTAGCCCCTCTAAGTCGCGCACCCCCGACCCCATCCCCCACAACCCTGACCCCTCAGCTCTGAGCCCAGCCCCTCTGAGCCGGGCACCCCCGACCCCCTCCCCCACAGGTCTGACGCCCAGCTCCGCGCCCAGCCCCTCTAAGCCGGACACCCCCGACCCCATCCCCCACAGGTCTGACGCCCAGCTCCGCGCCCAGCCCCTCTAAGCCGGGCACCCCCGACCCCATCCCCCACAGGTCTGACGCCCAGCCCCAAGCCTAGCCCCTCTAAGCCGGGCACCCCCGACCCCATCCCCCACAGGTCTGACGCCCAGCTCCGAGCCTAGCCCCTCTAAGCCGGGCACCCCCGACCCCATCCCCCACAACCCTGACCCCCAGCTCCGAGCCTAGCCCCTCTGAGCCGGGCTCCCCCGACCCCATCCCCCACAACCCTGACCCCCAGCTCCGAGCCTAGCCCCTCTGAGCCGGGCACCCCCGACCCCATCCCCCATAACCCTGACCCCCAACTCCGTGCCCAGCCCCTCTAAGCCGGGCACCCCCGACCCCATCCCCCATAACCCTGACCCCCAGCTCCAAGCCTAGCCCCTCTGAGCCGGGCACCCCCCACCCCATCCCCCACAACCCTGACCCCCAGCTCCGAGCCTAGCCCCTCTGAGCCGGGCACCCCCCAACCCCATCCCCCACAACCCTGACCCCCAGCTCCCAGCCTAGCCCCTCTGAGCCGGGCACCCCCGACCCCATCCCCCATAACCCTGACCCCCAACTCCGAGCCTAGACCCTCTGAACCGGGCACCCCCCGACCCCATCCCCCACAACCCTGACCCCCAGCTCCGAGCCTAGCCCCTCTGAGCCGGGCACCCCCGACCCCATCCCCCACAACCCTGACCCCCAGCTCTGAGCCTAGCCCCTCTGAACCGGGCACCCGCCGACCCCATCCCCCACAACCCTGACCCCCAGCTCTGAGCCTATCCCCTCTGAACCGGGCACCCCCTGAGCCCATCCTCCCCACAGCCCTGACACCCAGCTCCGAGCCTAGCCCCTCTAAGTCGCGCACCCCCGACCCCATCCCCCACAACCCTAACCCCTCAGCTCTGAGCCCAGCCCCTCTGAGCCGGGCACCCCCGACCCCATCCCCCACAGGTCTGACACCCAGCTCCGCGCCCAGCCCCTCTAAGCCGGACACCCCCGACCCCATCCCCCACAGGTCTGACGCCCAGCTCCGCGCCCAGCCCCTCTAAGCCGGGCACCCCCGACCCCATCCCCCACAGGTCTGACGCCCAGCCCCAAGCCTAGCCCCTCTAAGCCGGGCACCCCCGACCCCATCCCCCACCGGTCTGACGCCCAGCTCCGAGCCTAGCCCCTCTAAGCCGGGCACCCCCGACCCCATCCCCCACAACCCTGACCCCCAGCTCCGAGCCTAGCCCCTCTGAGCCGGGCTCCCCCGACTCCATCCCCCACAACCCTGACCCCCAGCTCCGAGCCTAGCCCCTCTGAGCCGGGCACCCCCGACCCCATCCCCCATAACCCTGACCCCCAACTCCGTGCCCAGCCCCTCTAAGCCGGGCACCCCCGACCCCATCCCCCATAACCCTGACCCCCCAGCTCCGAGCCTAGCCCCTCTGAGCCGGGCACCCCCCACCCCATCCTCCACAACCCTAACCCCCAGCTCCGAGCCTAGCCCCTCTGAGCCGGGCACCCCCCAACCCCATCCCCCACAACCCTGACCCCCAGCTCCCAGCCTAGCCCCTCTGAGCCGGGCACCCCCGACCCCATCCCCCACAGCCCTGACCCCCAGCTCCGAGCCTAGCCCCTGTGAGCCGGGCACCCCCCAACCCCATCCCCCACAACCCTGACCCCCAGCTCCGAGCCTAGCCCCTCTGAGCCGGGCACCCCCCAACCCCATCCCCCACAACCCTGACCCCCAGCTCCGAGCCTAGCACCTCTGAGCCGGGCACCCCCGACCCCATCCCCCACAACCCTGACCCCCAACTCCGAGCCTAGCCCCTCTGAACCGGGCACCCCCCGACCCCATCCCCCACAACCCTGACCCCCAGCTCCGAGCCTAGCCCCTCTGAGCCGGGCACCCCCGACCCCATCCCCCATAACCCTGACCCCCAGCTCCGAGCCTAGCCCCTCTGAGCCGGGCTCCCCCGACCCCATCCCCCACAACCCTGACCCCCAGCTCTGAGCCTAGCCCCTCTGAACCGGGCACCCCCTGACCCCATCCCCCACAACCCTGACCCCCAGCTCTGAGCCTATCCCCTCTGAACCGGGCACCCCCTGAGCCCATCCTCCCCACAGCCCTGACGCCCAGCTCCGAGCCTAGCCCCTCTAAGTCGCGCACCCCCGACCCCATCCCCCACAACCCTGACCCCTCAGCTCTGAGCCTAGCCCCTGTGAGCCGGGCACCCCCCAACCCCATCCCCACCACAGCCCTGACCCCCAGCGCCGAGCAGAGCCCCTCTGAGCCGGGCACCCCCGACCCCATCCCCCACAGCCCTGACCCCCATCTCTGAGCCTAGCCCCTCTGAGCCGGGCACCCCCCGAGCCCATCTCCCACAACCCTGACCCCGAGCTCTGAGCCTAGCCCCTCTGAACCGGGCACTCCCCTACCCCATCCCCCACAACCCTGACCCCCAGCTCCGAGCCTAGCCCCTCTGAGCCGGGCACCCCCGACCCCATCCCCCATAACCCTGACCCCCAGCTCCGAGCCTAGCCCCTCTGAGCCGGGCTCCCCCGACCCCATCCCCCACAACCCTGACCCCCAGCTCTGAGCCTAGCCCCTCTGAACCGGGCACCCCCCGACCCCATCCCCCACAACCCTGACCCCCAGCTCTGAGCCTAGCCCCTCTGAACCGGGCACCCCCCGACCCCATCCCCCACAACCCTGACCCCCAGCTCTGAGCCTATCCCCTCTGAACCGGGCACCCCCCGAGCCCATCCTCCCCACAGACCTGACGCCCAGCTCCGAGCCTAGCCCCTCTAAGTCGCGCACCCCCGACCCCATCCCCCACAACCCTGACCCCTCAGCTCTGAGCCCAGACCCTCTGAGCCGGGCACCCCCGACCCCATCCCCCACAACCCTGACCCCTAGCTCCGAGCCTAGCCCCTGTGAGCCGGGCACCCCCCAACCCCATCCCCACCACAGCCCTGACCCCCAGCGCCGAGCAGAGCCCCTCTGAGCCGGGCACCCCCGACCCCATCCCCCACAGCCCTGACCCCCATCTCCGAGCCTAGCCCCTCTGAGCCGGGCTCCCCCCGAGCCCATCCTCCCCACAGCCCTGACCCCCAGCTCCGAGCCCATCCCCTCTAAGCCGGGCACCCCCCGACCCCATCCCCCACAACCCTGACTCCCAGCTTCGAGCCCAGTCCCTCTGAGCCAGACACCCCCCGACCCCATCCCCCCCACAGCCCTGACCCCCAGCGCCGAGCCCAGCCCTTCTGAGCCGGACACCCCCAACCCCATCTCCCCACAGCCCTGAGCCCAGCCCCTGTGAGCCGGGTACCGCCCAACCCAGAGCCCAGCTCCCCACCCAGCCCTGGGCAACAGCAGCACCACCCCTAGGCAGCAACCATCACCATCACCCAGCGACAGCCCATTATGTAATTGCAAATGTAGACATACCATTAAAGCATTTAATGTATTTAGTGTATTTTCAAATTATTACAAATTAATTTTTGAATCTATTTCACTAGTTATTTTTTACATTTCCAAATACATGTTACTATAGTATTGCAACTTTTTTTTATGGAAGGGGCCCCCGAAATTGCTTTGCCCCAAGCCCCCTGAATTCTCTGGGCAGCCTGCTCAGAGTGTGTGAGGAGCCGGGGAGGGAGGGAAGCGGGGTCCCCTGGAGCCAAGCCGAGGCTGCGGCGGCGGTGAGAGGGGCTCCCTGAATGTGTGAAGAGGTGAGCGGCCGGCTGGGCTCATCAGTGCTGAGCAGGTAGCCCCGCAGCCGGAGATCCTTGCCTTCCCGCCCGCCGGGGCTGGGCCAGGGCGTGGTGAGGCTGAAGAGCAGCAGGTCCGGGGGGCTTTCCAGGTCCTCGGCTGCCAGCTTGTCAGGGGTGAGGGAGGTGAGCACAAACTGATCCACGTTGGCCACCAGCAGCTCCGTGAAGCCCAGGGAGGGGGCCGTGTTCTCCGCACCGCCCCGCAGCCGCACTGCCACCTGGAAGTTCTCCCACTCCGCGCCACCCAGCAGCTCCACCCGCATGGGGACAGAGTCACGGCTGGGCCAGGACTTGGCCACCGCGTGCTGGTAGCGGATTCCACGTTTCGGGGAGAGCTCAGTGCTGGGGTGGCAGGGGGTGCAGGGGCGGAAGAGAGAGCCCAGTGCTGGGGCGGCAGGGGGAGTGGGTGAGGGGGGGGGCACTGGTGGGCTGAGTGGGGGGGGCAGCCAAAAATTTTTTTGCTTGGGGCGGCAAAAAACCTAGAGCCGGCCCTGGGTGGGGCTGGGGGGCGGGGGAGAGATCACTTGGGTTATAAATATCTCCGTGCCAGCAGCTTTTTTTTCTCTCTCTCCACCACTTTCTGCAAACCCCCCCCCCCCCCCTCCCCAGCTTTGTGTGCCTGAGGCAAGTGCCTCACTCGCCTCACCCTTGTTACTGGCCCCAGAGTACAGGTCATGGCTGTGGTTTGGCCCATCGATAATTGTGATTGAAATATGTAAAAGTCATGAAGCTCAAAGAGACGGGGGTCTGATTCTGCTCTTATTTATGCAGGTGTAAATTAGGAGCAACTCCATTAGCTTTGGAGATGTGGCACCAGATTAAATCTGCCATGGGTCAGAATCCACCCCAGGGGTTTCACAGCAGATAGAAAGCTGCCCTCTTTGCTCTGCTTTGTGAAGGTTAAAGGGCTTGTGCCAGTGAGCAATTGCACATGTTTGATTTGCTCACAACACATGTTGTGGCCTTTCCTGCTCAGTATTAAGCACCAGTGTGTTCCTTGTGGGAGACCGTAATGGGTTGCACAGTGAACATAAGAACGACCATACTGGGTCAGACCAATGGTCCATCTAGCCCAGTGTCCTGTCTTTCAATAGTGGCCAATGCCAGGTACTGCAGAGGGAATGAACAGAACAGGGGAATTGATCTTGTCATCCAGTCTCAGCTTCTGGCAGTCAGAGGTTTAGGGACACCCAGAGCATGGGGTTGCATCCTGACCATCTTGACTAATGGCCATTGATGGTCCATGAATTTATCTAATTCCTTTTTTTAATCCAGTTATACTTTTGACCTTCACAGCATCCCCTGTCAATGAGTTCTACAGGGTGACTGTGCATTGCACAAAGTACTTCCTTATTTAGGTGTATTCTTATCACTAAGCTAGTTATAGAGGTATAAAAGAAAGAATCAAAATCCCAGTCTGCCTGTGTAAGGGCCTTTTCTCACTGTGACAGTCGGAGGCCCTGTTCTTAGGCTAAGGCCTTTGGCGAAGCAGCAGAGGCAGCCATAAACTGGGAAGTGAACGGTCACATCCTCACATCCCAAACTAGTCCCATGGAAATAAGGTGCTCTGGGGCTGTTAGGAAGGTGATCGATCTATCACCTCCAGAGAAAGGGAAGAGCCTAGAAGATGTAAAAGGAAACTTAGTTTGATAGCATCCTGGCTGGCAAGAACTCACTTATCAATAGCTGGGATGTGAAATCCTCATTTCTGTATTGTTCTATCACTGTAGTCCCCACTTCCTTACTGTTTGTCTGTATAATCTCTGTCTGGTTCTGTGATGGTTTCTGTCTGCTGTATAATTAATTTTGTTGGGTGTAAACCAATTAAGGTGGTGGGATATAATTGGTTAAATAATCATGTTACAATATGTTAGGATTGGTTAGTTACATTTCAGTAAAATGATTGGTTAAGGTTTAGCTAAGCAGAACTCAAGTTTTACTATATAGTCAGCAGTCAATCAGGAAGTAAGGGGCGGGAATGGGAACAGGGACACAGGCAACGCTCTGTGGTATCAGAGCTGGGAAAGGGAACACTGAGGAAGGAAACTGGAAGCAAGCTTGCTGAAAGTTCACCCCAATAAACATCGAATTGTTTGCACCTTCGGACTTCCGGTATTGTTGCTCTCTGTTCATGCGAGAAGGACCAGGGGAGTGAGAGGGTGAAGGAATATGCCCCCTAACACCTGAATCTGGTGTTACATGAAGGGGTAAATAACACTTCCCTATTCATGTCTCCACACTCACGATTTTATAGTTCTCTATCATCTCCCCCCTTAGTCATCTCTTGAACAGTCTCAGTCTTTTTAATCTCTCCTCATATGGAAGCCCTTATAATTTTTGTTGCCTTTCTCTGTACTTTTTCCAATTCTAATATATCCCTTTATTAATAAAATAATAAAATAACAGTGGAAAGTGCTGGGGGTTCCCCACGTCACTCAGAGGAAGGAAGAAAGAGTTGGTGCCCCAAGCCCTAACCCACTTTCATACTCACACACGCACTACCCGGGGCTGGCCAAGCCCGGGTGTAACATATGAAGAATGGGGGGAAGAGGTGGATGGGAGTTCTGTCCTGTGCACAGGTCGTCCGGGGTCTGCTGTTGATCTCCAAGTTGCTTTAGTTCCCAGGAGGGTTTTAAGTCCTGAAGTCTCTTGGGGACGTCTCGTTCAGGGACCTCTGTCCTCCGTGGTCTTTGTACCAGTCCAAACTGGCCTTCCGTGGCTTGCTCAGCTTTCCCAAAACCTCAGCTTTCAGGGACGCAAAAACTTGTTCGGGGCGCCAAAACCGTTGTTTTCCCCCTCACTGGCCTTCACTCTCTCCCTTGTTTTCGCAGCCCCTGCAGGTCTGTTCAGCTGAAGCCTCCTTTCTCATGGCTGGTTGAGGTTGGAATCCAGGCCCCCATCTGTCTTGGCAGGCAGCCGACAGTCAGTTGTGTGCTGTGGCCTTGGGCTGAAGTCAGCGTCTTATCTCTGCTGGACCTAGCTGGAGCGTCAAGTTAACCCATTCCTGTCTCTCTCTTCCTCCCCCTTCGGCCTCTCACAACCTGCAAAGGAATATTTCACTCCACACTCACACCATTAACCCTTCCCAAAATGCCTTGCAATAGTGTTAGCAACATACAATCCTGATTTGCCTCCCCAGGGGACCCCCTGAGGGAGGGGGCCATTGAGTTGTGATATCATCCTATCAGATGAGCTGAAGGCCCATCACCAAAATCCCAGATCTTTTACCTCTGGGAACCATTCATTTTCTTCATTTAATGGCACTGGAAACCAGCCACAGGGAGTGCCAGTAACTAGCCCACCAACCACACTGGCTGGTAACTCCACCCCGATGTACGTCCCTGAAAACTTTGGCCAATTGCAGTAGCGGATTTACCATGGCATGGGCCCCCTCTCCAAAGGGGCCCCGGCCCGGCCCTCCCCTGTCCCCCATTCTCTCCTGTGGGGGCAGAAGCTTGGTGCCGCTGGCTCCTGGAGCTCCTGCTGCAGCAGGGCAGGCTCCGCCGGCAGCCAAGCTCCTCCCCTGCCTCTTCCCCCCCCCACTCTCCCTGCCAACGAACAGCTGTTTGACAGCACGAGGGAGTGGGAGGAGCGGAGCCAAAGCTCACTTGCTGCTTGGGAGAGGAGGCGGAGAAGAGGCAGGAGCGGGGCCTTGGGAAGGGGGTGGAATCAGGGCATACCCCCTCCAGCCCCCTGCCATGAGCCGCTCAGGACAGGGGAGTGGGAACACCCCCATGACCCCAGCCCTCTGCCCTGACTCCTGCACCCCCTCACAGACCCCCAGCCCCCAGTCCTGACTTCTGCACCCCCCCCACATACCCAGCCCCCCAGGTCCCATGCCCTGACACTTGCACACATCCCCACTGCCACCCTGAGCACCAAACGGGACCTCCTGCACACACACATCCACATTCCCACTTGCACCCCTTGCCCCAAATGGGAACTGCCCCAGGTAAGCGCTCCACACCCCAACCTGCTGCCCCAACCCTGAGCCCCCTCCCTCACCCTAGCTCCTGGCCAGACCCTGCATCCCAACCCCCAGCCTGCTCCTGCACCCTAACTCCCTCCCAGACCCTGCACCCCCAGCCCTGCGCTTAGTGCACCCCCACCCTTAGCTCAGTGCAGAGAGAGAGAGACGAAGAGAATGGGCTAGAATCAGGGAGAAGGTCGGTACCTGCTCTATGTGGGCAGGGGCGGGGGGGGGATCTGTTTACCCCCTCCCCAGCCCCGCTGCACTTGCAGTTTACCCCGGCCCCTCCCTTGCTCCAGGGATCAACCCTAGCTTCCGCCCCGCTGTGCTTTTGCCCCCAGCCCCTGCCTTGCTCCAGTCAGCAGGGACTAATCCTCCCCCCATGCCCCACTGTGCTCATCTTGCCCCTGGCCCCTGCCTCGCTCTAGCTGGGGACCAATTCTTCCCCCCCCATGCCCCGCTGTGCTCTTGTCCCTGACCCCTTCCTCGTTACAGCTGGGAACCAATCCTACCTCCCCCGCCACCATGCCCCGCTGTCAGGGTGGATAAAAATCAATGACTTTTTTTTAAAAAATAAAAAAATCGGATTTAAAAAAAATTTTAATCGGATAATTAAGATACATTATATCTCATCATGGAATAGGGATTATAAATTCTAATTCTATAGTATGAGACAATATATTCATGTAATGTTTAAGAAAAGTTTTGTAAATGAGTTCTAATAGTTCATGGATTAGGGACCCAATTTGATGGGGTTCCACAGGCTTTGGTATAGATTATTTAGCTTAATCTTTCTATCTATCCAATAGGACTCAGTGCTCAATCTAGAAGAAACCATCAGAGATGATTAGTTTTGCAGTTCTCAAACAGTGAATTTGTGTCTCCAGAGGTAACACGCTTGTTAACAGCAAATATGTTTTTAAATAAATAAATAATATATAGACGTGAGAAATAACAGACCTCAACGCTATTATCCCTCTGTAAATTTGTGTATACAGGGTCAATCTCTCTTTAAAAGTGGAAAGTTTCAAAAAGTTCAATGAATAGAAGATTGTTGGGGGCAGAATAGATCTGGACAAGGAGAAGAAGTCTGGAGATAAATGTGAGAAGCGAGGGACATATGCTTTTTTGTTAAAATATTATGTTTGCTGTTGAAGAAAAAAATCCAGAATACTTAACATTGTTGTTTTAGTTAAATAAAACAATTTAAATGTCTGTCTGGTGATGTTCTCCTTCTAATATACAGCCTGGCAAGAAAATCCCCCAAATATTAATGATTAACCTGTTGAATTGGAGATAGTTCACCTCCCAATGGCTTCATAAATATCTGCTTCAATTACCTTTGGTAAATGAAATAACCAAACAATCATTCATTTTCTGATACAGCTGTAAAACTCATCTGAAAAGTTTTCAAAATAAATCACTGTTTAAAAATGTACAGTGTGTACCTTCTAAAAATGAAACCTACATCTATCTCTGAGTTGTGAAGAATATGTATTAAGGTTATAACAACCAACAAGTATGCACTTTTATGTAGAAAATCATGATTAAATTGAGTCTTCCTGACTAGTGATTTAAATCATGATTTAAATCAAATCCACCCTGCCTGCTGTGCTCTTGCCCCTGGCCCCTTCATTCCCTGGGGCGGGGGGGGGGGGGGGGCGCACAAATATGTTTTGCACTGGGCCCACAAAAAGTTAATCCGGCCCTGGCCAATTGTAACAGAAGTCCCCCTGCTGGATCATTGAATATCTTGGTGACCTACTTTCCTTCTAGCCCTGTCCATGCAGGTTGAGTCTGTTCCCAGCCCTGGCCTGTCAGAGCAGAAGTGCAATGAGTTGATCCCACTGCATACCTCTTCTGGATGTGTTCTTTGGCCCTGAAGCCAGATGAGATCCAGCTGCTAGCCTGCCTGCCCTCTTGTGGGGCAATGCACTATGGAGTGCCCACAGATCCACATGGTGCACACACTCTGGGTAGCTCCTGAAACAAACAAGTGCTGTTACATTTTTGGCATTCCCTGTCCTCTTTTCCTCGGTGTGGCTGTCAGCCCTGTAACACCTTAATTTCCAGTGCCCTATGGCCTGCACTGCCATGTGCCAAACCCCCCTGCAGCCTCTCCAACCCTGAAAGAATAAGTACCAAATTTACCCAGGTAAAGGCCGCAGTAGTGCCAGGTTTTCCTCAGTACTGCATTAAATTGATACCTTGTCAGGAAGCTGCCATCGCCGTGTGTGAACAACGGGTCTGACTGCAGGCCCTGGATTTTTAGTAAGGCTCTTATTGTCTTTACTGGGCACAAGCACTCATCTGCACATTCCTTCCACACCACCTCAGCCCCCATTTTCCTTCTGGTCTGCTTCGAGTACTTTAAGTGCAAGGACAATGCCCCTGCAGATAGTTGCACGTCTGTTAGGTTGAGTGCACGCTGAGACCTGTCCACAGCTGCCTTAGGCACCAGCTCGCTGACTCTAAAAGCACCAAAGAAGGCAACAACAAATGCCACCTTAAATAAAATGGCCCCTCCCACAGCTGCAGACTGCGCCCCTGATAACTCTGTCAGGGTTTCCAGTGTTACTCTGGTGCCCACCCCCGCTGGTCACTTAGGAGTGGGCTTTTTAAAGCCTTGGTCGCCCTGAGTAGACCTGCCCCCTGGTTACGGGATGCTAAAAGACTTAGGGATCACAGCCTCTTTAAGAAGCTCTCAGCTCTCAGCCTTGCCTAGCAGGCCACTACATGGCTATGAAGAAATACATTACTTAGAGTAAATGGAATAAGTGAAATTGCTATATTGTCTTTCATTAGCGTCTGTCTATCATTTTTTAAAGATGAATGCTAAAGGCATTATGTAGAAAGAAATGAGGAACAGGTATGAAAGCTTTATTTAATCATATTGTTCTAAGGCACCCAATAAATATCAATGAAACCAACATTTAAAAAATCTTTTTTTTCAAAATGGCCAACAGCACCAAATATGCACATATCCAAAAATGAGACCTGGGGGGTGAGCCATAAAGCAAAAAGGGGGCATGGAAACATGTCAACACTTATATGAGAAAAGGTATAGAGATACAACTACTCTGGAAGGCCCTAATGGGCAGAAGCTGCTCTCTCTCTTCCGCCATTTTTCACCAGTTTAAGATGATGGAAGCTCCTGCTGGATCAGTTGGATGGTGGGGGGACCCGGCCTGCTTGAACACAGATGGTCCACAAGTTGTGGTGCAATCTAAGGCTTTAATGTGAATGCATAGTCTTTAGATAGCCAAGATTCAAACTGTACTAACTGCTATTCTAACACCCTGAAGTAGCTTGTACCAAACGGTGAAACGTCTAAATGTATCCTACATGTGTTATGCTGCATCCACAGGGCTGCCGTTATTAACCTTGTACCCCTCTCAACTGGTAGCTCAGGCTTGGGTTATCTTGGCCACTACAGACTCCTTACCAAGAGTCTGAAGGGAAGAAAAGCAGGCTGAAATGAGCTATGTATAGTAACATAAGAAACATAAGAACGGCCATACTGGGTCAGACCAATGGTCCATCTAGCCCAGTATCCTGTCTTCCAACAGTGGCCAATGCCAGGTGCCCCAGAGGGACTGAACAGGATATTCATCAAGTGATCCATTCCCTGTTTCCCATTCCCAGCTTCTGGCAAACAAAGGCTGGGGACACCATCCCTAATAGCCATTGATGGACCTAATAGCCATTGATGGACCTATCCCTCCATGAATTTAGCTAGTTCTTGTTTGAACCCTGTTATAGTCTTGGCCTTCACAACATTCTCTGGCAAAGAGGTCCACAGGTTGACTATGCATTCTGTGAAGAAATACTTCCTTTTGTTTTAAACCTGCTGCCTATTAATTTCATTTGGTGACCCCTAGTTCTTGTGTTATGAGAAGGAGTAAATAACACTTCCTTGTTCACTTTCTCCACACCAGTCATGATTTTATAGACCTCTGTCATATCCCCCCTTAGTCATCTCTTTTCCAAGCTGAACCGTCTGAGTCTTATTAATCTCTCCTCATATGGAAGCTGTTCCATATCCCTAATCATTTTTGTTGCCCTTTTCTGAACCTTTTCCAAGTCTAATATATCTTTTTTGAGATGGGGCAACCACATCTGCACACAGTATATGGAGATATACCTATCTCATAAGAACTGGAAGGGACCCTGAAAGGTCATTGAGTCCAGCCCGCTGCCTTCACTAGCAGGACCAAGTACTGATTTTGCCCCAGATCCCTAAGTGGCCCCCTCAAGGATTGAACTCACAAGCAGGCCAATGCTCAAACCACTGAGCTATCCCTCCCCCATTCAAGATGTGGGTGTACAATGGATTTCTATAGAGGTAATATGATATTTTCTGTCTTCTTATCAATCCCTTTCCTAATGATTCCCAACATTCTGTTAGCTTTTTTGACTGCCACTGCACATTGAGTGGATGTTTTCAAAGAACTATCCAGAATGACTCCAAGATCTCTTTCTTGTGTGGGAACAGCTAATTTAGACCCCATCTTTTTATATGTATATTTGGGATTATGTTTTCGAATGTGCATTACTTTGCCTTTATCAACATTGAATCTCATCTGCCATTTTGTTGCCCAGGCACCCAGTTTTGTGGGATCCTTTTGTAACTATTTGCAGTCTGCTTTGGGCTTAACTATCTTGTAACCGGTCCCCTTTCCCACTTATCTCCAATATCTGAACAGCACAGCCCATGTCCAAAATATGACTTGCTTGAATAAGTGACCTTGGATTTTGTGGGGTACAAATTCATTTGTTTAAAAAAGTCACTTGTGCCACGGGGCTTGGGTCAGATACTTAGAATCTTTTCTTTATGGGTGTCCCTAGAAACTGGCATTCCAGACATCTGTGGTGCCCCCTGTGCTTGTGTTCCCACTCCCGTGTTTGGATTCCCTCAAGAGCTTAACAGAAAAGGCACCATGATAATCTGACATGAAAGCCGAGAATCTGCAGGTCTCACAGAAGGACAATCCAGGGGAGATAGATGAAGCTGGAGAGCAGGTGCCCTCACGTATGCAGCTGGTTTTGTTGAACCAGAAGTCCCCAAAGCCAGAGGGCTGGAGAGGAAACTTTGTTGCCTGCTGCTGACTCTTCCTGTAGGGATGTGAAGGA
Source organism: Malaclemys terrapin pileata (assembly GCF_027887155.1). Taxonomy (NCBI): domain Eukaryota; kingdom Metazoa; phylum Chordata; order Testudines; family Emydidae; genus Malaclemys; species Malaclemys terrapin. Next base: position 42,111,906 of record NC_071518.1, on the reverse strand, counting down.
AGCATGAGTGGGAGATGGGAGATGGTGCCAAAAAGTTATAAAAGATCTCTTGGCTCACAGGTAGCGCCATGCTGCTTTCCATTGCCACTCACTAGCAGACGGGATCTTTGTACTTTTGACTGTTAATAATTTCTGTGGTTTGCACTTGAATGAAACAAGCTCTTAGTTAAGGGCTAGAACAAACATGAGGATAAAATGGCTTAGAGCAACTAGAGGAGCTGGAAAACCTATTTTCTACCTAGCTAATCTTGTTAAGTAGCATTTTTTGTCTGTTTAGCTTGAATGGTTTGAATATGCATCTTCCTTACGGGGTTGGGTGTTGAATGATTGTAGTGAATGATTATAGTTATCTGAATTTGCTTGGGCACAGAAGTTTTCAGGGAGTGGTCTTAGCATATAAAGGCGACTCTGAAACCTGATCAAATACTGAGCCCAATGGGCAAGGCTGTTCATATCATGCTGGTGATAACAGAGCACTTGTATAGTTTCCTGCTGTCTTCAGTGGTCGCAGACCTTATTCTCCACACCCTGTTGAAACAGGGGAGACACCATTCTATCCCTCCTCTCCCACATACTAAACCCAACCCAAAAGGAGCAGCTTTGAGCTGATGTAGCAAATCCTTTATTAAAAACAATTTCTCTTTCTTGCTCTGCCTTTTCCCTCCCCACCCTCATCAAATCTGCTTACTCAGCTGCTTCTTAATGTCCTTTTAAAGTAACCTAAACCAGTAGAAGAATCTCACAGTTAATCTTCAGCTGGTGCAAATGGGCATAGTGTCATTGAAATGAATCAGGCTAAGCTAATTTACACCATCTGAGAATTTGGCCCTCAGCCAGTATATAAAAGCATTGGGGGTGAGGGTAGAGATGGAGGGAGGTGGTGAGAGAGCGAGGAACTCCTTAACTGAAAGAGCGAATGGACCTAAACTCATGAGCAGCTGCGCCCCTGAAAGCTCTGCACCTTGCAGAATGTGACTCCACGTTTGCAAGGCTCCAGCAGTCTCACCGCCTTCTCTAGTTTGTGTTTGATTAATTTTGAAAAGGATCCCAAGAGCCAATGAAGACAGTGCAAGAACAGGTCATGCCCAGGAGAAAGTAACTCTTTGTCACCAACCTCTTAGCAAAGGTCTGTGCAGCTGTTGCATGGGGCTGTTAAAATGACACAGGTTTGTTTTGGTGCAGTGCAGTTCCCACTGCATCATGGGGCAAAATGACCAAAAATGTGGGAGGACAGGTGCTGTCAACTGACTGTTGAAGGTGCATTTCACCCTAGGCCAGAGGGCCTAATCAAAGGCGTAGGTGGAACAAAGAGCCTGGCAAGAGGCCTTCTGCACTGGAGTCATTTCATGTCTGGAGCAGAGGTTCATGGTCCTGCTGTTCATGTGTGCACGTACTGTGTGCTGGTTTGATTCACGTCAGCCTCCCTTTGTATTTCACTAATTACTATAGTCAATATGAACATAGCTTTGTATAATGGACAACAATAATGTAAAGGTACATTTTATTTTTCTGCCGACACTTCTAATGCTGGTGTTGCTGTTTACCAATAAACTCTTTAACTATCGCTGTGAAACAGCCTGTTTACATCCTCTTTGTGGAGGGATAGGAGGGTGGATATTGGTGCTTCACATTCATGTGTTTCATGTTCCTTTTGTTTTCTTAGTGAGCTAATACAGATAGAGAATTAGACTAATTTCTTTGTTAAAGCCCAATTTCTGTTGTCTAGGGAAATCCACGCTACCTACCCCGTGCCTGGAGTCTGTTATTCAAGTAAGCTCAGCTGGATGGTGCAGTTAATTTTGTATCTATAACAGCTATTGTAATACTTTGCTTTTAATATGTCTCATCAGAGGCTCTCCAACTGCTACACAAGGATCAGGCAGCATTAGGGGAAACTAAGACTAAGTGATGTGCCCAAGGGCCCAGCAAGTCAGTGGCAGAGCTGTCTCCCCTCTAACTATGAGGCAATGCTTTCCTTTAAAGGAGGTATCCTGAATCCATAACCCAAAAGAGTCCTGTGAGGGGAGAGACTCAGTAACAGCGCTAGTTCAGGCAGAGATGTTTATTCATGAGATGCAGACGGGTGCTGGAGTGTCCTGTGCACACTGCTGGTGGAATCATTCCTGTAGGCCAGGCTCTCACCATGGCACATTTCTTCCTGTCCAGTCCACTTCAATCCCATGGTGTTTCTCAGAGAGGATGGAGAGCACCTTCAGAATCCCCTGCACGCTGTCCTCCACCGTCAGCTCTGCCTGCAGCATGCACATGAAAGGGGGAGAATGAAACTCCACTTGTGTTTGAAGCACTTGACCCGGGGAAGTGGGCTCCTGGCCTTGGTGGCAGCTGGCCCACACCTTCCTGCGCTCGCTGCTTCCTTCTGGATCACAGCTAGCAAATCCAGGCTGTTGCTGGGCGGGAGCAGGGGTTGGGCAGTAGTTGCCTTTCTGGAAGGAAGGGGGAGCACAGATCTTGTGAACCTGTGTGTGTGTGTGTGAGGGGGAGATAGGGATTGGAAGAGAAGCTGCTGCTGGACCTCCTGAGCAGATTAAGTTCTCGGGGCACAAATAAGAACAGCAGCTAGGTGGCACAGGAATATTGGGGAGGGAAAGGGGGGAATAATAGGACCTGGGGAGTGGGAGGGGGGATGCAGCTGGAGAACATGGGACCCAAGGCCACATGTGGGATAAGATAGAGAGGGTATATCTACCCTGCATTAGAACCCGCAGCTGGCGCGTGCCAGCAGACTCAAGCTAAGGGGCTCGGGCTAACGGGCTGTTTAATTGTGGAGTAGACATTCAGGCTTGCGCTAGAGCCCGGGTTCTGGGACCATGCGAAGGAGGGTCCCAGAGCTTGAGCCCAAATGCCTACAGTGCGATTAAACAGCCCCTTAGCCTAAGCCCTGTGAGCCTGAATCAGCTGGCGTGGCCAGCCGTGGGTGTCTAATTGCAGTGTAGACATACCCAGACAGGGACACTGGACGATGAGGAGGAAACTAACAGGAGTTTAACCCCGTCCTATACAAACAAGCAAACAAACCATATCCTCAGGTTTTCCCCCATCCCTCTGCAAGAGTGTGGGTTGGACCAGGGACAGGCCAGAGTGGGAGGTCGAGTACAGTGGTCTTATGACCTTGTGATCCTGGGGCCTACCAGTGAAGTAACTACAAATGCTGGTTTTACTGGGACACTCCCGGCTTTCACAATGTTCTGCAGCCCTGCGAACGTCTGAGGACTCCAGAAATGTCCTGGCTTCTCACTTCATTAATCAAACCGTGTTTATTTTACAACTACAAAATGTTTGCTCAAAAGAGGGGAGTTTACTCCGTGTTTAGCAGGAGCAAACAGGGCAGTGGGTGCAAGGTATGTTCAGCGCCAGCAGTGGCTGGAGTGCAGAGAAAAGCCTAATGAGCGGAGACATTATCAGTGCTGTTCATGTGAGCAACACTTGGCCAAGGGGATTTGATCTGGATCACATTAAATGTCTGAGTCTATCCAGTTTTTTTCCTCGAGCAAACTTGTCTTGGTATCAGCAGCAAAGCAATGACACTCTGGTCTGAGCGAATGGCAATAGATGCAATGAGTGATAGTGCCTAACCCCAACCACCATCTCACCCTCACGCTGCCAGGAGACTCTGGGCACATCTCTGGAAAGTCATTAGCTGCTGTACCTTGGCAGTTCCCAGCTCTGTTTTCACCCAGCCCGGATGCAGCGCAGTGCACAGGATCCCGTCTTCCTTGTATCTCACCGACTGGCACCTCGTGAGCATGTTCAGAGCAGTCTGGATGTGAAGCACGTCCAGAGCAGAGGCAGAGTCACGAGGGAAGAGAATTAAATTTATGAGTTCCAGAAGTGGCACTTGGACGCTCCTTCAACTGCACATAATTGACTTGTGCTGCTGAGAAACCTGCATAACTTGTAGGCTGCACAGGCCAACTAGCTTTGCCCCTTTTCCTTTCTCCTCCCTTCATAAAACAGGAAAATTAAATGCAAACTAAGGCGAATTAAAGCACTAGATCAGGTCCTGACCAGTGGGGATGGTCCCAAAGCTACAGGTTACTCTGCTACATTAACTCAGCTGGGTGTCCTCGGGGTTATAGTTTTTATTCCTCTCCTCCTTGTTAACTGTGATCATGTGCATATGCCACTCCTTAAGGGAAGCAATTGGTTTGATTCCTAAATTTTGGAGCCAGAGGCCTGAGGTCCCTGAAAGCCACATCCTTCTTCCCCCAAGGTCTGGTGCCAACGCTAGGTTTGTCTTCACTGCAGACTTAACTCGTGTGTTGCCCCTAACCAGGGTCCCGTCGACACACTCACAGACCCTTCACTCAAGTGTGGGGAAGCTGTTAATGCTGGATGCCTGGCCCCTCACGGGGCACAGACCAAACCTCAAGTGAGCACGACTCATCAGCTGTTAACGTGCCAGTTCTGCAGCTCGAGTGCTGCTAAGCCACCAATGCCTTCCAATAGTTTCCCCAGTATGCCAGCAAGGACAGACACCATCTCCCACAATCTCCTGGGCAAGTTCATAGAGCAGCGCGGCTTACGCAGCACAAGGATGCACGGGCTATGCCCTCAGACATCTTAGAGCAGAGGTCTCCAAACTGTGGGGAATGCCTGCCTAGGGGGGTATGGGGAAATGTTCCAGAGAGTATGGTGGGGCCCGCACCAGCCACCAGTTCTGCTCCTGCCCCGCCCCCAGCTATGTCCCCAGCTTCTGGCCCTGTGCCTAGCCCTGTCTCCAGCCTTGGTGCGGCTTCGCTCCCGGCCCTGTGCCAGCTTCCAGCCTCAGCCCCTGGCCTCAGCCCTGCTCCTGGCCCCATACCCACCCCCCAACTAGGGTTGCCAACTCTGACTGAAGCTATTCTGGGAGATTTTTTTTTCCAACATGCCATAATGTCATTGTCTTAAAATAGCCTATTAAAATCTCCCGGATTGCTTTCAATAGTCACTGGGAGATTGGGGACCACTGTCTTAGAGCCACACACGAGTGAGGGCAGCACCACTGGGGACACAGCAGCTTGAGTGTCACAGTTATTTTGCAGTGTGGCCATTCTCACTCGAGCTGGGCTAACTTGAGAGAAGTCACTTGAATGCAACTAACTCATGTCAATGGGGCAGTGAGGACAGACCCTCTCTGGTGCAGAACTGCCCAGTCTCGTGGTTTGTAATGGGCTGAGAACGATCCCTGGTATGTTATCAAGGAAAGAGAGGGGGAGTTTTATGGACACCTTAGCTACCTTTTACATCCCACGCCAGGGAGACAGCCAAACACACACTGCCAGTGGAGGGCTCATTTCTGTCCCCTGCTCTTTGTTGGATGCTCTGAGTGCACATAGAGAATCCCCTGTAAAAGTGGCTCCAAATTGGACTCAGATCCCTCTACTGGGGCAGGGGGCAGAAATTAAGAGTATTTGGCTGTAAGGATAGTCAGGGCTTAAGTCTTTTATGAAGGGGAACGCGCTCCGTTTGGGGGCAAAATGGGCATAGATAGTTCAGAATGATTTCCCCATGTTAAGTATCCTCACACCTTTTTGTCAACTGTCTGAAATGGGCCATCTTGATTCTCACTACAAAAGTTCTTTTTTCTCCTGCTGACAATAGCTCATCTTATTTAATTAGCCTCTTAGAGTTGGTATGGCAACTTCCAACCTTTTCATGTTTTCTGTATGTATATATATTTTCTTACTCTATGTTCCATGCTATGCATCTGATGAAGTGGGCTGTAGCCCACGAAAGCTTATGCTCAAATAAATTTGTTAGGCTCTAAGGTGCCACAAGTACTCCTGTTCTTTTTGCGGATACAGACTAACACGGCTACCACTCTGAAACCTTCCCTTTCCTGGTGCATGAATCAGCACAGGACACACCATCAGGGCATGTTTTATTTCGGGGTAACTGCAGAATTGTCAGATAGGACATGCACCCCACCACCCCCGGATCCCATGACTTGTTAGCAGATGGGCCAGACCTTGCTGCAGCGGTAGGAGATGACTGGAAAGGTGGCCATGCTGGGGGTGTTCCCAATGGAGCCCCCTATAGTGGACACGTTGATAATGGCCGCCTTGCTGCAGCTGAGCCCTGTCTGGGTGCTCTCCTGCGCAGCCTTCTTCAACAAGGGCAGGAACGCCTGGAGGGAGACAGACTGTGTCCATTTGTCCTTGCTAATAAATCTGTAATGACAACAAGGACAGATCTCCCACCCTTGGCTGCTTGTCCAGCCACTGGCCCAGAGTAGCTGCTAAGCATAGCTGGGCTACCTGTGTGAGGTGCTGGGCCTCAAAACCTGCATACTCCTGGCCTCTCCTCCTCCCCAGTGTCACCCCAGAGACGGCATGTACAGTGTTGGGCCCCCCATGGCAGTTCGCGGGGGGGCAGGCATCGGAATCACTTCTTCCTTGTCCCATCCTAGCTTCTCTTCCTCACTGAGGCTCCACTCCTGCCTCTGGCTCAAACCTAATCTTGCTACACACGTGTCCCACTTCCTGCGCTCCACCCCCCTGCTTGCCCTTTTTTTTCCTCCACCCCGTCCCTATTTCCTACCTGCCTTCACTGCACCCCATCTGCTAGGAACAGCTTCCCAATTCGCTCTCCCCCATCGCCATCCCTCTCCTCCTTCAACCCACTTCTCAACCACCACCTGCTCTGCTCCACCTACCAGCTCTAATGTCCCAATGACATCTGAACCAGTTTGTGCCTTCAGACTACAATGCTCAGACCCACAAAAGTACCTAGGTACCTAAGTCCCAGTTGCTATCCATCAAACTCCCGCTGAACCCTGTAGGCACCTAAGTTTCTGCCTCTGGGCATGCGCATGGCTGCCTCATCAAAGAATCTTGGGCTAAATTCTGTTCTCTGCTACACAAGTGCCACTCAATTAATGTCACGGATATGGCACAGGTGTAACTAAGGCAAGATCGGGTCCCTTTGACTTAGAACAGAGATGAGTGAAATTCTAGATCTCGTCAGCTGCTTTTCTTCCCTGCAAACCGAAGTAGAAGCTACAAATTCTCAGCTGAAGCCCTGTGTCAGGCAGACTCTTACCTGGGTCACCAACATTGGTCCCACAACGTTGATTTTATACACGGCCAACATATCTGCAGCAGTTGCTGACTCCAGAGTGCTCTCTGGCATAACGCCAGCATTATTTATCAGCAAATTCAGGCCAGATCCTCCCAGATGGGCCTCAGCTGTCTTTGCAGAGGCCTGGATGCTCGTGGGGTCTGTAGCTTCTGGAGAGAATGATGATGGGATTTATTATGAGCATGGGTTGGTTCCATTCCTGATACTGTGTGAAATAAATATGGCCGAGGTTACGGTGGTTTGTGTTGAGGAGAGAGAGATGTCATCCCTTACCAGCCGAGCTCTCGGGAGATACTTGTAGAGATGTGGCTGGTTCCTTCAAGCTATCGCATTCAAAAAACTGCATACAAACAAAGTTATTTAGGTTGCAAAGTCAAGCCCTCAAAAGTAAGATTTGCAGTTTTACAATTGTCTGCACAACCTTATTTCTTTTCCCTTGCCCATCCAGCTGTGCACTGAAGGAGTCAGGCAGCCTGTGGAAAAAACACACTGTGATCATGTAACTAAAGACTGCATCATAATGTGTAAACACAAGGGGGCCAAACGGAGGTTGCACAGGTAATCTCTAATTCTGGCATCTCCTGACTTTCCACTAGCTGGTTTTGCAATCTAATTAACATTCCTTTAATGTAGTTTTTTTATCTGTAATTTCCCAGGTTGCTTTTTTTTTAAAGGAAAAAGCTAAAAAAACCAAACCCCATTATTTGCACTTGTAACCACCCCACTTCATGATCATCAGGAGGCTTTGAACTGTGAATCTTCAGCATGAACATCTACCACTTGGGCTACAAGACTAAATACATTTGCTAGGAGCAGGAGACGGTTGTTATACTGGAAGGGGATGAGTTGGTGTCACCACATTCTAGGGCCACAGAGTGGCCCAGGAAGCCTGGTTTGCTTTCTCTCCTCCCCCCACCCCCCGAAAGTGTGGGGCTCTTGCCACATGGGGTGTCCCCAGAGAGGGAGCTGCGCTGGTGCTATGTATCAGATCAGAGGGATGGTCAGACAGGGAGCCCAGCTGGCTCCCTCCTATCCCCTCCCCACCTCTCCCTGCTACAGCAGCTCAGGCATCTCCTGGTCATTTGGCTGTGAATCCCCACAGAGGGGAGATTGGGGCTGACTCGGAGAAGGGAATCCCACCCCCGAAATGCCCTGGCTGATAGCCACAAGACGTGAGTGGAAGCTTTGACTCAGGGGACAGATTCCAGGAGTCAGACTGGGCCTGGAACCTGCCGCTAATGGGCAGCTCTTTGTGACTCCAGGAGCTGCAGTCAGCTGTGTCCCCTTGATCAGCAGAGGGGGGAAAGCAGAGAACATGCCCTGGGCTGGTTGTAAGGGGAGGGAGGTAACAGGCTGGGCTTTGCCCCAAATGCTCCATTCTTTCACCAGGTGGCACTTTTCTGCTGGCAAAGGGCGCTGTGGGATTTGCTGACTCACTGGTGCAGCTGGCGGTTTGCCCTGCCCACTGCTCACAGCCTGCCTCAGCCAGGTACAAAGGCACCTTTCAGTGATAACAGACAAGCCTGGACCTAGCACCATCTCTGGGCTGCATAACTCTGGGGCTTGGTACAATCAGGGGGAGTTTACCATTGCCACCTACGTGCAAAGCCAGAATCAGGTGCGATCACTTACTCTGCAGGGCTTTGTATTCGCTGCTGCACAAATAACAGCTGCTGACAGCAGGGATTAGCACTGGGTGCAGCTGAACTGGACTGGGCTCTGACTCAGCTGCAAGCATAGGAAAGGAAAACTGTTCTGCCCCAGGTCAGATATTTTTGGGGGGACAGTGCAGGTTTAGATGCAAGATAAGAACGGTTCCCCTGGAAAGAGAACAAAAGAGGGAAGGGTTGGAGTGAAACTGTGCAGTGGCCACATGGGGGAGTCACAGCACAACACCTGGGTGTGCTCAGCTGCACAGCCTGTAGTTTGAACTGCTGAGCCATGTAGACATAGAATCACAAAGGGCCAAATTCCCTGCTGGTGGAAATTGGTTGATGTAAAAGCTCAACAGAGCTGAGTCACTTTACCCCAGCAGAGAATTGGGCAAAAGGACTGTCAAGAAGAGTTAGAATGTAGGGCATTTCCAGGGTGTTTGGAGAGGGAGACGGAGAAAGAACATACCTAGCTGCAATATCACAAGGTTTGGATGCTTGGAAGCCAAATTCTTTAATTCCTGGAAGGTGAAAGATATTGCATTATGGAGCCAAAGTGAAAACACTGTCAAAACTTAGGGGGGAAAAATTACAGAAAATTTAGTATTCCTGCCTCCCACCCCCCATTTAGCAGGTTTTGAAATCGAGTCATTTGAAATTGTTTCTAAATTTAATTTTCACTATCCCCTATGTCTTCCCCCCTTTTTGCCACAGAATTCAATTCAATTAGTAATATCCAGGGGTTGCCTGGCTGGTTTTGTCCCTCTCTGTAACATTTCAAAAGGAAAAAGCTAACTGTGGGATTCTGGAACTTTTCAAAACTAATCTCAACTTTTAAAAAATTCCGGAGTGATAAAGTTCCAGGCTTTCCTTTTTCCACTCTGTAACTCTTCCAACTTTGAAAAAGATTTTAAAAGTTTCAGAGTGGAAAAGGGAAAAAAGAGAGAGGAAATGGATATCTCTGACCACCCCCCCAACTATTCATACATCAGGGGGGAAAAGCAAAGAAAGGGGGGGAAATATAAAATTTCCAGCTTGTTGGGGTTTTTTAGAAAACCAAAAGGAAATTTTTCATTTTGTTTCAAAAATTTCTGTCAAAAAATGGCATTTTTACTATGAAAAGATTCATTCCCTATGAAAATCCCCCTTTTTTGTTGGGAAGATATTTTGGTTGAAAAATTTTGACCAGGTCTAATGGGGAGAGAGCCTCAGTAAGGCTAAACCCCACTGTCCTATGACGCTGATTCTGCTGTTATACATGTGTGATCCTCTTCATTTGAATGGGATCACATGAGGGTAAGTGAGACCCCACGTTGACCCTGGGTCCAGTGATGTCTGGGAGCTCCAACCTAAATGCCAAATTTGCACGGGCTCTTTAGAGCACCTCCCTACGGGGTTGTGCAGCTGTTGGTACCCGATCCCAGTTTGCCAGGCTGCTACAGTATATCGCAATAAACTGGTGATATCAAGGTTAGTGACTCTGGGAAATGTGCAGGTCATAGTGGATGGCTTTTCTGCAATGGGATTCCCTAACTGTGGTGGGGTGATAGACGGAATGCATATCCTATCTTGGGACTGGACCACCTTGGCAGCCAGTACATAAACCGCAAGGGGTACTTTTCAATGGTGCTGCAAGCACTGGTGGATCACAAGGGACATTTCATCGACATCAACGTGGGATGGCCAGAAAAGATACATGACGCTCGCATCTTCAGGAACTCTGGTCTGTTTGAACAGCTGCAGGAAGGGACTTATTTCCCAGACCAGAAAATAACAGTTGGGGATGTTGAAATGCCTATAGTTATCCTTGGGGACTCAGCCTACCCCTTAATGCCATGGCTCATGAAGCCATACACAGGCACCCTGGACAGTAGTAAGGAGCTGTTCAACTACAGGCTGAGCAAGTGCAGAATGGGGATAGAATGTGCATTTGGACGTTTAAAAGCTCGCTGGTGCAGTTTACTGACTCGGTTAGACCTCAGCGAAACCAATATTCCAATTGTTATTGCTGCTTGCTGTGTGCTCCACAATATCTGTGAGAGTAAGGGGGAGATGTTTATGGTAGGGTGGAAGGTTGAGGCAAATTGCCTGGCCGCTGATTACGTGCAGCCAGACACCAGGGCGATTAGAAGAGCACAGCAGGGCACGCTGCGCATCAGAGAAGCTTTGAAAACCAGTTTCATGACTGGCCAGGCTACAGTGTGACAGTTCTGTTTGTTTCTCCTTGATGAAAACCTGCCCCCTTGGTTCATTCTACTTCCCTGTAAGCCAACTGCCCTCCCCTCCCCCCCTTTGATCACCACTTGCAGAGGCAATAAAGTCATTGTTGTTTCAAAATCATGCATTCTTTATTAATTCATCACACAAATAAGGGGATAACTGCCAAGGTAGCCCGGGAGAGGAGGGAAGCACCAGGTGGGGTGGGGGAGAAGGGGAAGACAAGGCCACATTGCACTTCACAATTTATTGAATGCCAGCCTTCTGTTGCTTGGGCAGTCCTCTAGGGTGGAGTGGTTGGGTGCCCAGAGCACCCCCTCTCCCCCGCCCCCACGTTCTTGGGCATCTGGGTGAGGAGAATATGGAACTTGGGGAGGAGAGCAGTTGGTTACACAGGGGCTGCAGTGGCGGTCTGTGCTCCTGCTGCCTTTCCTGCACCTCCAACAGACTTTGGAGCATATCAGTTTGATGCCTCAGCATCGCCTCCTGCCTCCTCTCATCGTGCTGCCGCCACCTCTCATCTTGCTCCCACTACCTCTCATCTCACTCGTCCCTCCTGTCCTCGCGTCCATTTTCTGTTTTCCTGGACTCTGACATTGTTTGCCTCCATGCATTCTGCTGAGCTCTTTCTGTGCGGGAGGACTGCATGAGCTCAGAGAACATTTCATCGTGAGTGCGTTTTTTTCGCCTTCTTATCTGTGCTAGCCTCTGGGATGAAGATGATGGGGGAGCATTGAAACATTTGCAGCTGCAGGAGGAAAAAAGGGAGAGTAGTATTTAAAAAGACACACTTTAGAGAACAATGGGTAGACTCTTTCACGGTGAACCAAGCTGTTAACGTTATATAGCACATGTCCTTTCGGTACAAGGTCACATTTTGCCTCTTATATTGAGGGCCTGCCGGTTTGGTGTGAGAGATCACACATGCAGGGCTGGGCAACAGAATTCGGCTTGCAGGCAGCTATGGTAAGCGACAGTCCTTCAGCTTCTTCAACCTTCATAACATGTGGGAATGATTTCAAACAGCAGCGCCCTCCTTTCCCATACCAGGCACCCCTTGGGTTGGCCATTTAAAAGGAGGGGCTGTACAGGCCGTAAATGCATCCCAAGTTTTCAGGGCAAATTAATCATTAAACACGCTTGCTTTTAAGCCATTCATTATATTTACAAAGGTACACACACCAGAGTTGCCTTCTCCGGTTTCATGGTCCATGAGGCCACCTTGGGAGGGTTGGGAGGGTATTGGCTCCAGGGTGATAAACAGTTCCTGGCTCTCCGCTTGCATTCGGTGCGCTATCCTCCTCATCTTCCCTGTCCCCAAAATCCTCATCCCTGTTGCATGAGACTACCCCCTTGCAGGTGTCCATGGACAGCGGTGGGGTAGTGGTAGGGGCCCCCCCTAGAATTGCATGCAGCTCATCATAGAAGCGGCATGTCTGGGGCTCTGACCCGGAGTGGCCATTTGCCTCTCTGTATTTTTTGGTAGGCTTGCCTGAGCTCCTTAATTTTCACACGGCATTGCTGTGGGTCCCTATTGTAGCCTCTGTCCATCATGCCCTTGGAGATTTTTTCGAATATTTTGGTATTTCTTCTTTTGGAACAGAGTTCTGATAGCATGGATTCATCTCCCCAAACAGTGATCAGATCCAGTACCTCCATGCTGGAGTTCTTTTGCGATTCTGGGACTCCATCATGGTCACCTGTGCTGATGAGCTCTGCATGGTTACCTGTGCTAATCAGCTCTCCACGGTGGCCAAACAGGAAATGAAATTCAAAAGTTCCTGGGGCTTTTGCTGTGTATCTGGCTAGTGCATCTGAGTTGAGAGTGCTGTCCAGAGCGGTCACAATGGAGCACTCTGGGATAGCTCCCGGAGGCCAATACCATCGAATTGGGTCCACACTACCCCAAATTCGACCCGGCGATGTCGATTTCAGTGCTAATCCCCTCATCGGGGAGGAGTACAGAAATCAATTTTAAGAGCCCTTTAAGTCAACAAAAATGGCTTTGTCGTGTGGATGGGTGCAGGGTTAAATCGATCTAACGCTACTAAATTCGACCTAAACTCGTAGCGTAGACCAGGGCTGAGTGTTTAAGGCCTGGTCTATACTATGAGTTTAGGTCGACTTTAGCAGCGTTAAATCGAATTAAGCCTGGACACGTCGACACGACGAGGCCCTTTCTTTTGACTTACAGGGCCCTTTAAACCGGTTTCTTTACTCCACCTCCTACGAGGGGATTAGCGCTAAAATCGGCCTTTGCGGGTCGGATTTGGGGTAGTGTGGATGGAATTCGACGTTATTGGCCTCCAGGAGCTATCCCACAGTGCTTCATTGTGACCGCTCTGGACAGCACTCTCAACTCAGATGCACTGACCAGGTAGGCAGGAAAAGCCCGGCAAACTTTTGAATTTCATTTCCTGTTTGCCCAGCGTGGAGAGCACAGGTGACCACGCAGAGCTCATCAGCACAGGTAACCGTGATGGAGTCCCAGGATCGCAAAAGAGCTCCAGCATGGACCGAACGGGAGGTACGGGATCTGCTAGCCATATGGGGAGACGAATCAGTGCTAGCTGAACTCCGTAGCCGTAAACGAAATGGCAAAATATTAGAAAAAGTCTCAAAGGCCCTGAAGGACAGAGGCCATAACAGGGACGCACAGCAGTGCCACGTGAAAATTAAGGAGCTAAGGCAAGCGTACCAAAAAGCCAGAGAAGCAAACAGAAGGTCTGGGGCAGAGCCGCAAACATGCCACTCCTACCATTCCCTGCATGCCATTCTAGGGGGTGCAGCCACCACTACCCCAACTGAGTGCTTTGACTCCGTCAATGGAGAAACACGCAACAGGGAAGTGGGTTCGGGGGGGAGGGAACACCCAAGGACAAGGCTCAGGGTGGCTGTGGCTTCTGACCCAGCCGACGAGAGGGAGCAGGTCCCCGTCCCTTCCCCAGCCGCCAAGTTCCAGGCTGAGTTGCAGAAAGACCCCTCCCTACGGAAGCTAAGAGGCCTGGCTGACCTCAGTGTGGTACAGACCATGAGGAGAGGTTGCCAGGAGAGGTGAGAGAATGGATTCCTATACCGAGAGTGGGCTCCCCCAGGGGAAGTGGAGTCCTAGGGGGATCAGGAGGCAGCTGGTGGTACCCCAGAAGTATCGCCGCAAGCTACTGTACCTGGCCCATGACATCCCTCTCACAGGGCACCAGGGAATCCGGCGCACCAGGCAGAGGCTGCTACAGAACTTTTACTGGCCTGGGGTCTTTACGAACGTGTGACAGTACTGCCGAGCCTGTGACCCCTGTCAGAGGGTGGGGAAGGCCCGTGACAAGGGGAAAGCAGCTTTGAGACCTTTGAGACCTATGCCCATCATAGAGGATCCTTTCCAGAAGGTGGCCATGGACATAATGGGACCTCTCAGCAAGACGACCAGGTCAGGGAAGAAATACATTCTGGTGGTGGTAGATTTCGCCACCCGCTACCCCGAGGCAGTGCCCTTATCGTCCATCGAAGCAGACACTGTGGCAGATGCGCTGCTGACCATTTTCAGCCAAGTGTGGTTTCCCAAGGAAGTCTTAATAGACCAAGGATCCAACTTCATGTCAGCCCTACTCCGGTGCTTGTGGGAGAAATGTGGGGTCCGGCATAACTGGGCCTCAGCATATCACCCCCAATCCAACGGGTTGGTGGAGAGGTTCAACGGAATGCTAAAGATGATGCTAAAAACATTTATGAACCAGCACCCGCAGGACTGGGACAAATACTTACCTCACCTGCTGTTCGCGTACAGGGAGGTACCCCAGGAATCTACCAGGTTTTCGCCTTTCGAACTGTTATATGGAAGGCAGGTAAGGGGGCCCCTAGACCAGATGAGAGACAAATGGAAGGGGAAGGCCACTCCCGATGGAGAGTCGGTGGTGGAGTATGTCCTGACCTTCCGGGAAAGACTTGCCGAGCTAATGGGTCTGGGAGAATCTGGCCAGAGCCCAGAGGAAGCAGAAGATCTGGTATGACCGCACTGGAAAGAGTCCAGCAGAGGGCAACAAAAATGATTAGGAGGCTGGAGCACATGACTTATTAGGAGAGGCTGAGGGAACTGGGATTGTTTAGTCTGCAGAAGAGAAGAATGAGGGGGGATCTGATAGCTGCTTTCAACTACCTGAAAGGGGGTTCCAAAGAAGATGGAGCTCGGCTGTTCTCAGTGGTACCAGATGACAGAACAAGGAGTAATGGTCTCAAGTTGCAGTGGGGAGGTCTAGGCTGGATATTAGGAAACACTTTTTTACTAGGAGGATGATGAAGCGCTGGAATGGGTTACCCTAGGGAGGTGGTTGAATCTCCTTCCTTAGAGGTTTTTAAGGTCAGGCTTGACAAAGCCCTGGCTGGGATGATTTAGTTGGGAATTGGTCCTGCTTTGAGCAGGGGGTTGGACTAGATGACCTCCTGAGGTCCCTTCCAACCCTGATATTCTATGATACCTCATATTCTGCACTCTCCAATGAATCCCCATCCTCCACCCACTGTGAAGTAGGGAGGAGAGGATTGTTACTCCTACTTGACAGAGGGAGAAACCAAGGCTGAGTAAGGAGAATTGACTTGTCTTAGGTCATACAGCCAGTCAGTGGCAGAGTTGGGAATAGGACCCAGGAGTCCTGACTTTCAAACTAACCATCACATCTTGAATTTCATACATTGAATGATGAGAAGAAAATGCTCTCAAATGAGCTATAGACCAACAACAGTTCATAGTAATTATTCAGCAAGTATTTTAGGCGAACTGGAATGGTAGAGAGAATCATGAACTGATCAGAGACAATGAATGGAGAGAAGAATGAAAATTAGTCAAACATGTCGTTGGTTATCACTTATTTGCTTGGTCTAAAAAGAGAACAACAAGGACCTGTCTCCTCCCTGTCAATAGCCCCCTGCTCAGCCAATCAGAATTGAGACTTTAAGGGTCAGGAAGCTGAGGGTTCTTATCAAATAGCTCAAAGAATGTCCCAGATCATCTGAGGGGATCACTCTCAGAGCACTATTCCAGCCCCACCTCTTCGTGAGAGCCTCCCACAATGAGAGTTGGCGAGCACCCCCCACCCCACCCCCCATCCACAGACACATACACAGCTCCTAGTGGTGGGTGGGGAGCAGGGGAAAAGAACAAAAGAAACAAGAAAAGAAGAGAAAGGAGAGAGGGACAGAGGAAAAGGGAAAACTAAAAGGAGAAACCCTAATGTCCCCCGTGATTCTAAGGGACAAAGTCCTAGGTGGGGAATAAAATTCTGCCACCTCAGTCTAGTGTTTTCCATGCCTAGAATTCAGCTGGCTCCAGACAGCTCACACTAAACAGGTTCCAAACCTCTCGGCGGCTCTTACCATCTAAACAGGGATGTCTGTTTTCTAGTATAATCAGTAAAAGGAAAGGAGAAAACGCCAAAGAGGGTCCTCCTCGCGCTCACATACGTGAAAGTGAATTCTCTCTCAGGCCTCAAGGAGAGACCTCGAGAAGGAGACTTGCTGCAGCAAAGCCACAGGGGTCTCTGAGGTTTCCCTGGCCCTGCGCCCCCGTCCTGCACAGCTGATGGCAGGATCTCATGTGAGGTCACCACCTCCCTAACACCTTTGCCCAATAGCCTGAGGTCCTGCAAAAGGCCTTTGTGATGTCACTGCCACACCCACCCCTCCCCTGCAGAGCTGATGTCCTGCCCCTGGCCAGCCCCTTTGGATGTTTGAGCTGCTTCCCCTGGATCAACCCACTCAATGACTGTTCATTCTGGGGATCAAGCAGGCTACACAGTAAAACATCAGAGGCTGTTCCCCAGGCCACACTCAGTTTTTCATAAATTAGTCAACCTTATTGCCAGAAGGGACCATTAGAGCATCTAGTCTGACCCCTACATATCCTAGGCCTCCTGTATGTCAGAATAGCTGTTTTATTGACTAAAACCTCTTCCAGAAAAGCATTTAGTCTTAATTAGAAGACATCAAGAGATGGTGGCTCATCAGTTCTCTTGGTAGTTTGTTCCAATGATGAATCACCCATTTACAAATCTGGATCTTATTCTAATGAGAATTTTTCTGATTTATGCTTTCAGCCATGGGGTCTTGTTATGCCTTTCTCTGCTAGATAAAAGAGCCCTTTCCTATTCAGCATTTTCTCTCCATGAAGTCAAGCAACTCGCCTCTCAATCTTCTTTTGTATAAACTAACCAGATTGAGCTTTTTCAATGTCTCACTATAAGGCATCATCTCTATCACTCAAAGATGAATCTTTTCTGTATTCTCTCCAGTTTAACATAATTTTCAAAATGTGGACACAAGAATTGGATTCAATATTCCAGTATCAATCTCACCAATTCTGGGTCACCTCCCTTTCCATTCTCACTACTCTATCCATCCAAGGTTGGCTTTAACTTTTTATCTCATCTTCACACTGACAGCTCCTATTGAGTGGCTTGTCCACTATGGCCCCTAAATCCTTTTGAAAGTCACTGCTTTCCAGGGAAGACTCCCCCATTCTGTAGGTGCGGTCTGACTCCTTTCTTCCCAGATGTATGGGTTTTCATATGGCTTTATTAACATCTAATTATTCAGTAAAAACAATGAGGAATCTGGTGGCACCTTAAAAACTAACAGATTTATTTGGGCATAAAGCAGCAATAGTAATCAAATACATGTTTGGTTAGGACTTATTTCCTTGGTCTTAAAAAAGAACAAAATGACCTGAATCTCCTCCCTGTCAATAGCTCTGTGCTTGCCCAATCAGCACTGAGACTCAGAGGCGGGAAGCTGAGGGTTCTCACCATATGTCCCAAAAGATGGCCCAGGTCACCACCAGAGGGGATAAACCTCTGCAAGACTCTTACCTTCTAAACAGGGACGTCTGTTTTTTAATGAAATCAGTAAAAGGAAAGGAGAAAACTCCGAAGAGGGTCCTCCTCAGGCTCACGCTCATGTATGTGAAAGTGAATTCTCTCTCTCTCCTCAGGGAGAGACCTCGAGAAGGAGACTTGCTGAGGCAAAGCCACAGGGGTCTCCGAGGTTGCCCCCGGTCCTGCACCCCTGTCCTGCCAGGCTGATGTCAGCTCTCTCTGTGAGGCCACCACCTCCCACCACCACCTTTGCCCAATAGGCTGCGGTCCTGCCAAAGGCCCTTGTGATGTCACTGCCACACCCACCTCTCCCCTGCAGGGCTGATGTCCTGCCACTGGCTAGCCCCTTTGGATGCTTGAGCTACTCCCTGTGGATCAGCCCACTCAATGAGTGTTCATTCTAGGAAGCAAGCCGGCTACACAGTAAAACATCAGAAGCTGCTCCCCAGGCCACACTCAGTTTTTCATAAATTAGTAGACTTTATGGCCAGAAAGGATAATTAGAGCATCTAACCTGACCCCCTGGTATGGCACAGTAGCTACTTTTTGACCAAACACATTCCAGAAAGGCATCTAGTCTTCATTAGAAGACATCAAGAGATGGAGAATCCACCACTTCCCTTGGTAGTTTGTTTCTTTGGTGACTCATCCTCACTGTTGAATATTTGTGCCTTATTTCGAATATAAATTGGTCTCTTTTCAGCTTCCAGCCATTGGGTCTTGTTATGCCTTTCTCTGATAGATTAAAGAGCCCTTTAATACCTGATATTTTCTCTCGATTAAGGCACGTCAGCACTTCAATGAAGTGTGGCAAATTGTCGGCACTACTATGATGGGTCTCGCGCTTTCTCTTCTTGGGGCGGGGGGGGGGGGGGTGTTTCAGGGCACCATTTCTTGCCCCTGAACTGGAATATTAACTGCCCCACTAGTGTCCTAGAGGAGGGGAGTGGAGAGGGAGGGACCCGGGCCCGCCCTCTACTTCGGGTCCCAGCCCAGGGGCCCTAGGGATAGTGGTAAACCACTTGAACTAGCAGTTCCTTTCCCTGGGCTACTTCCCTCTCCTGCCCTTCAGCTTGTGGGGGAGCTTCCTTCCCTCCTTCTGCACAAGCCAGGTGCCCCTTTACCTAGGGTGTTGGTCTTCTTAGCCCACCACAGCACTTCTCCAAACTTTCCTCTGCTTCCCTCCAAACTGCTCTCTGCTCCAACTCCTTCCCCTGTCTAATTGAAGCGGGGGGGGGGGGGGGGGGGGGGGCTTACAGGTGACTGGCTTTAGGTGCTCTTATTGGCTTCAGGTGCCCTAATTGGCTTCAGGTGCTCTAATTAATCTATAGCAAAAACTTTCTTCCCTCTACAGGGAATAAGGCTCCCTTCTAACCCTCTCCTGCTGCCCTCTGGGTATGCTGTATCACAGAAGTCACCTTTTTCTAAGCTAAACAGATTGAGCTCTTTCAATAGCTCACTAGAAGGCATTTTTCTCCAGCCCTCAAAACATTTTGTGGCTCTTTACTGCCCCATCTCCAATTTTTCAACATCTTTTTCAGAGATGGACACCAAAACTGGATGCAGTATTCCAATCTCAGTCTCACTGATGCTGTGTCACCTCCCTATCGTACTCACGGCTCTGCTCATACGTCTAATGATGGCTTTAGCCCTGTTCACCCCAGCATCACACTGGGAGCTCATGTTGAACAGCTTGCCCAGTATGGCCCCTAAATCCTCTTCAGACTCACTGCTTTCCTGGATACACGTCTCCATTCTGGAGGTGTGACCTGCATGCTTTGTTGCTAGGTATAGGACCTTGTATTTGGCTCTATTTAAACCTGTTTTATTTGAATAGGTCCAGCTTACCAAGGGATCCGGATTGCTCTGTATCACTGCCCTGTCCTCATCATTAATTACCACTCTGCCAGTATTTTGTCAGCCACCAATGTTATCAGCAGTGATTTTATGTTCGCTTCCAGTTAATTGATAACAATTATTTTCAAGAATTAGTCCTTGAGAGCCTCTTCAGATCCCGAGTGCCCAGTACCTGGTCCCCACAGCACAGCGAGAAAAGGCCGTCCAGCCCAGCTGTTACATAGGGGCTAAGCAGCGAACAAACACATGCTTAGGAGTTGTGTTCTCCATAGGCTCTGAACAACATGTGGGAGTCAGCAGCTTACAAACGGGCTACAGACCTAGAGTGTAGACAGGCCCCAACTGTGTCTCAGTTTCTGTGATGCTCTGTACCTCGGAGGAACATCCTGCACCCCCATGTTCATCCTTATAATATGATTGTGTGGTATCCAATGCAAAGTTTGTCATGTTGGGTGTCTTTGGAAGGCTCATGATGCACTGAGCATTGTTGTTATAGTGATATTATAGGTTGTAATTTCATGTATATAGTTATGAGGCTGAAAATGTGTCCTCATGGCTTAAAACAGGCCCAGGCAAAACTCTCCAGGAGCAGAGGGGCAGTTCACACCTCATCAGGGCATGTATGGGACAAACCCAGCCCAGCCTCATAGGAACAATGGACACTGGCCTAGGCAGCAACAAAGGATCTGTTGGACTCTCGAGTGAGTCACCCCCCTTCCCTTGGTCAGTTTGGGACTGCGATGAGGTAATGCTCATCTGATTCTGAAGTGGGGGGCAAAGCCAAGAGGGAAGAAAGGACATGATAAAAGGGAGAGACATTTGCCATGCTCTTCCTCTCTCTTCCACCTACATCCACAGACATCACCACCAAGCAACTGAAGCGCTGATCAAAGGGGAGAGCCTGGCTGAAGAGCAACCAGCCAGCCTGTGGTGAGAAGCATCTAAGTTTGTAAGGGCACGGAAAGTGTTAAGATCAGCTTAGAATGCGTTTTACTTTTATTTCATTTGATCAAATCTGACTTCTTGTGCTTTGACTTATAATCATTTTAAATCGATCTTTTGTAGTTAATAAATCTGTTTGTTTGTTCTACCCGAAGCAGTAAGTTTGGTTTGAAGCGTTTGGGATAACAAGCCTGGTACATATCAATTTCTTTGTTAAATTGATGAACTCATGTAAGCTTCCAGCGTCCAGCGTCCATAACTGGACACTGCAAGACAGAGGTTCCTAGGGTTGTGTCTGGGACCAGAGATATTGGCTGATGTCATTCAGTTGCACAATCCAAGCAGTGGCTGGCCAAAAGTGCTCACTCATGTAGCTTGGAGCAGCTTACATGCTAGAGGCTGTGTGTGAACAGTGCGGGGTCTCACAGCAGAGCAGGGTAAGGCTGGCTCCCAGAGTCAAAGATTAGAGTGACCTAGCAGATCACTGGTCCAGATAACACCAGGGGAACATCACAGTCTCCTACCCTGCAATATGGGAATAATAAAGGAAACCTTGATTAGCTCTATTTTATAGTTGGGGAAACTGAGGCACAGAGGCAAAGAGATTCGCTCATGGTCAAAAAGCCAGGAATAGAAAATGGCAGATCTGCTGATAGCCAGTCCTGGGCCCTAGCCCTGGTTATCCTGCCCGCTCTTCTCCAACTTCAGTCACAGCCCAAGTAGAGGTTTTCTTCTCCATGTCATTTAACTCCGCATCACAGCAGAAGAAAGATTTTCTCTTAGCCAGCTGGCTCTAATGTATGTGGGTGTCTTTCCAAAAGACATGCTCTGGCTCAGTCACATGTCCTGGGTTTGCTGGGGGAACCACTCTTTGACATTCTAGGACCTGTGTTATACAGGAGAGCAGACTAGATGGACATAATGGTACTTTCTGGTCTTAACATTGTTCTGCTGCTAGGAAGAAAACTCTGGACATATTTTCCCTCATTCACTTTCCGTTGGAATAATTTAAATCCAGTCCAAAGGTTTCCTCTTCCATTGTGTCTTCAGCACCTTTCATAGCAAACAGTTACTGTTACCCACAGGTGTCCAGTGTCAGCCTGTCCCAGGGTGAGATGGCCATTCAAGGGGTGGGAGCTCAACTGCACCTAGCCCAGGTTAAGCAACTCCCCAGGTGAAGGGAATAAGCGCAGGGGCCACGTGACAAGGAGCAGCATGTGACTAGGACCCAGACCTGCTGGGAGATGTAAGGGCAGCCTGTGCTCAGCCACAAGAGAATCCCCAAGGGGAGCAGGCCTGGGGGGGGCTTGGATAGTGCTTTAAAGGTCAAGGACATGCCAGGAAGGGGCCAGGCTGAGCACATAGGACAAGGCCCAAAGAGGGAAAGACAGGGAAGTTTAAGTGATGGGGCAGATAGTCCAATTGGTTTAGGCTCCCAGAGCCAGATACCCACAGGTGAAGGTGATTGTCCTGGCTTATGTCCTTCTTCCCCAGGGCAGATTTTATAGTGGAGAAAACTGATGCCGTAAGCGGGAAGTGAGTGAACCCCAAGGTCACCCAGTGAGTTTGTATCACAAATGCCTACTCGGAAGGCAAACATGGATTTTCCAGTCTCCATTTCTAGGAGTCCCCAGGGCTAAGATAAAGCCCCTGCTGCCCCTCCCCACTGTGCTCACCTCCAGGATGTGCAGAGGTGTGGAATTTGTCTGTGCTGGGAGTTGCTTTAAGCAGGCTCTTCAGCATGGCATCCATATTCTCTGGGCAGCCCTTGCTCAGAGCCTGCCAGCGGAGGGAGACCATGAGTCAGAGTTATGGAACCTGGGGCTACACCTGCCAGGGTGACAGCTGGCTCTGCACTCCTTGCCTAGAGCAGCTCTCTGCAAAGGGCCTGGTGCACAGCAGGGTATGGAACGGCCAAGCTGCTAGGGATGGGAGCTGGGCTTCCTGGAGGGAGTGCTGGAACCAAGGCACAGCCTGCGGAAAGAAAGGACTGCCCACAGAGGGACAATGTAATGTCCCATGGAGGGAAGAGGCTCTCCCTGACATTTCTTAACCTCATGGGCTGTTCTCAGGCTCTGCCAACCCCACCCTTATCTCAGCAGCTCCAGGTGCCTGAGGGAGCAGAAACCAGAGGCCATCCTACTCCTGGGACAGAGGTGGAGGCTGATGATCTGCCATGCCCATGGTGAACATGCTGTGCAGGACAACTCTCAGGACATGCAATTGAAGCTCCAGATACAGGAGGAGCTTCCATTTGCTGGCAGGAGACTGTGTATGAGCCCTTGCAGTTGCAGGGTGAGACAGGCTCTAACATGGGCATGGACGTTTGGGGAATAGGACAGAGGCCAGTGTTGGACAAGGAGGGCAGGAACTTGGGAAGCAAGAGCAGAGGATCAATCACTTTCTAAATGTGGGTCAGGATTATCCCCACTTTAGAGAGGGAGAAAGTGAGGCTCTGCATGGGAGCAGGACCTGGCCAATTCGGCTGAGCATCTGAATAATCACTACAGTGAAAATATAAAAGCTATTAAGTGTGTGATATAGCATGGCCAGAGGGCAGCAGGAGAGCGATCAACGGGAGATACGTAAGCCCCAGGATGAGGAGAGCCTTAGTCCCTGTAGAAGGAAGAGAGGCTGCTACAGATTAATCAGAGCACCTGAAGCCATTAAGCCAATTAGAGCACCTGAAGCCAGTCACCTGATAAAACCCCCCTGCTTCAATCAGACAGTTGGAGGAGTTGAAGCAGAGTGGTTTGGTGTAAGACTGGAGAGTGGTTTGGAGAAGTGCTGTGGTGGGCCAGAAGACCAAGACCCTAGGTAAAGGGAAACCCAGCTTGTGCAGAGCAGAGGGACTCTACAGGCACAAGGGGTTGGGAGAAACTTGGCCCAAGTGGAGAGAGTGCAGGAAGCCCCACAAGCTGAAGGGCTGGAAAGGGAAGTAGCCCAGGGGAAGGAATCACTAGTTCAAGTAGTTTGCTGCTATCCTTAGGGCTGGGACCTGGAGTAGAGGGTGGGCCTGGGTCCCTCCCTCTCCACTCACCTTTTCTGGGACACTAGTGGGATAGTTGATACCCCAGTTCAGGGGTGAGAAATGGCACGCTGAATCCCCACAAGAGGAGAAAGCGTGGGACCCCTCATAATAGTGCTGGCAATTGCCACAAATGTCAGAACATTCTTCAGGGAACTGGAGAGTTCAGGCCTGACCAGAAAAGGTGCAGTATATGGCTCTGCTACCTCACTGCTCTTGGAGTCAGGGCTATGTCTCTTGGACAGAGGTTAGAGGATCTTTCTCTCAGACACACAACTGTCAATCGTTTGGAACAGAAACCCCCTCTGTAATTTTGCTCACTGGCCCTGCCACAAATTCCACCCTTCTACCATTGTGAGCCAGGAACACCATCCCTCTATCAAGTCTACATGGACCTGCACAATGCAACTGGCACGTGCATTGGTGCTTGTGCTGTGATGTGAACTGGATGAACCACCCTGCTGGCCCACATATCCTGAGCCCTGCTCCTCCTCTCTTTGTCCAGGAAGCCCTAGAGTAGTCTCTCTACATGGACCGTGTCCCTCTCCTACTTGGCTCTTTTGAAAGCAAGGTGCTCTTTGTGCCTCCTTCCCACGATCTCCAAAACTTCCTCCATGGTCCTCCTCATCCTCCTCCTGGCCCACTGCTAGCCACTCGTAGCACCCGCACTCCCAGGCAGCAGGCTTGGCCCTGTGTGTTCCAATGAAATGAAACAGGGTATATTATTGTATTGCCATGGGGAGGGAACGGAGAAAGAAAGCAAAGTGGGGGATTCTATCTGTCCACAAGGCCATGCTTTGCACCATTTTGGAATGCTTCTATATCACTCTGATAAATTCTCGTGTACACTCAATCTCACTTCTGCCTTGAAGATTCACAGATGTACACGCACAGCCTGTGCAGTGTGTAACACTGATTTTTTACTTTAAATCAATAATAAAAATAAGAAGCTGGATCTGACTGATGCTTGTTAGCCGTTAACAGTATGGGAAGGTGTAACTCCAAGGTTCTTTCCTCTCTGTTTAGACTTGTGATAGGGAATACAAATCCCACACTGGGCAACAAAGGGTTAAGGAGCTGCTCTGGCTTCATCCAGCCCCACCCCAACACACCTGCAGGGGATGCACAGACTGGGGGAGGGGGATTTAAAAGGGAGCAGAACAGCTCACTTGTGGGTAGACCAGGCAAGAGGAAGGATTTCTACCTTGAAGGCACTGAGGGAAGGCAGGATCTCCCACTCAGCAACTGCCTGAAGGTCCCTGCCTGAGGGAAGGGAAGACCTGCTTCTGTTATACTGAGAGAGAGAGAGAGAGAGGGAGGGACATTTCCCCTTCATGCCTACTAATCAGTTTTTGGGGTGTTGATTCCTTGGCTTTTGTTTATTGACTACACTGGAAGGGGAGAAGCTTGGAACTGACCTAGCTGGAGGGCCATGTCATCAGAGCAGGCAGCTGCCACCCCAAGAGGGAGAGAGCTGCTATGCCATGCCTGGCTGTGAAGAGGTGCTAACCTGTGATAGGCTGTGAACTTTGGACAATAGCAGGGTCATAGGAGGTCGCCCAGGGAGGGCAGCTTTATGGCACTCCTAGGTATTAGATCCTTGTGTTGCCCTCAGAAGGGCCTGGGTCAGAGTGGGAGGCCCTGGACTCCTGTACCATCTTCTCTCTCTCTCTCTCACCCTCCACACACCCCCGGCCGGCATGATGAAGGGCCTAAACCTTGACCATCACAGACAGTGGTGAGCTGGAGCCGGTTTCCACCAGTTTGCAGGAACCGGTTGTTAAATTTAGAAGCCCTTTTAGAACCGGTTGTCCCGGTTCTAAAGGGGCTTTTAAATTTAACAAAATCTCTGGCAGCTCCCTGCCCTGCTCCCAGCCCCAGCTCACCTAGCTCCGCCTCCTCCCCTGACGCTCCCCCCGGCTTCTCCTCCCCCTCCAGCAGGGCTTCCTGCAGGTGAGTTGGGGCGAGGGCGGGGCACGAGGAGGACTCCAGGCGCCACGCGGCCTGGCCCGGCTCCAGCCATGCGGCGCTGCCCGGCCCCGACTCTGGCCGTGTGGCACTGCCCAGCTCCAGCCCAGCCCCGGCCCTGACTCCAGCCGTGTGGCACTGCCCGGCTCCAGCCCAGCCCTGGCCCCAACTCCAGCCATGCGGCCCAACCCTGGGCCCTGGCCGCGCCGCGTGGCTCCGGCCCAGGCCGGGCCCCGCCTCCAGCCATGTGGTGCGGCTCCTGCCTGGCCCCAGCAGGGTTGGAAGGGGCAGAGGTTTTTGGGGGGGTGGTCAGGGGATGGGGAAGGGGGGGTTGGGTAGGTGCCGCATGGGAGTTCTGGGGGTCTGTCGGGGTGGTGGTGGATGGGGTCAGGGCAGTCAGGGTACAGGGAGCAGGGCGAGTTGGGCAGGGGGTGAGGTTCTGGGGGGCAGTTAGGGTTGGGGGTCTTGGGAAGGAGTGGTCAGGGGAGAAGGAGCGGGGGGGGTTATGGGTTGCGGTTTCTGAGGGGGGCAATCGGGGGCAGGACATGGGTGGGCGGTTCCCTACTGGGTCTTCGGTGGCAGGTCCTTCAGCTGCCGGAGCCGTGCCGCCGAAAACCTGGTAGGGAACCGGTTCCTAAGATTTTGGCAGCTCATCACTGATCACAGGCATCCATCTTTGAAAGTTTGCAGAGGATGCGGGGGCAGAAAGGGGACAGAGGATGTGCGTGGTTCCTGGGGGAGGGAGGGAGTGAGACCTGAAATTTTTTGATTGGTTGGCTCTAGAATTTAAAACTGTTACTGCATTTACAGACTGAGAAATGCCAGCGTGTTGAGTGGAAGGCCATTGCAAGCTCAGCTAATTATGCAATGTGGCCTTTGCCCTCATCTAACAAGCCTCTTAAACAACAGCTCCCAATTTTCATTCACATAGTTCTGTTTACTGTTTTTCCTCCAAACACTTTCATTAATAATTTTTGTCAGCTTTGGAAAGTTAGCTCTTTCAGTGCACCAAATCTAAATATTGCTGGGTGGGGCTGTCCTCTATTGTTCATAAGAACGGCTGTACTGGGTCAGACCAATGGTCCATCCAGCCCAGTATCCTATCCTCTGACAGTGCCCCAGAGGGCATGTACTGAATGGATAATCATCAGTGATCCATCCCCTGTCACCCATTCCCAGCTACTGGCAAACAGAGGCTAGGGACACTTCAGAGCATGGCTTTGTATCTCTGCCCATCCTGGCTAATAGCCATTGATGGACCCATCCTCCATGAACTTATCTAGTTCTTTGTTGAACCCTGTTATAGTTTTGGCCTTCACAACATCCCCTGGCAGAGTTCCACAGGTTGACTGCATTGTGTGAAAAAATACTTCCTTTTGTTTGTTTTTAAACCTGCTACCTATTAATTTGATTTGGTGACCCCTAGTTCTTGTGTTATGGGACAGAGTATATAACACTTCCTTATTTACTCACTCAACACCAGTAATAATTTTATAGACCTCTAGCATATCCCCCTTAGTCGTCTCTTTTCCAAGCTGAAAAGTCTCAGTCTTATTAATCTCTCTTCACATGGAAGCTGTTCCACACCCTTAATCATTTGCATTGCCCTTCTCTGTATCTTTTCCAAATCCAATATATCTTTATGAGACAGGGGGACCAGATCTGCCTGCAGTATTCAAGATGTGGGGGTACCATGGATTTATAGAGAGGCAATATATTTTCTGTCTTATTATCTATCCCTTTCCTAATGATTCCCAACATTCTGTTCGCTTTTTTGACTGCTGCTGCACGTTGGATGGATGTTTTCAGAGAACTATCCACAATGACTCCAACAGCTTTCTTATTTAGACTCCATTATTTTATATGTAGAGTTGGGATGATGTTTTCCAATGTGCATTACTTTGCATTTATCAACACTGAATTTCATCTGCCATTTTGTTGCCCAGTCACCCAGTTTTGTGAGATCCCTTTGTAACTCTTCACAGTCTGCCTTGGACTTAACTATCTTGAGTAGTTTTGAATCATCTGCAAATTTTGCCACCTCACTGTTTACCCCTTTTTCCAGATCATTTCTGAGTATGATGAATAGTACTGGTCTCAGTACAAACCCATGGGGGATCACTCTTGTCCACATGCTTATTGACCCCCTCAAAGAATTCTAGTAGGTGGTTGAGGCATGATTTCCCTTTACAAATACCATGTTCACTCTTCCACAACAAATCATGTTAATCTCTGTGTCTGATCATTCTGTTCTTTACTATAGTTTCAACCAGTTTGCTTGGTACTGAAGTTAGGCTTTCCAGCCTGTAATTGCTGGGATTGCTTCAGGTGCCTTCTTTAAAAATTGGCGTCATATTAGTTATCCTCCAGCCATCTGGTACAGAAGCTGATTTAAAGGATAGGTTACATACCACAGTTAGTAATTCTCCAATTTCACATTTGAGTTTGTTCAGAACTCTTGGGTGAATCCCATCTGGACCTGATGACTTATTGCTGTTTAATTTATCAATTTGTTCCAAAACCTCCTAACTGGTCCTTACTGAATACAGTCAAGTCATGATCACTGGCCCCATGGCAACTACTAACATCTAGTCCAATGATCAATTCATCTTTATCCACCACAATGAGGCCCACAGTAGAGTCACCCCAGTTGGGTCCAAAACTTTGTGTTAGAAAAGTATCTATCATTTTTTAAAATCTCCAAGGATTATTTACTACTGGCTACGTGAGACCTCCTCCATCTGTCTCCCAATAGGAAGTGCCCCATGCTAACCCAATCAGGGGCTGCAGGTTTGTATAATTTTTGGTGGTGCCCAGAACAGGTCCAAGTCCGACTCCCGCTGCCCCTCCCCCACCCCCACATCTGCCTAAGGCTCTGGGAGGGTGTTTGGGTGTGGGAGGGGATTTGGGGTACAGGCTCTGGGAGGAAGTTTGGGTGCGGGAGGGGTGCAGGCTCTGGGATGGAGTTTGGGTGCTGGGTGCAGGTTCTGGGCTAGAGCAGGGGGTTCGGGCGCAGGAGTGGGTGCGGGCTGGGTTGGGGTGCAGGGTGTGGGGCTGGGGATGAGGAGTGTGGGGTGCAGCAGGCAGACTGCCCCCCCAGCCCTCTCCCCACTGGCAACAGCGAGCTGCGGGGGAGGGGAGACCCTCCCTGGCCCCCCCAGCATGACACTCACCAAAGTCCCCCCAGGCTGCTGCTCAGGAGGTCCAGCCAGGATAAGCCCCCCCGAGTCGACTCGGAGTCGCCTCCTGGGGTGGAGGGGGGGGGCTGTCATGCGCCTCCTCCCTCTGCAGGTGCAGCAGCCACCTCAGCCTGTCCCCGGGGCCGCTTCCTTGTAGCCGGCCACAGCAGCAGCCGGGAAGGGAGCACAGTGCGGAGCTGCAGGGGGCAGCTGCCCGGGGCAGGCAAGGACACTCGGGGAGGAGGCGTGTGGGGGCAGCATGCAGGGCCAGGGGACGCGTCGCTCCAGGCGAGGCTGGCGGGCGCTCCGGGGGATGGGTGCGGCAGGCTGGGCCGGGGGACGCTCCGGGGGATGGGTGCGGCAGGCTGGGCCGGGGGACGCTCCGGGGGATGGGTGCGGCAGGCTGGGCCGGGGGACGCTCTGCGGGAGGCATGCGGGCGCAGCAAGCGGGGATGGGGGAGGCATGCGGGCACGGCAGGTGAGGCTGGGGGAGAGACCCAGCCCCGAACATTGGTGGAGCTGGGTCCTCCATTTGCTGGAGCCCAGGCACCATGGGCCCATATAACTCGCCACCCCTGAACCCAATTGTCTTCCTACAAGTCACAGACAAGTGCTAAAGGGGAAACAGCTCCTGCTCTCTGGTTTGGATTCAGTGAACTGTACCAGCCCCCCACCGCTTCCCCTGCTGGGCTGCGTTAGTTACCAGCATGATCCCTGTCCATTCAAGGTCCTGGGGGTCTCAATAACCAAGAACTTTAAACAGGTGTTGTCAAGGTTCCTTTCCCACTCTGAACTCTAGGGTACAGATGTGGGAACCTGCATGAGAACCTCTAAGCTTAACGACCAGCTTAGATCTGATTTTGCTGCCACCACCCAAATTATTTATGAGTCATTTGGGAAACTCTGTCTACCTCCCCCCCAGAATATCTCCCTCCCAAGTACTATAACCCTTCCCTGGGTAGCCCTGAGAGACTTCTCCACCAATTTCCTGGTGAACACCGATCCAAACCCTTGGATCTTAAAACAAGGAAAAATCAATCAGGTTCTTAAAAAGAAGGCTTTTAATTAAAGAAAGAAAGGCAAAAATCATCTCTGTAAAATCAGGATGGAAAATAACTTTATAGGGTAATCAGATTCAAAGAGCCCAGAGGAACTCCCTCTAGCCTTAGGTTCAAAGTTACAGCAAACAGAGGTAAACCCTCTAGCAAAAGGAACATTTACAAGTTGAGAAAACAAAGATAAACCTAACATGCCTTGCCTGGCTGTTACTTACAAGTCTGAAATACGAGAGACTAGTTCAGAAAGATTTGGAGAGCATGGATTGATGTCCAGTCCCTCTTAGTCCCAAGAGCGAACCACCCCCAAAACAAAGAGCACAAACAAAAGCCTTCCCCCCAACAAGATTTGAAAGTATCTTGTCCCCTTATTGGTCCTTTGGGTCAGGTGTCAGCCAGGTTATCCGAGCTTCTTAACCCTTTACAAGGAAAAGGATTTTAGTGTCTTTGGCCTGGAGGGATTTTATGGTATTGTACACAGGAGGGTTGTTACCCTTCCCTTTACAGTTATGACAGTCTAATATCCAGTGCCACCGAGCCCACCATTTTCATCCTCTCTCCCCTTCCTATATGGGTTGTAACCAGCGACACGGGCATTCCAGTCACACACATCGTCCCACCAGGTTTCCCCAGTTCCCCTCCTCAATGAGAATTTCCAACTCCTCTTCCTTATTGCCCAGACTCCAGTGATAATCACAGTGTTGTTTCCTCTCACGAGTGAGTATCTTGCGGGGCATCTAAACAGCAGCACTGCATTCCCGAGTTCACACTTGTGTTACTGCCAAATGGGTTATCTGTAAGCCAAGGAGAGACTCCAACTCACGTGTCACGTTCTTCCTTCCATTGGAAGGTGCTGTGAGAGAAAGACGTGTCCCCCAGGCTACGGCAGCATAGAATGCTGACTTTGCTGCATGCTCTCCAGGAACCCTTAGGCCTTCTGTATCAGCTCTGCAGCATCAGAACAGCAGAGCCTGGATTGGAGCAAGGGAAAGGCCTGTTTTCCACAGAATCCTTCCCTCAGGGCCAGAGCATTCGCAGCAGAAATCCCTGCGGGAGTTGTGACCCATGGTGCCTGCCGTAGCCCTCACTGAAAATGTCACAGTCCGGGCAGGCTACAAAAGGAAAAGCAGATTCTCCCTAAGAGTGATAGTTAACACTGACGTTAACCAGTGTGACTGTTGAAAAAAAGGAAATACACAGTCCCCTTTATTGCATTCCAGTTCTCTGGCTCCCAATCAGCACCTAGGTCCAGTACAGTGAGAAGTTATTTAAAAAACTCTGCTCACATATACCAAATGTTCTTCTGATCCCAAAGGGTCAGCCACATTACCAGATAGTATAGGTTTGGATCTTACCCAAAATACCACGCTGCCAGCCAATTCTTTAGCATCTAAAGGATTATTAGAAAGAACAAGAAGAGAGATGTTAAATGGTAAAGCAGTCACACACACACAAAGACTTCAAAGTCCAAATATCAGGTTCTTAGCAGTATTGGTAAGTTTACTGGCTTGAAAGTCCCTCTGGAACACATCCACAGCTTGGATGGGTCATTCAGTCCTTTGTTCGGAGCTTCATTGTGTAGAGGTTGCTCCAGAGGTAAGAAGCAGGACTGAACACAAAATTGAGATGATGCAGCTGCCTTTATATTCCTTTTGCCATGTGGCTTGTACTTCTCGTGTCCCAAACACAAGCTGTCCAGCACATGGCATGGAAGACCCGTAGGGCTTGTCTATGCTAGCACTTTACAGCGCTGCGACTGTCTCGCTCAGGGGTGTGAAAAAACACCCCAGAGCGCAGCAAGTTTCAGTGCTGTAAAGCACCAGTGTAGACAGTGCACCAGCGCTGGGAGCCGCGCCCTTCATAGAGGTGGTTTTTTTAGAGTGCTGGGAAAGCTCTCTCCCAGCGCTCTGCTGTGACTACACAGCCACATTAAAGTGCTGCCGCTTTCACACTGCCAGTGTAAACTAGCCCTTAGAGCAGGGGTTCTCAAACTGGGGGTCAGGACCCCTCAGGGGGTCGCGAGGTTATTACATGGGGGGTCGCGAGCTGTCAGCCTCCACCCCAAACCCCGCTTTGCCTCCAACACTTATAATGGTGTTAAATATATCAAAAGTGTTTTTAATTTATAAGGGGGGAGGGTGGCACTCAGAGGCTTGCTATGGGAACGGGGTCACCAGTACAAAAGTTTGAGAACTGCTGTCTTAGAGTTCTGTCCATAGGCAGCCCCTACATGGCTTGCTGAGGGTAGTCCTTGTTCCTTTCAATGGGTTCATTGTACAGTTGATGTCCCTTGATGGGCTGTCAAGCAGGCCTAGAACTGATGCCAATCTGTCTGGGGGTGCCACCCAGAAACACAGCACAAGTTTGGAAATACAGATATACCCTACATATCTATAACTCATAATACAAAGATGATCCAGATATATAAACAAGATGATCATACTTGGGAAATTACAACATTTTTGCAGATACCTTACGCAGCATACCTGGCACAACTCATTGAAATTTTACAATATCGGTATTCATGCTATCCTGAAGTGTCCCCCAGATTCCATACAGCGTCACCCCCCCATACAAACTTGATGCAGAAAGGGGTGTCCCTAGACACTGCTGAATGCATCACAGGACTTTTCCATTCTTGGTCCTGTATTATTACAGCTTTCAGTTTAGTATCACAAGTATTAGTGTACAGCAGAAATGGTTTATCAAAATCATGTCTGACTAAATCAGGCCCTCTATTTGCGTGTCCTTCATTGTCAGCGCTGTAAGGGGCAGTGTAGCTGGCGCTGGGAGCTCGTCCCCCCGCGGAGCTGGTTTTTTACAGCGCTGGGGGAGCTCTCCCCCCGTGCTGGAGCCGTGTAGACACACCCTTAGGGGCGTGACACAGCCCTGCAACCAACTCGCTGCGCTCGGTCGGCTGTTGGGGGAGATGGTGCTGGCACACGAGGGTCTCCATGCTGCTCTGCGACTCGGGGCTACGGCTTTTCAGACCAGACCAGCCCCAGGGCTGAGCCCTGGAGGATGGGACCTCTCCCCCCGGGGCCCCCGGCCCGGCCAGCCCTGGGCAAGGACACGGTGTCTCTCGCCCAGCGAGCGTGGCCGAGCAAAGCTCTCCCCACCCATCTGCCTCACACAACTCTTGCCATTAGCGCCGCGTGTAAACGCGACCCGGCTCCATCCCCCCAGCAATGCCCCCCCCCCCCCCCCCGGACAGGCTCCGCCGCCGTTTCCTTCCGGGTCACCAGAGGCGCCTCCCCCCTCCCCAGCTGCAGCGGCCGCGGCCCGCGAGCGGGTTTTTGCAGCTGTTGTAACCTGCCCCCCGCTCCCCCTCGGCCATGTCCAGCGCCGCGCACCCCCTGCCTGCTGCTGCCGGCGGCGGAGGGGACCCGGCCTCCCGGCCCCAGTGAGCGCCCCGCTCCCCCGCCGCCAGGATGCGAGAGGCGCAGGGCCCGGAAAAGCCGCAGACTCCCCCCGCCGGCCTGACTGAAAGGTAAATGCGTGCAAATAGGAGCAGCGTCTGCAACGCCCCCAGCCCGGGCTGCTGGGGTCGCGCCTGTACCCAGCCTTCGGGACGGGCCTTTGGCCGGGGGATCTTTGCAGTCAGGAAGCGATTGAAGCCTGCCGGGATATGGGTAAAAGCGTCACCCCCATTTCCCAGGTGTCCCAGTCGGAACCCAGGAGTCCGGGCTCCTAGTCCACGCGCTCACTGCCCCGCTTCTCTCCGCTGGATTGTTTTCTTGGATCCGGTGTGTTGTCCCCACTTTCTCTTTCGTTTTCTTTGTTAGTGAACCTACAGTCACCCAAAACCAGCAGCCAGCCAATTGGTGGCAAACCCAGCTGTAACCCTTTCGCCGAAATGATAGAGACAGTCTATGGCCAGGCAGTAAATGTCGATTTCAACACACACACTGAAAAAACATTTCCATCAATAATTAAATGTACAGCTAGGCAACGTAAGAAAACTGCTTTTTGAGAACTTAGAGACCAAATCCAGTGATTTAGGCTTGTCACAAATGGACTAGTGAATGAATTGTAAAAACAGGTAGGGTTTGTTGA
This sequence comes from Malaclemys terrapin pileata, assembly GCF_027887155.1. Lineage (NCBI taxonomy): Eukaryota > Metazoa > Chordata > Testudines > Emydidae > Malaclemys > Malaclemys terrapin. Next base: position 42,078,012 of record NC_071518.1, on the reverse strand, counting down.
TTTAAGGATATTTACTTTGTGTATTTTCACAGGTGAGATTGACAATTTGTGGTTTAACGGTTTATATAGATTTAACTTTCTGAATCTCAACATCTGGTGTCATTAAGTAAGTGTCTGACCTCCCCCACTCCAGTAATTTCCCACAACCAGGAGAATTTAAATAGATAGAAATCTAAAACAATACTTAAAAATCAACATTGATATTATCTGTTAAAATTGTAAGTGGGGGGGGGGGGAAGTCAGTTTCTGCCAAGCCTCTCTATAGCAAGCCAGGCTTGTTCTTAGACTGATTAAGAACAGGAAAAATGTCTAAATGTATCAAAATGTGTTTAATTGTCACAGATATAAAATATTTGTTATGATTAGTCTTGTCTTTTTCTCTGAACACAACAAACATGAAGAAATTGGACCCAGCAGGCTCCCAAATAACCATCTTCATTACCTACAGACAAACATCCAAGACCTAGCTTAATGCTCTGGCTTAATGTTTGAGGCTTCAAGTATCCGAGGGGTAGCCGTGTTAGTCTGAATCTGTAAAAAGCAATGGAGGGTCCTGTGGCACCTTTGAGACTAACAGAAATTAACACTTAATGCCAAGCTCAGATCTAAAGCAAAGAACACCGTGAGCTCCACTAGATGGCTCACAAACTGCTGTAAAATAGTCTGCCTAATTCCTGTACGCGGCAATGAGATGAACCAGTGAGCTGCTTTAGAGAACACTTTCCTCTTCAAGGCATTTGAAGAAATCTTCATCTGTGGCTGGAATATCCCTACGTCCTTTCCTTTTCTATCCCGCAAATGCCAGCCTGCAGGTGACCATGTTTGTGGAAATGTATAAAATGGTTCCCAGTGTTGCATGTTATCCCAACAGCTTGGTATCTTTGCATTAATCAACTCATTTCTCCCCCGCTCATGCTCCCTATGGTGCACTAGAGCAGGCCTTCCCTCTTGTGGGCCTCCTAGGGCGGGTTACAGGAATTGGGCTGTTCTCCAACAGAGTGTGGGGAAACAAAGGAAATTCCCACACCCAGCTAAGGGGGTGACATGGTTAATTGCAGGGTTGTTGTAGCCGTGTTGGTTCCAGGATATTAAAGAGACAAGGTGGGGGAGGTGATACCTCTTCTTGGGACAACTTCTGTTGGTGGAAGGGACAATCTTTGGAGCTTCAGAGTCTTCCTCACGTCTGGGGAAGGTGACCAGAGTGTCCAAGTTAAATACATGGTGGGACAGCTTGTTAAGCATAAGTGGTTCAGATATGCTATAGGAGACCGCTATCCCACCATGTTTTTAGCTTGGACACTGGCTACCTTCCCGAGACCTGAAGGAGAGCTACCTGAAGCTCAAAAGCTGCCCTTTTCTCCAACGCAAGTTGATTCATAACAGACATTGCTTTACCTGCTTTGTCTCTCTCGTGGTTGCAGGCATGTCAGCGGTTTGAGTGTGTGTTACCTTCCGAGGTCTACGATCTTCCAAGCAAAGAACCCTGACCGAATTCCAGAGTGCGAAGGAATGCAGCGGTAAGATTGTACATCCCACGCCAGGCATGCAGCTACCTCACCCATGCCCTTGTAGAGAGGCCAGCCTCCCACTTTCCGTCTTTGCTTGCAGAATGCCCACGTATGTGCTGGATGCCCAGGTCTCTGCTACTGAGCGTGCTGCTTTATGGCCATGCTGGCCTTCCTTCACGTAGCGCTCTCCCCTCACGATCTCGGCCGGCGACGTTTACCTACGAAGACATGCTGGCTCTGGGTCTCCTGTGTGTGGAGAACTGGCTACCCCATGGGATTGTGAGGCCAGATCCTAGAAGTGTGGAATGCCTGTAGCGCCCGGTAGGCTCAGGCCCTGAATGGGGAGCAGGGTAAATGGTCTTTTGTGTGCAGGACAAATACTGGGCCGACCTGAGCTACTCCCTCATCTGTTATGCAGGCCAACGCCAAGGCAACGTTGGGATTTGGTCTCTTTCCGTCCCTCCTCGTGCGCCAGGCTCCCAAACCCAGCTCATCTAAGAGCCCAGGGAGCATAGGGCTGAAAATCCTGCATTTCTGCCCTCAGGGAGGGGTTGAGGGGCTTTGAATAGCACTTTGGGCAGCCCTGTAGGGACACGTGGGAGTCTCAGACTAGTGCTGCCCTGCACAGAGGGGACCAGCTGAGCAGGAATTCCTGTCAAAGGGGCAGTACTGAGGGATAGCTCAGTGGTTTGAGCATTGGCCTGCTAAACCCAGGGTTGTGTGTTCAATCCTTGAGCGCGTCATTTAGGGATCTGGGGTAAAAATCTGTCTGGTGATTGGTCCTGCTTTGAGCAGGGGGTTGGATTAGATGACCTCCTGAGGTCCCTTCTGTGACGGGTTGGATCACAGAAACCCCCCTGAGAGCTGCCAACTGATGTGCCAAGGCTACCTCTGCTCCAGTTTTCCCTGCCAGCTCAGGACTCCAGCACCCTGTCTTGCTGAGCCAGACACTCCCGTCTGCTCCAACACAGACCCAGGGTCTGAATTACTCGCCCCAAAGCTGCAGGTTTACCTGAAAACAGCTCACAGTAGCGTGCTTGTCTTTAACACTCAGATGCCCAACTCCCAATGGGGTCTAAACCCAAATAAATCCGTTTTACCCTGCATAAAGCTTAGGCGGGGTAAACTCATAAATTGTTTGTCCTCTATAACACTGATAAAGAGATATGCACAGTTGTTTGCTCCCCCAGGTATTAATACATATCTGAGTTAATTAGTAAGTAAAAAGTGATTTTATTAAATACAGAAAATAGGATTTAAGTGGTTCCAAGTAGTAACAGACAGAACAAAGTAAGTCACCAAGCAAAATAAAATAAAACATGCAAATCCATGTCTAATCAAACACTGAATACAGATAAGATCCTCACCAGTTCCAGAATGCTCCCTTTTACAGGCTAATCTCCTTTTAGCCTGGGTCCAGCAATCCCTCACACGCTCTGTAGTTACTGTCGTTTGTTCCAGTTCCCTTCCAGTATTCTGGGGGGTGGAGAGGCTCCTTCTTTAGCCAGCTGAAGACAAAATGGAGGGGTCTCCCAGGGCTTTGAATAGACTTTCTCTTGTGGGTGGAGACCCCCTCCTCACCCTGTGTAGAATCCAGTCACAAAATGGAGATCCGGAATCACATGGGCAAGTCACATGCCCATGCATGACTCAGGACTTGCAGGTAGCAGCCATTACCCACATGCTACCTTGAACGTCCTCAGGTAGACTTCTTATGTGGATTGGAGCCTTCCAAGCTCTTTTGTCTGTTAAGTGCTTCCTGATTGAGCACCTAATTTGCACATTCCTTTCCCAAGAAGTGACCAAATGTTCTAACTAAGGCTATGGCTACTCTGGCAATTCACTGCGCTGCACTTGCTGCGCTCAGGGGTGTGAAAAAACACCCCCCCCCCCCGAGCGCAGCGCTGTAAAGCGTCAGTGTAATCAGCGCCTGCAGCGCTGCACGCTCGCTCACAGCGCTGCGAGCTATTCCCCTCGGAGAGGCGGAGCACGTGCGGCGCTGCGAGCTATTCCCCTCGGAGAGGCGGAGCACGTGCGGCGCCGCGAGCTGTTCCCCTCGGAGAGGCGGAGCACGTGCGGCGCTGCGAGCTATTCCCCTCGGAGAGGCGGAGCACGTGCGGCGCCGCGAGCTGTTCCCCTCGGAGAGGCGGAGCACGTGCGGCGCCGCGAGCTGTTCCCCTCGGAGAGGCGGAGCACGTGCGGCGCTGCGAGCTGTTCCCCTCGGAGAGGCGGAGCACGTGCGGCGCCGCGAGCTATTCCCCTCGGAGAGGCGGAGCACGTACGGCGCTGCGAGCTATTCCCCTCGGAGAGGCGGAGCACGTGCGGCGCCGCGAGCTATTCCCCTCGGAGAGGCGGAGTACATACAGCGCTGCGAGCTGTTCCCCTCGGAGAGGCGGAGCACGTGCGGCGCTGCGAGCTGTTCCCCTCGGAGAGGCGGAGTACATACAGCGCTGCGAGCTGTTCCCCTCGGAGAGGCGGAGTACATACAGCGCCGCGAGCTGTTCCCCTCGGAGAGGCGGAGCACGTGCGGCGCCGCGAGCTATTCCCCTCGGAGAGGCGGAGCACGTGCGGCGCCGCGAGCTATTCCCCTCGGAGAGGCGGAGCACGTGCGGCGCCGCGAGCTGTTCCCCTCGGAGAGGCGGAGCACGTGCGGCGCCGCGAGCTGTTCCCCTCGGAGAGGCGGAGCACGTGCGGCGCCGCGAGCTGTTCCCCTCGGAGAGGCGGAGCACGTGCGGCGCCGCGAGCTGTTCCCCTCGGAGAGGCGGAGCACGTGCGGCGCCGCGAGCTGTTCCCCTCGGAGAGGCGGAGCACGTGCGGCGCCGCGAGCTGTTCCCCTCGGAGAGGCGGAGCACGTGCGGCGCCGCGAGCTGTTCCCCTCGGAGAGGCGGAGCACGTGCGGCGCCGCGAGCTGTTCCCCTCGGAGAGGCGGAGCACGTGCGGCGCCGCGAGCTGTTCCCCTCGGAGAGGCGGAGCACTCGCGGCGCCGCGAGCTGTTCCCCTCGGAGAGGCGGAGCACGTACGGCGCCGCGAGCTGTTCCCCTCGGAGAGGCGGAGCACGTGCGGCGCCGCGAGCTGTTCCCCTCGGAGAGGCGGAGCACGTGCGGCGCCGCGAGCTGTTCCCCTCGGAGAGGCGGAGCACGTGCGGCGCCGCGAGCTGTTCCCCTCGGAGAGGCGGAGCACGTGCGGCGCTGCGAGCTGTTCCCCTCGGAGAGGCGGAGCACGTGCGGCGCTGCGAGCTGTTCCCCTCGGAGAGGCGGAGCACGTGCGGCGCTGCGAGCTGTTCCCCTCGGAGAGGCGGAGCACGTGCGGCGCTGCGAGCTGTTCCCCTCGGAGAGGCGGAGCACGTGCGGCGCTGCGAGCTGTTCCCCTCGGAGAGGCGGAGCACGTGCGGCGCTGCGAGCTGTTCCCCTCGGAGAGGCGGAGCACGTGCGGCGCTGCGAGCTGTTCCCCTCGGAGAGGCGGAGCACGTGCGGCGCTGCGAGCTGTTCCCCTCGGAGAGGCGGAGCACGTGCGGCGCTGCGAGCTGTTCCCCTCGGAGAGGCGGAGCACGTGCGGCGCTGCGAGCTGTTCCCCTCGGAGAGGGGGAGCACGTGCGGCGCTGCGAGCTGTTCCCCTCGGAGAGGGGGAGCACGTGCGGCGCTGCGAGCTGTTCCCCTCGGAGAGGGGGAGCACGTGCGGCGCTGCGAGCTGTTCCCCTCGGAGAGGCGGAGTACGTGCGGCGCTGCGAGCTGTTCCCCTCGGAGAGGCGGAGTACGTGCGGCGCTGCGAGCTGTTCCCCTCGGAGAGGCGGAGTACGTGCGGCGCTGCGAGCTGTTCCCCTCGGAGAGGCGGAGTACTCGCGGCGCTGCGAGAGAGCTGTGAATCCGCGGCAGCGCTATGAATCCCCAAGTGTAGCCAAGGCCTAAGGCTACTTAGAAATCAAGCAATTATACAGCCAGTGTTCATAACTTTGAACACACAAATGGTGCCTGCATACAACTAGGATGAACATAACCAGTAGATCATAACCTTTACATAGATATGTTACATGGCATATGTAGCAAACCCCTATTCCAGTTATATCCATACATTCATTTAAAGCCTTATGGGGTACGCTGTCACACCTTCCAACCCTGATATTCTATGATTCTATGAAATCACGGCACGTCTCCCTGAGCGAGGAACCCGGGGGTAGGCACGTTTGTGTGTGGCGCTTGTCGTGGCTGAGTAAATGCCCTTCAGCAGAGACTGGAGGTGGGGAATGGGAGGGGGTCACAAGCCCCCACGGCAGCTGCTAGCGACCTCTTCCCCCCGGCTGTGCTGTGGAACAGCCGGGCTGCGATAGCCTGGGTTATGGCTGATGCGTTCTGGGAAGGGGCGTCTGAGAGAAGGCGGGGAGGGAGCTCAGTGTGGTACCGTCCCTTGAAGCTGCACAGTGAAAGACGCGCAGGCCTGCTGTTCAAGCACTGCCTGTCGCTGAGTGATGCAGCCAGTCATAGAGCTGCACACGGTGACTGCTGTAAAACCTGATGGGAAGGATGGCCTAGTAGGCTTGAGTTCTCTTCTCCTGCACAGACTTCCCATGGCCCAGCCTCTTGGTGCTCCAGTTTCTGTCCATTGTGGATAGTAGCCGCGCCCTGCCTCACAGAGGTATTGTGGGGAGAAATACATCAAAGCCTGGGAAGTGCTCAAATACCATAGAATGGGGGCCATAGAAATACGGTAGAATAAAAAGGGGCTTAGACACAGGGAAATCATCCATGTGTACCTGCAAATCCCCTTTCTTCTAACAGGAAGCTCTGCAGATCCCCTCCAGTAGGTCTCCAGCCTGCCTGGAGCCCAGAATCGGGCCTGTTGGGCAAGGCACGGGAAGTTGTGGCTCAGTCCCTGAACAAGAGAATTGCCACAGCAGCTTTAGAAGAGTTACTTTATTTTTAATATTGAAACTGTAAGCTCATTTTGTTCAGTGCCTGGCACAGCGGGGGCTGGGGCCATGGCTGGGGCTCCCAAGTGCTCTGCCAATATCAATAATAAATTAATTCGTCATGAACAATGAGGAATTAATACCCTCCCATTACAGTCAATTACTGCAGGGAACCTATTCTCCTCAGTCAAAAAACAGCTCTTGAGATACAGTCCAGAGGTCAGATGTTTTCTTCAGCTGGGCGAGATCTGTGGCCTTCCCTACTAGAAGGATGGACACTTTGGGGTAAGCATGGGTAGCTGTTTCTGCTCGACTGTACTGCGAGGGGTCACCAGCCCTTTGCGGTGGGATTTAAATAGCAGCCATGGAGGGACCGCAAATAGCTGTATGCATTAAAGATGCAACGGGAAAATGGCTTGCCCGGACAGCCAGAGAAGGAATGCTGGTGAGACCCATGTGCAGGGTCCTGCCCAGGGAAGGGACCTGATCCATCTTTCCTAATGGTCACTGAGCTGTTGCTAGTGAGAGCTGGAGGCAACTGCTGGCCTTTCTGCTGTTTTGTACGTGTCTCTGAACTCTGGGCTGAAGCTGCAGACTTCACACTTCCCTGTCTTCAGACCTGACCCCCCTGCCTCTTCTCTCTCAGGTTAGACGACGAGAGGAGGTGGCTGTCTGTCCCTAAAGTCTACGTCCTCCAGCCTTGGATTTTGAACCTCTTGATGAAATACGAACAGTTGGACTCCAGAAATACTCAGGTGCCTGGGCATATCCTGAAAGTAAGTGACTGGGACTTGCTGTGCATCACTTGCCTCTTCCCAGTGCCCTGTTGGACGGGGGAAACCTCTGCTGTGGGATGTCACCGTGGCTTGAGCGTTTCTGCAGGGCTCCACTCACTGGGCTCCCCGAGGGCTAGCCAGGAGGACATGGTGCAGGTTCATTGCCCCTCCCCCAGAAAGGGTACGGAACTGAGACACATTAGAGGGCTGGTCTTTCCAGCTCCCCACACACCATCTCGCTCTAAAATTGAACTCCTTCCTGGGGCTCTGGTTCTCTCTTCCCCTTGAATGTTGTGCAGTTTTCTCTCCCTCTCTCTCCCACGTGCCTGCCAGTTCTTTGTCTGGTTCTCTCCCGCCCCTGTGGCATTTCTCTTTCGGCTTTTTGGGTGGGGATGGGCTGAGATCTCTTTTTGCCCATCATGGTCAACATACCACATGATCCCCCTCCCATGTCTGAGCCCTGAAGTGCATGGTGCTGCTGCTCTTTCCATCAGCCTGAGGTGGTTGCTAGCCAGCTGGGCAAGGCAGCCCTTTCCCACAGCACTCCCACACCTGCTGCAATGGTGCTGCCCCTTCCCTTCCTAGATCTGGGTCTCGTCCCACTCTTGTTATTTGAACACTGGATAGAGACAGGTGCCTGCCCTGAGGGGTTTGCAGGGTATGTCTATCTTGCAATCAGGAGTATGATCGCAGCACGTGTAGATGTACCCAAGCTAGATCAAAGCTAGCTCTAGCATGAATCGCAGTGAAGTCATGGTGGGACCCTGAGCAGCTGCCTCCCGTGCTGCCGTGGTTTCACTGCTATTGTTACTTGAGCCAGCTTAGCTTGGCTATGTCTACACATGCTGCAGTCACAGTGGAGACACACCCACAAACTACAGAGGCATAGCTGGTGGAGAATGGGGCAGGAAGGCAGTGCCTTGGCCTCACTAAGACCAGAGTGTGTGTGAGGGGTGAGCGTAGTTTGTGTCATTAATGTCATAAGAGAAGACGGAGGCTGTGATGCCTGAGGCTGGTTGGGAATTTTTCAATAAAACTTTTTTTTCTTTGGAAAACGTCAATTCATCTAAATCAAAACTTGTCGCAGGAAAGGGTCAATTTTGACAAAGTTCTCGTTTCAGAAAAAAGTTTGATTTGTCCATGTTTTGTTTTATGCAGGATTATTGTAGCCGTGTTGGTCCCACAAGATGGGCAAGGGAGTATCTTTTATTGGACCAACTTCCATTGGCGAGAGAGACAAGCTTTCGAGCCCCACAGACCTGAAGATGGGCTTGTGTAAGCTCAAAAGCTTGTCTCTCACCAACAGACATTGGTCCAATAAAACTTCGCCCACCTTGTGTCTCATGTTTCATTTTGACATTTTCTAAACAAAAAGTTCAGTTTTTCAGTTAGAAGCCACTTTTCATTCCAAAAGTGAAGTTAATTTATAGTAAAAATATGAAAAAGGTCAGAATTGAAACAAACCACTTCGGCTGGGGGGGGGGGGGGAGAGATGGTACCTAGGGAGATGGAATCTCCATCCTTAGAGGTTTTTAAGGCCCGGCTTGACAAAGCCCTGGCTGGGATGATTTAGTTGGTGTTGGTCCTGCTTTGAGCAGGGGGTTGGACTAGATACCTCCTGAGGTCTCTTCCAACCCTGATATTCTATGATTCTATGAATTGACCCAAACTGATTTATTATTATTTTTGGATGCTCAGTTTGCAAATATTTTTGAGATTTTGACTTTTTATCCCAATTTGGGATGGGAATGTTTTTTTAAATCAACATAAGAACGGCTGTATTGGGTCAGACCAATATCCTTCTACCCTAGTATCCTGTCTTCCGACAGTGGCCAATGCCAGGTGCTTCAGAGGAAATGAACAGAACAGGGCAATTATCAAATAATCCATTCCTTGTCGCCCATTCCCAGGTTCTGGCAGTCAGAGGTTTAGGGACACCCAGGACATGGGATTGCATCCCTGACCATCTTGCTAATAGCCATTGATGGACTTATCCCCCATGAACTTACCTCATTCTTTTTTGAAACCACTTATACTTTGGCCTTCCTTTGGCTGTGCATCGTGTGAATAAGTACTTCCTTTGTTTGTTTTAAACGTGGTGCGTATTAATTTCATATGGTGCCTGCTGGATCTTGTGTTATATGGAAAGGAAGTGTTATTTACCCTATTTGCTTTCTCCACACCAGTCATGATTTTATAGACCTCTATCATATCTGCCCTTAGTCATCTCTTTTCTAAACTGAACAGTCCCAGTCTTTTTAATCTCTCCAGTAATTTTTGTTGCCCTTCTCTTTACTTTATCCAGTTCTAATTAGGGCTGTCAAGTGATTAAAAAGATTAATCGCAATCAATTGTGTGATTAAACAATCATGGAATACCATTCATTTAAATATTTGTGGATGTTTTCTACATTTTCAAATATATTGATTTCAATTACAACACAGAATACAAAGTGTACAGTGCGCACTTTATATTTAGTTTTGATTACAAGTAATTTGCACTGCAAAAACCAAAAGAAATAATATTTTTTCAATTCAGCTCATACGAGTACTGTAGTGCAATCTGTTTATCATGAAAGTTGAATTTACAAATATAGAATTATGTTCAAAAAATAACTGCATTGAAAAATAAAACAATGTAAAACCTACCAGTCCATTCAGTCCTACTTCAGCCAATTGCTCAGACAACCAAATTTGGTTACAATTTACTGGAGGATTGGGCCAAAAGAAATCTGATGAGGTCCAACAAGGATAAATGCAGAGTCCTGCACTTAGGATGGAAGAATCCCATGCACTGCTACCAACTAGGGACCGACTGGCTAGGCAGCAGTTCTGCAGAAAAGGACCTAGGGGTTACAGTGGATGAGAAGCTGGATATGTCAGCAGTGTGCCTTTGTTGCGCCAAGAAGGCTAACACTGTATAAGTAGGGGCATTGCCAGCAGATCGAGGGAAATGATTTATTCCCCTCTTTTTGGCACTGGTGAGGCCACATCTGGAATATTGCATCCACTTTTGGGGCCCCCCACTACAGAAAGGATGTGGACAAATTGGAGAGAGTCCAGTGGAGGGCAACGGAAATGATCAGTGGGCTGGGGCACATGACTTATGAGGTGAGAGAACTGGGCTTGTTTAGTCTGCAGAAGAGAAGAATGAGGCGGGATTTGATAGCCGCCTTCAGCTACCTGAAGGGGGGTTCCAAAGAGGATGGAGGTAGGCTGTTCACAGTGGTGGCAGATGACAGAACAAGGAGCAATGGTCTCAAGTTCCAGTGGGGGAGGTCTAGGTTGGATATTAGGAAACACTATTTCACTGGGTGGGGGGAGGGGAAGCACTGGAATGGGTTCCCTAGGGAGGTAGTGGAATCTCCATCCTTAGAGGTTTTTAAGGCCCGGCTTGACTATGGCCCGGCTGGGATTTAGTTGATGTTGGTCCTGCTTTGAGCAGGGGGTTGGACTAGATGACCTCCTGAAGTCTCTTCCGATCCTAATCTTCTATGATTCTATGCTGAACGGAGACCCAGCTGTTTACCTCTGTCCACTGACCATTTATTCTACCCTTTGTTTCCTATCTTTTAACCAATTACTGATCCATGAGAGGCCCTACCCTCTTATCCCATGACAGCTTAGTTTGCTTACAAGCCTTTGGGGAGGGACCTTGTCAAAGGCTTTCTGCAAGTCCAAGTACACTATATCCACTAGATCACCCTTGTCCACCTCGTGTTGATACCTCAAAGAATTCTAACAGATTTGCAAGACATGATTTCCCTTCACAAAAGTCATGTTGACTGTTCCCCAGCATATGCTGTTCGTCTCTTTGTCTGATCATTCTGTTCTTTACTGTAACCAATTTGCCTGGTACTGAAGTTACACTAAGCGACTTGTAACTGCCAGGGTTGCCTCTGAAAACTTTCTAAAAAATCAGCATTGCATTAGCTACCCTCCAGTCATCAGGTACAGAGGCTTATTTAAGTAACAGATTACATACCACAGTTAGAAGTTCTGCAATTTCATATTTGAGTTCCTTGAAACTCTTGGATGAATACCAGGTCCTGGTCACTTACTACTCTTTGTTTAATCATTTTGTTCCAAAATCTTCTCTACTGACACCTCATTCTGGACAGCTTCTTAGATTCGTCACCTCAAAAGAATGGCTCAGGTGTGGGAATCTCCCTCACATCCTCTTCAGATGAAAAGAATTCATTTAATTTCTCCACAATGGCCTTGTTTTCCCTGAGTGCTCCTTTAGCATCTTGATCGTCCAGTGGCCCCACTGATTGTTTGGCAAGCATTCTGCTTCTGATGTACTTAAATGTTTTGTGTGTGTGTGTGTGTGTGTGTGTGTCTTTTGCTAGTTGCTCTTCAAATTCTTTTTTTGGCCTACCTAGTTATACTTTTAAACTTGACTTGCCAGATTTTATACTCCTTTCTGTTTTCCTTAGTAGGATTTAACTTCCAATTTTTAAGCAATGTCTTTTTGTCTCTAACTGCCTCCTTTTATTCTGTTGTTTAGCCATGATGGCATTTCTTTTGATGGTCTTGCTGTTTTTGTTTTTTGGTTTCTTTATTTGTGATATTCATTTAGTTTGAGCCTCTGTTATGCTCCTCCATGCAGCTTGCAGGCATTTCACTCCTGTGACTGTATGTTTTAATTTTGATTTAACTAGCTTCCTCATTTGTGTGTCGTTCCCCTTTTTGAAGTTAAATGCTACTGTGGTGGGTTTCTTCGGTATTTTCCTCTCTACAGGGATGTTAATTGTAATTCCCCTGTGGTTATTACTGAGCGGTAATAATCTCAAAATTGTTTGTGGGATGGAAAACCAGTTTCCTTCCCAGCTCTAGTGAACCCCCTTCCTCTGCCTATGTACACCCCTGAGCTGCTCTCATGCAAACTGATCGCAGGGGAGTTTGCCGCCTGCCTTAGAAATTCCAAACAACTTTTTCTTCACTCCTGCCAGTCATCTACTCCCTCTTGCCATCTGTCCTGAATTAGCCCCCTTTCCTCTCCCGAATGGGATCCCCATCCCCCTGCCTCTCTTCTGCACTCCCTCTTTTCCTCTCTGACCAGTCTTCCTTCTGCTGTGTTAATTCCGATGGAATAAATGAGCCCAGCAAGTCAAGGGTGTTAACATGACTCTGTCACTGTCCGACATTAAACATTAAGCATGGCTTGGGGTTTTGAGCACAGAAACCTGCTAAGTCCCAGGACAACAGCCAGTAAATTGTTTTAAACCTTTTATTAAAGATACAAAAAAAGAAGGAAACACAGCGAGAGCATTTAGAAAGGAGAGTATGAAGTAAGGCTTTCATTTTAACAGTATCTCTTCCTCCCTTTCCCTTTCGCTGTAGAAAGCTTCTTCTAGGGAAGAGCACCTGACAGTTTTTAAATTGTGTTAAAGATGATGATAAATGTCCTTTTGGGGGAAAATTAAACAGATGAGTTGAAATGAGCTGCAGTTGTTTTGGTGGAAGTCCAGTCTTGCTTCCTTATGATAAAGCAAGACAAAAGAGGGCGAAAAGAACAGCAAAGATAGAAGATGCAGCTCTGTCTTTGGTGCTGACTTTCACTTGCAACCTCTTTGCTGGAGAAACACGTGGTCTGATCAGCCATGCTGAGACCTGGTAAACTCGTACCAATGTCGGGCTGTTTAGGGCATTGCTTTCAGCTGCCTTTCTGGTCGCAGGCTCAGAGCAGTGCTGCAAAAAATGGCGTTGTCTAAGCCAGACTCTAGACAGAAGATAGAAAAAGAGTGAGAGACGGGAAGGAAAAAGACACTTCAGGGTGGGGGTGTGAAGGACATAAATCCACACCATGTAGAGGTCAAAGCATAGGGGTTTATTACACACAGCGCTGGCAGAGTGTCACCTGGCTTATTAGGCTCAGAGACACTGTCAATCAATTGATTACAATGAAATATATAGATTTTCCATGGGCGGGGGAAGGTGACGGGGTAGGCAGTTCCACACCCCGGGATAGGTTTTGCAGCAAGACAAGATAGCACAATAGCCAATGGTTAAAAGGTTACACAATGTCTCCGCCCATGGTCTCAAGTTAGCAAATTAACATTTGATTAATACTTTGATAAAATGTTATTAGTATAAAATATATATGTTGAATTCTGATTTGGGGTCCATAGGAATGAAGTAACTCCTTTGATTGTCCAACAGGTACATGTCTAGGGGATAAAGCAAAGAAACAGAGAAAGCATATGAAAATAGAGATTGTCTCCTTTATGTCTTAAGGCAGGGCATTGGTCCCTTGGAAGGGAGGTGGAAGGGTGCCATATCATTATAGTGACATGTGCCAATATTTCATAAACTCAAGGTTGGATCTGTGGGAAGACTGTTTTCCCTTCAGGAGAAACACAATAGGAACAGGGATCCTTTGTTCAATTTGAAACATTGGATGAAACATAATTATTCAGTTATTGCTTCAACATCTGGCATTTCTACTGACCAAGCAGATCTTAGCAAAGGCAATGTTATTTTGTTTAGCCCAGCTTTCTCGTAGCTGATCACTATTAGCTAGGCCTCTGGTCTCCAGGCCAAACTCTGGACTTTTGGGTCTGAGAAAGAGCTGGCAAATCCATATACCAGGCCATTATATAACATGCACATGGATTTTAACCCTTCAGGGTGAGAACAGGAACCCATTCCAGATGGTGTTCAGGGTTTAGCTGGAGCCCAATGTTGTCAGTTCCCTCTCTGGCTGGGGCTGCTCAGAATGCCTTTCAGGACCGGGATGGTGAAGGTCCATTGGTGTCATAGCAGCTCCCAAGGTCCCAGCCATGAGGGTAAAGCGTGCTCCTTCCAGTCCAGCCATCCCTGGTGCTCTGAGCCCCTCCAAAGCCTATTTTTAGGGACCCCAAAAGAGAGTGGTGTGCACAATAGCCCATCCCCTCATTACTGTGACTACGGGGGAGGTTTATTTTCCAACATACCAATTTTGGTCTGTTAATTTCCGATTCCATTCTTCCTGCATTTACCAGTCATTACCGTCACACAGCCCCTGGGCTCAGGCCCTTTGTGTGATGCTAACCCAGTCTGGCGGTCTCTAACGTTTGCTGACTTTTATAAACAATTTCATGTAACAGGCCGAGCTGGACTCTTGTAACCCTGGACAGGCCTCCGTGCAATACTTCCCAGCTCTGGCTGCTTCCTCTCGAGGGGCCTTTCTGACCCAACCTGGGACTGGTGTCATGTGACCATGGCGAAGCACCGCTAAGCAAGGAACTGCCTTAGAGCCAGGGCAGTCGCCATGCTTCTCACTCTGCTTCCCTGCAGGGCTCCTGCCCACAGCCTTCCCCGGCCCCCTCCTGCCTGGCTTCCTGCTGACAACGTTCTCTAAGTCTCTGGCTGGTGGAGCCACCCCTCCTTTGCCCCTCGCCTGATTCTCTCTCCTCCCTGTGGGTAGCTCCTGCTGTTACCCTGAGGAGTAGCACTCTCATGACCCCCGCTGTTTCCATCTGCTGCTCCTCCTAAGTGTGATTCCCTGCCAGGCGGGCATGGGCAGATGCAGAGCTCCTGTGACTTCAGGGGTGAATTTAATGCACTGACTTCATGGTGAGTGCTCGTAAAGGGGGCCCGAGTGTCTGCAGCATCCCCTGCCCTGGCTGTCTTGCTGGGAGCAGTGTTGAACGCTAGCTCTGCTCCTCAAAGATGATGGAAGAGTCAAGCCCATGTTTGTTTTCTTCCCAATCTCTTGATAGGTTGTGAGTGACTTGAAGGCTGCAGACCAAGGCAGTGCCGCCGTCCTGCACATCTCAGATGGGTCCTACTACATCCGGGTGGTCGTCTCCCCGGAAGCTGTGCAGATGGCAGAATGGTGGGTTTCACCTTGTCGGTCGACCCTTGCTGGGGTAATTGTGCATTGCAGCTGGCGGCCAGGTTCTCATTGAAAGTTGGGTTGGGCTAAATCAGTAGCTGGGTGAGAGCCTATGTGGAAAGCCCAGGTGCTGCTGGAAGTAACTTATCCACTGTCCCAGCATGACACCTGCAGGTGCTGTGCTGCAAACTGTGCTGCCTGTGAGTTGAGTTTCGGCTGAGGTCCTGCTTATTGTGCAGTGGCGCTTTAAAAAAAAATAATAATAATAATAATGGAGATATCCCATCTCCTAGAACTGGAAGGGACCTTGAAAGGTCATCGAGTCCAGCCCCCTGCCTTCACTAGCAGGACCAAGTACTGATTTTGCCCCAGATTCCCAAGTGGCCCCCTCAAGGATTGAACTCACAACCCTGGGTTTAGCAGGCCAATGCTCAAACCACTGAGCTATCCCTCCCCCCTTTACATAGCCAGGCAACACCCAGTGTCACAAGAGCAATCATCCTGCGTGTTTACATAAAGCTTTTCTTGCCTTGCTCTCAAACCCCTTTACCAAGGCTGGTGAGTGTTATCCCCATTTTATCCTTTACACAGGAGTCACAGAGTTTGGCCAGGACACCAGTGCTCCTGGTAACTTCAGGTGGTTCCATTCTGCCTCTCTAACTTCCCCCTGCAGTTTCAGTTGGATCTGATGTCCTTCACTTCCTGTCCTAAACAGTCTGTGTAGGGCTGCTGTATGTGCCACCCCCAACGTGGGTAAAGGGATTATATTGGTCTATAATCCTCCTTGGGACTCCGCTGGCTACAAGCTGGTCTGAGGTGTAAGGAGCTGTGTTCATTTTGCTCAGCACAAGGTTTGAAAGTCGCCCCATTCTCCAATTTCATTTTCAAAGGCAGAATTACCGTTTTTGTGTGTGGAAAATTTGGGGGAAAAACAATGGAAGGAAAACACTTCTGCCATTTCTGCAATGTTGCCTTTCTACTTATCCGCTAGCTCTAAGCGAAATGTCTGTCTGTCGGTGGAAGAGAAGACACGGGCAGCAAACGTCCTGCTGATGTTCTCAGTGTCTCGCTTCTAGAGACAGACATTGTCCCTCATGATCATTTTCCAAGCCAGGGGGCTTCTCCCAGCTTAGAGAACTGGGTGTTCGCGCCAGAAACACTTGGATCCCCAGCCAGCAGAGGAGCTCTGTGAGCGTATGTGGAATTAAGTGAACATTTGAGCCTCCTGTTAGCAGCCTTAGTCCGATATACACTCCTCAGAGTGAGTGGCACTTCTGAGGCGTGCAGCAGCATCCTGTCGCTAGGCATCGGAGTCGCAAGATTTGAGTTCTGGTTCCAATTCTGTTGCTGTGTCCTGGGGCAGGTCACTTCCCCTCTGAGCCTTCATCTCCTCATCTGTAAAATGGGGATAACACTCACCAGCCTTGGTAAAGGGGTTTGAGAGCAAGGCAAGAAAAGCTTTATGTAAACACGCAGGATGATTGCTCTTGTGACACTGGGTGTTGCCTGGCTATGTAAGTGCAGCTGTGCGCTGGACATCAGCTAACAGCACTAGGGCAAACCACAGACTAGAGACTGCCCTGTGGCTTAGCCTGAACTCCTCAGTCATGCAGGCAGCAATTCATCCCTTGCCGATATAAAGCAGCTCATCCTATTGCAGGATTCTGCCTCGCATCATCAGCCAGTGCCTGCCAGACTCTGCTGCTGCCGCAATGTTTGCAGCGGATGGATCACGGCTCAGTCTCGCTCTCTCCTGGCATGCACCAAGCTGAGCTCTGCAGCAATGACTGTTGGAAAACTCTTGGGAGCAAAGGCTCATGTTCCGAACATGGGTCTGGAACATGAAAATTTTAATCCTGGCTCCACCACTGAGTAGTGCTGTGGCCTCGAGCCAAGTTACTTAACCTGTCTGCCTCAGCTTCCCCATCAAAGGCGGGTACGTATTATAATTCCCCATTTTACAGATGGGAAAAGTGCCATGCCTGTTGTCAGTAGTGGAGTCACGAATAGCATGCAGGCCGCGCAGCTCTAAGCACCGTGCTGCACTTGGGATCGCTTTGTTTGATAGTCGCCCAACAGGCCGATTTCTAACAGCGCCGCTGAGTTGGAGCAGTGGTTCTAGAGTCCTCTCCCAGGCCATCACCCAACTGCTCATGCACGTTTGAGACCATTTGTCACTCACAAATTTGTTTTGTTGCTCTCTGTTTCCTAGTGTTCAACTGCAGTCCGGGTTCTCCAACATCCTTGGCAGGATTATCATCTTGCAGAAGTACATGGTGTGCTTCCTGGAGGAGACCAAAGCGGTAAGGCTCTGTCTGTCTCAGCGGCCATGGGATCCATCTGCTGAGCAAAGTGATGGGGGTCGTACTCGAGGGTGACCCTGTGCCCTGCTCTCTGGATATTCTAATGCTCTTGGATCCTGCTGAGATGCCTTGTGTTGGACAGGCAGCTGCCCTCACCAAGGGCCCAGAATCAAACGTAAGCTGCGCGTAGCTCCCTTTGTGCAGTTGGAAGCCCTTTGGCTCACTTTGTTGTGTGGCTGAGGTGTTCAGCAAATGTTACAACATTGTGACAGTTCCCTCCAGGATGCCACCTGGAGTGGGGTACCACTGAGCCTGCCTGACCCACCAGCCTGAGCTCCCTTTATACTGTACTGCTGTGACAAACTCTCAAGCCCCCTCCAGCATGCATGCAGGTAGGGATACACCCAACTGCAGCACAACACACACAGGTTCTTTAACCATGCCCTGCATGGGAAGGCAAAGCTAAGGCATCTCCCAGTTCCTAAGGAATGCCCTGGGGTGCCAGGGTGTCACAGACCTGATGGCAAAATATTGAGGAGGAGAATGCTTGGGGGAAGGAGGGGATTTTGAGGCGGGGGGAATTGAGCTATCTGGGAAAGGAATAGTCTCTGGATCCTCAAGGGAAGGTACATGAGCCTCTCCATACATCCAGTTCCATACATCTAGTTCCATAGCCTCTGGTTCACCCCATGTTCACAACAGAGACGGATGGTGCACATGTAAACTCATTCTGCTCTAGCAACACATTGAGTGACCCCAGTAGCTGTGTGGTCAACAACAGCCTCCGCTCTCTGGGCACGTGGGCAGGCATATTTCATGGCCTGCTGGGCCTCCTCTTCCGTCTTGCTCTGGGCAGGCAGCCAGCCTTGTGAGGCTCACTGGACTGATGGGTGATGTACTGCAGAGAGCTCCTCTCCACCACACCTCTCTCCCCTCCCCCCCCGTTCCCCCTTCCTGAAGGGTCCCCCACCTTCCCAAGTGAATACAACCCTCCCCAGCTCCCTGTCATAGAATCATAGAGAATCATAGAATATCAGGGTTGGAAGGGACCTCAAGAGGTCCTTCAGCAGCAAGGCCCTTCCTTGGGCCTGGCTCGGCAGCACACTGCTGTCACTCTGGCTCCGCCTGTCAGCCAAGGCTCGCCTCACATGGTGCCTCCAGTCCTACGCCCCACCCCTCTACCTTATGTGTGGTCGGCGCCTGGGCACTGCAGCCCTGCGTTGCCTCTCCCCAGGCTGCCTCCAGGTCTTCAGGCCCATGCCTACTCCTGGTCTGGTCTTTGCTGCCCAGAGGTCTTGTTTGCCGAACAGTGGGCCACGCCTGCCATGGGTCCCTCAGGCCTGACGAACGAGTCCCTCACTGGTCCATTCAACATCTCTTATGCAAAACAGCCTTTGCTGACATGTCAGGATGCAAATTAGACCCTCCCATGCCCCAGGGGCGGGCTTGGGGACAGTGTGTCCCCAGTGTGTTGTGGATGCACCACCTGGGTATGGAATATTCTGGAGGGCATGGGATGGAGATGGGAGTGCAGCCCCCAGTTGCTGACTGTTCTGGATGGGAGTAGGGGCTTCCTCAGGTAGAATGTTCTGTGCCCAGGTGGCATCCCAGAAAGTCCTGGAAAGAGTGAGGGGGGTGGAGGGCATGGCAGTGCAGCATGTCTGATATGGAATGGGCCTTGATGGGGTGTGGAGAGACAGTTGCGGCCTGTCAGCATGTTACATTATGGATGGATGTGGGAAAGAGCAGGTGAGTATCAGAACATTTGGAATGAGGAGACAGCATAGATCATTATGGATGCGGTGGGATGAGGCATGGAACATGTGGGATGGGGTGGTACGTGGGAGACAAGGGGTGGGACATGGAATGTGGGAGATGGGGGCGGGATGGGGCACGTCACGGGATTGGGGAGGCGGGGGGTGGCATGTGGGGGATTGAGGGGGGCCCTTCATCTGTTTTACAGGAATTGTTTGTGCACTTCAGACCGGAGGGGTGAGATCTCTGGAGGGGTCTGCGCCCCGGTGTTGCAGGAGCCTGACTCCAAGCTCCCCATTCACACCCAGGCCTTGCTTGAGGGGATGAGAGGCGAGGGGCCAGTGAACCAGAGTAGGGGTAGTGCCAGGCTCTGGAGAACTGCCCCTCAGAAAATGTGGGTTTTGTGAGGGGAGGGAGGATGTGGTGGCTGGAGGAAGCAGGCGCTCCCAATCCCATTACACCCTCAGTTCCTTGGCACCTGTGTCACACCACCCATTCCATGGGGCTGACTGTTCTCATTCCTACTGAGGTGACTGCTCGTCCCCTGCTCATCTGCTTGCAGCCCAATAGCTTTCCCAGAATCCTTTGCAGCTGTTGCCCAAAAGCTTTCTAGGCACTCCTTGGCCTGTCTCCCCTGTGGGGCCCATCCCTTGGCGAGGGGCTAGCCAGGGAGTGCATCGCCTTGCTCCAGCCTGGCTTGCCAAACCAGCCTGAGGCTGGAGCAGGGCGCGGGCCCTGCCCTGGAGAGGGAGACGGTCCGCAGAGGGCTTGGCTGTGCCGGGAGGGGGCAGACCGCGACAGGCAGTGCTCAGAGGTTTGTGACTTGAGCCTGAGCAGCCCAATCCTTTCACAATCCAAAAAAACAGCAGGCCTGTTTGTGGCTGCCCCAGCTAGAGCCGAGGGGAGGGAGGGGGTGCGTGGATGTGTTTGCTTGCAGTATATTATTCAGCCACTAGTGTCGGGTGTGTGTGGTTGGTTGTGGTGCATGTATTCAGACACTAGATGTGTGCATGTGCCTATGTTGTTTAGACACTGGTGTGTGTGTTAGCTTGCAGTATGTTATTCAGTCACTGGGGCGTGTGTCTTTGTGGTACACTATTCAGACACGGGGTGTGTGAAAGAGCTTGCAGTATGTTATTCAGCCACTAGAGGTCTCTGTGCCATCAGGCGCTCCAGCGAGGCAGAGCGCCCTGGCAACCAGGCCGGAGGTGGCTGGGCCTAGGCTGTGGGATGCCCGCCCACCTGCAGCGGTTTCCTTTAATGCCCACTGGGGGCAGGCTGTTATCCCACATAGCCAGGGGGAGCCCCAGAGAGCACTGAGGCGAGAGGGCCCCGTTCCCCTCTCCTGCTCCCTCCAACTCCCCGGCCCCAACACCTCTCGCACCCCTCATTTGCTGAGGGGCTTGGTGGAGACCCTCCCCTTGCTCACTGGGCCCTCACCCTCCAGTGCCGTGGGGGGTGCCGATGCCCCCTTGGGGGGGGTAGGTGGCTTTGCTATGCGCTCCGCGCCTGACCCTGCCTGTCCGTCCCTTCCAGGAGGAGTGCGAGTTCTACCTGTCCGTAAACCAGTTCAACGTGTTGCCCTTGCAGAGGCAGAGGATGGAGGCGCTGAACTGGTAAGGCCCTCTGCGGGTGTGGCGGCTGCTGGCGCGCACGCGCTTCCCCCCTCGCTGAGTTTGCAGCTGGGGATGGGGGCCCCATGGGGATCCCGCACCCTCAAGGCAAAGCCAAGAGATTGCAAACGGTGCATCGACTGGCCCATGTGTTGCACGACTGTGCACGGGGATGATGCCAGAAAGACCCCAGTATCGCAGCCTCCAACTTTTAATTTTATCACCCCCCCCCTCACCTCTAGGAGCTTGTGGGGTTAGCAGCAGCCAGATTCTCTTCCCCCAGCCCGGGAGAAGGAAGCCAGAGGGGTTGTGCCACTCTCTCTGCACTGGGGCGAGAGCTTCGGGGTGCACCAGCCCTCTGCTTTCAGGGGAAGGGGTTAGGCCTCTTGCTTGTGCTGAGGCATCAGGTTGTTCGCAGCACATCCAGCAGCTGCAATTGGCTATCTTCTTCCCCCTGCCTGCAGGAGACAGGGAATGGGGAAGGCTGATAGCTGGGGATTTCCCTGGAGAGCAGGGTTTTTCCCTGCAGTCCTGTCATGGGCAGAAAACCACCCTCTGTGTGGGAACTGCATAGAGTTGGCGGTCTGGGATCCCATCTGACTCTTTACCCCTCTGAGGTCCTGTGGCAGCGTCCCTCACTTAGTCTGCATGCAGCTCACGGCATGGCCATTTCTTGCGAATTTATGGCGGGTCATGGAATTGAGGCCCTGGCTGCAGATGCTGTGAAAAGCTCCATCTATCAGATGCTTTTTGGAAAGCAAAATATATATATGAGACTCGTCCCAGACAGGGCCCTTTGGCCGGATGGAAGATTTGCTAAACTGCATGCCCAGACTCCTAGCTCTTCCTGGGATGATATTTTTGTGCCTTTGCTATGGTCTTGGAAGGAGTCACTATCATTCACCATTTTCACAGATCGGTACGTGCTTGCACGGATCCCTAGGCAGAGCGCAGCATAGAACCCAGGTCTCTAACAGAGCAGAGCTAAGTCTTGAGCACTTTGCCACACAACCTTCCATAGGAACTTCTCCAGTGAGGTGCCTCTGTGACCCACACTAGCACAGTACAGGGCTGGGTCACCCTTTAGCAACTAGACCAGGTGCAGAGGTTTGAGTCGTCTACTACTTCCATGCTAAGAGATTTGGTCCTTCAGCTCAAGTGAGTGAGCCTCTTATTTTTACACCCAGCGGTCCCAGGTCCAGTCCTCACAGAGCACCTGAGCAGTGGCGCTGGGCTGGGCTCTCACCACAATCTGCTCTGAGGCTGGGAACAGAAACTTAGAATCCTGGGGCCAGGTCCTCAAAGTGTTTTAGGCACCGAGCATCCGTTTATTTCAATGGGAATTAGGCACCTAAATACCTTTTGGGGATCTCGGCCCTAATGCCCAATATCCCCTTGAAGTCCCTCAAATACTTGGAGTCAGAGTTGTGTTGGGATTTCTTTTAACTTCCTCTGCAGCATGAGAAGTGGGGATCATCTGGTCATATCTCACTTAATCAATCCCCTGCCATTGCCGGGGCCTCAGATATTGATGCACCTGGGTCCCTCCTGTTCTCTGCTTGTGGCCCCCAGTAGTTTAATCTCCTGAGGACTGTAATACCTTGGTGTAATTATGGTTGTTGGATTTACTAGGCAAGTGGCTGGGTGTGTTGATGGCCTATGATAGAGAGGAGATGGGACTAGAAGATGGTCCCCTCTGGCTTTGAACTCCAGAACACTACGATTTGTGTACCCCGCTAGCAATATGTGATGAGCCAGTCCATAGCTTGTTAGCTCTTCAGGGCAGGGACAGTCTCTTACTCTGTGGCTGTACAGTGCGTAGCCCAACAGGGCTCTGATCTCGGTTGGGTTCTCTATTGTGAGCTCCTACTCAAGAGGCTAAAATCACCTCGTTCGCTATTTGGGCGAGTTGGGAGTACAGTGGCACGCTCACACACAGTGGGGTACAGGGGGAGGGCGGAATTCAGAAGACCGACCAAAAATCACAATTGAATCTTAAAACTCATGATTTTGGGGCCAATTTTATAAAATCATGGGCTGGAAGGGACTTCAAAGGGGTCACCTAAGCCAGCCCCCTGCGCTGAGGCAGGACCAAGCAAACCTAGACCAGCCCTGACAGGGATTTGTCCAACCTGTTCTTAAACCTCCAGTGACAGGGACTGCACAACCTCCCTTGGGCATATTGCAGAACTTAACTACCCTGAGAGCTGGATAGTTTTTCTAATATCTAACCTACATCTCCCTGGCTGCAGATTAAGCCCATCACTGCAGTGGGCATGGAGAGCAATTGATCATCATGCTCTTTATAACACTCCTTAACATCGTGAAGACTGTAATGAGGGCCCCACTCAGTCTTTTCTCCAGGCTAAACAGGCCCAGTTGTTTTAACCTTTCCTCGCAGGCCAGGTGTTCTAACCCTTTTTGGGGTGTCTGACTCAGGTTTTTGAACTTGCGGGGCTGGCCATTCTGCGCTCCCTGGCCCAGCTGCTTGGGCACTGCAGGGGTTGAAGGCATGTAGTCAGTCATTGGGGCTTTCACTAGACCCCTGTGTGATGGTTCTCTAAATCCCTTATATGCCCCGGATCCCTGTTTTTCCATGGAGGCTCTCTCTAGCTCTAAACTGCTGCTCTCCCCCTGGCTTTAATCACATCACCCTTGGAGGCTGTCTTTGCGACCCTCCCACGTGTTCTAGCTCATCTGCTCTTTCGGGGAGGCGATGAGGGAAGGGGGAGATGAAGACTTCAAGGAAGTAGCGCTGCATACTACAGCGAGGGCAGCGCCTTGTCTGGGCGTGGGGGGTAGGCTGCTGCACCAGTAACCAAGACTCTTTGTTGTTCCAGTAATCAGGAGCCCTCAATCCTCCAGAAGATAAAGGAACTATGGCAGTGAGTACATGACCCAGTTATGGCACCATTTTCCTGACTTGCCAAGATCTGTGCTAGGTCAGGGCATGGGTAGTGCTGACTAGCGAAAGGAGGTGCATGTTTACGCAGTGTGCGGGACTCCTGTGTCACAGGCTGTGATTGAGCTTAGCAGGAATCATCAAAAAAAAGCTGGTTTTCATGGCTGAGCGTGTTCATGTTGGGATGAAATGTGAGGGTGTTAGCCCTCGTGCTTCAGGGCGTGAGGAAACGTCCCCTACTGGCCACGTATTCCTCCTGAGCGAGCAATGGCTCGGAGGGGTAGAGGGACCGTTGCCTTGCTTGTGAATGGCTCCCTTAGTGTGCAGGGGAAGGCGGCTCCTGCTCCGCTGAGACAATGCCTTACAATTTCCACGGCTCACCTCCTGTTTGGGGTTGCTGCTGAAGAGCAGCACGCTTCCCTGCATATCGCCTGCAGAGGCTGAAACAGTAGGGCTAGCTCCCCCGGGTCTCAGTGCAAGCGTTGCACACGGAAGTGCAGGGCTAGCGTATTCCCGGAAAGGCCCATCTCCTCAAAGAAGTGCAGTGCTTTGCCTGCAGCAAGGTCGACTTATGCAAATCCGCACTTAGGGGAAAAGTTCTGTAAGCCTTTTTTGCGTAATTGTCAGGTATATGTTCCCGACTTATGGAACGCTTGCGTAAGTCAGGGAGCGTCTGTATAGTGAGCTGCCGGAGTGAAAATTGCTCAGGTATCAGAGAGAGAGGCCAAGGGATGGCTCTGATTCCCACAGGCGCTCAGTCTTGGGGCACTCCCCCGGCTCTGATTTCCTTGTTGGGCCGGGGGGCACTGCATGACCTTTGTAAGGTTTTCTGTTGGGTTCTGGGCAGGGAAGCTGTCTGGAGCCTGACCCTGGGATCTGTGTTGTTTAACTATTGCAGGAGAGGCCTCACCTTGAAGACTGTTTCCTCCTCAGGTACAGTGGGAACAGTGACGGGAGAGGCGGGGGGTAGTAGGTGTTGCTGACCTGTGTGAAATGAGCTGGTGGATCTCAGTTCTCAGTCCACCTTACACAGACCTCTGCCACGATGGCACTAACTGCCTGCCTCGTCGGCCGTCCCAGCAAGGAGTTGGATGTGGTTTGAAGACTGACCTGCGCTCTGGAGCTGTCTGCTCTGGGCAGGGCTGAGGCGCACTGGCGGAACAGCATGAGCCGTGCGTCCAGACACTGCCAGGGCTCTCAGTGGATAAACAGGACTGAGAGCTTTGGGGCTGTCAGTGCAGCTACTAAACCCACTGACAATACAGAGCCCTAATCTGTGTTGCAGTCAGAGAACCACTCTGGAGCAAAGGGCTGTAAACCCAGCCAGGCCAGCGGGAGGCCCTAAGCACAGGGGTTCGGCCTGAGGATTTGTTTGCCACGTTTGGCCACGCTACACTGGTACGCAATGGAAGTGTGTTTTCCCTGAGGCCAGCCTGCTCTGCCCTGCCTTCCCTCTGGCCCTGGGTGGCTCCCTGTGGAACTCTCAGCAGCACAAAATGGTCTTAAGCGCTTGGTTAATAAAGAGTCCAGATTCATATTAACTCTCTCT
Source organism: Malaclemys terrapin pileata (assembly GCF_027887155.1). Lineage (NCBI taxonomy): Eukaryota > Metazoa > Chordata > Testudines > Emydidae > Malaclemys > Malaclemys terrapin. The sequence goes on along the minus strand of NC_071518.1, from coordinate 42,052,882 downwards.
CTCCCCCACCCAGAAGTGACGTCTGTGCTGGTGAAAGGGGCCTGATTGACAGCCCTGGCACTGGGCACCCTGTGTGCCTTCACAGAGCATGGGCAGTGCCCCCTTCTGCCTCGTTCCTACACCGGAGTGCCAAGTCACTGCACTGGGTATAACTGTGCTCCTACTGGGCAGCCTCTGACTCGTCTGCATTCGAATGAATCAGCCCCTTGCCTCTCTGCAACAGGCAGCAAGGGGGCCAGCAGGAGGCTGTGGGCGCCGGTCCATCAGGAACTGCACTGAGACACCCCCATCCTGGCTCTTAGCAACCCCTGCTGTTCCAGTCCTGGGTCTTCCTGGAACCAAAACTAACTCACAGCTGAGGGCTCGGAGCAGACGCCATTCAAACTCCTCTTGCCTTCCCCAGTGCCTTTGGGTTGCCCCCTTCTGCCCCAGTGGCGGTGGCATTTCGTGCTAAGTAATTCTCGAGCAGTACATTCTTTGCAAAGTGCTTTGGCGATCCTGTGTGATGGAAGGTGCTGTGGGAATGTAAGACAAGGTTGTTGCTGTGAACAGAAAGGAAATATTGAAAGCTGTTGGTACAAAATAGCTTCTCCAGGCTCTCTGTGTGTGTCACAGCTAGGCTCTGGGCTTGTGGCCTCAAGGGGATCTCAGTGGCCTGTTGACGTGGGCGCGTCTGTCCCCCTCTAGGGATGTCGGTGTCTCAGTTAATGTTCGACATAGGGCAGAGACGGCTCAAGGTTTTGAAGCAGAATGTTGAGGATTGCTTGGATTTACTGGACCCAAGTGAGGTGCCAGCCATAGGGGAGAGGCTCCCTGTCACCAACTGGGAGGTGGAGCGCAAGAGAGAGGTCAGTGCTGGCTGCCAGCCTGTCCTGGCTGTGCATGTGTCCGACGATTTGGCATGGGGCCAGGTGGGGCTGAGGGGCGACGGTGGGGCTCTTCTCACAGAAGAAAGAGGTAAATCCTTCGACCTTGGGAGGGAAGGACCCAGTGCGGGAGGGGTTTCGAGTTGGAGGGAGCGAGGGTGGCTCTTGCTGTGGCAAACTGGCTTTTGGCATTTCTTGGGAGAGTGCTGCACTGGGTCAGGTTCCCAGAGCTCACGCTGGATGCTCAGACCTAAGAGCTAAATCAGCTCTTCTGGGCTCTCTCTCCTGGGCTGGGGAAGAGCTGCTGGTCTTCCCAGTGATGCTGGGAGCCCCAGGGATGGGTCAGTGTGTCGGGCTGCCTGGACTCTCTCTTTTGTCTGTGATGTAGAAGCTGGCTAACAATTCTCATTTCAGGTGAGTAAAGACGTCTTTACAGTGCCAGCCAACTTCCTGGTGATTGGCCCGGAGGAGAAGGCGGCGATTCGTGATGCCTGCCTGGCAGGTCAGTGCCACAGCTGTACCTACTGTCTGCAAAGCCTGGCCATGTCTGGGCTGGGGCTCTACCCCAGTGCTTTGCAGACCTGATTTTGAGAGCTGCAGGCTCTCAGTCAGAGGTCCCTTCGGGTTAGCTGGCTGTGGCTCTCCAGGAGCGTGCCCAGGTCTCAGTGAAGCACCCTCTGCCTGACGCTCTCTCTGCCCCCATCTCTCACAAGCTTCCTGCACCAACCGGGTCTGCCTCTCCGGGGTGGCTCTGGAATGGGGGAAGGGCTCCTGAGCCGCATGGTTCAGTCAGGCCCTGCCTGCGGGGCTGCGCTCTCCGGGGATGTTGATCCACGTGGCGCGGGACGGCAACTGACAGTCCAGTCCCCGGCCTGGCCCTTCACAGATGCAGCTAGAATGAGATGCTGCCTCTAGCCAGGGGATTTGCGAATGCTGTGATCTTCCCCAGTGGAGCTCTGCCCTGATGGGTATATGTGGTTCTGAGGGGGGGGCTTTAGGGATCTCTCAGGGAACAAGCTGAATCAGTGAGAGGCATCCAGAGGGTGACGGCAACCCCCCTATTCCTGCAGGAGCTCCTCACACTGTTCCTGGGAGAAGCCGCCTTGACAGGGACCTGGATGACTGTAGTGTAGTGTCATGCCCCAGTGGTGAGTAGTAGAGCCTGAGCCAGTGGCCTGGATCCTGCAGCAGCTGTCTGCTCTATTCTGGATTTCTTTTGGGGTTTGCCCATCCCAGTTTTCTCTCCACTGGAGGATGGGGTCCATGGAGGGGCTATTGCAATATCCCACTAGTCTTCCAGGCCCTTGTCCTTCTCTGAAATGTAAACTCTGGTATGGAGCATGTGGGGGGAGTTTTGGTCGGCCGCTAACAAAGCGGGGCTGTTTGCCCCCAGTCACAGATTGTCCATGTTAGAGGTAACAGTCAGTGCACCAGCTGTCTTGAAAAACAATTGTTTAAGCTGCATGTGGAATAAAATAAGTGGCAGCGACGCCTCTTGCCACCCCCGGCCGGCCAAGGAGCTGTAGCTTCCTCTCCCACATGCAGTCATCACCCATCACCCAAGCTTCTGCCACCGCTTGGCTAGGTGCTGCTGTTCGCTCTGCAGTGGGCCAGCTCATGGCATGCAGAAGTGTGCAGCAGGCGAATGTCTGGCTGCGAGGTCTCGTTCTCTGAGTGCCGTTCAGGGTGCTGGCAATTAGCCTGGCCTGGCCGTCCGTCCCCTACGGGACCAGCCCTCCCTCTCATCAGCTGGGAGGCGCTTGCTCTTGGTTCTTTTGGGGGGAGCCGGGGACCTCTGACCTGAGGGTCCCCATCCCGTGGCATTTTGAGCCTAGTTTTCTGTCGATGCAGTGTAAGGTTGTGTTAGTGGGCCAGAGGCTTTGTCAGATGTTAAACATCTCTGGCCTAAGGACAGCGGTTCTGCACCAGCCGTTGCCAGGGGTATCTGTCATTTTGCCCAGGCGAGTTCTTTGCTGCGCATGCACCGACAAGAGGTGTGGCTTTGTAAAAACACACAGAAACACACACCCCCCCCCCAGGGAATTCTTACCCCCAAGCGGCAGGAAATCAGCACTCAGGCTGTGGCTTAAGCCTGCCAGGGCAGGAAGATCGGTGCTAACCAGCCACTCCAGATGACAGGCATTGTCTCTGTGCATCCCCCTCGTGGGGCATGTGTGCTTGGCACAGCCTCTTATGGGGTCACCCATGCTTTGCAACCCATAGCAGTGTCTCATCTGCTGTCTCTTTGGCTGTTTACAGCTAGCTAGTCCATCCTCTTTTCTCTTAGAACCAAAGAAGACAGAAAGGGGTGGGATGAGTAGGAGAGTTGTCCCCCTGCTGATGGGGCGGACCCAGTCGACTAGGTCTGGTACAGTGTGTACAGCGTCTAGCACGCTGGGCCCTGATCTGTGACTGGTTCCGTTGGGCGCTACTACAGCATAAATAGCGGAGAGTCACACACTTCATTGCTTCTGTAGGCGATCTGTAACCTAGCTGGGTCCCTCGCCTGCACAGCAGCTTGAGTTGAGTATAAGTCCTTGCTTTACTCAGCCGATAACGTGCCCAGAATCAGCCACTGTGGGGATCGGCTCACCAGAGTGGCTCTGGCCAACTTAATCAGCGTCCGCGTCCCTGGTTTGATGGATCGCAGCGGAGTGGCCCCAGGGGCGCTGACGTCTAGTGGATGCCCAAGGCGATGCTTAGCCCCCCCAAGCAGGAGTGTGTCCTCACAAAAGCTCAGCTCAGCGGGACACCGTGCAGAGAACTGCTGTCCTGCTCATGGTGGGGATTGTGGCTATGGGAACACGAGGATACAGAAGGGATTTGTAGCATGTGTGGGTGTGTTACTGTTCCTTGCTGGGGTCTTTAGCCTGGCCTACAGTGCTCCGATCTGTAGGGCTACAGTCTAATTTCATTCTCGCTTTTGGCAGACCCTGACGCAATGTCCCGAAGTTTGGACGTATCCCTGGATAATCCCTGGGACAAGCTTCAGTCAGTGTCCGTGACTCTGTCCTCCTCCTTGGAAGGTGAGTGCACACACTGCCTTCCAGCATCTCCTGTTGCAAGCGGAGAGCATCTTTCCTTCTCTCTGTGTCTGCACACCCTACATCTTACACCTGGAGAACGGTGTGCTCACCTGCACACACACATGCAACTTGTAAGCCTTGTTACCACCATCACACTTGAAATTGCACACTCACTTTTGCACATGCAGTTCTTAAAACGTGGCCCATGCTGTGTGCGCGTGCAGGGGATGGGGATGGTTTTCAGGAAGGTGCAGCCTGGATCTCTTTGATACATTCAGGTGCCTGTTTGTGTGTGTGATTGCGTTTGCCAGTCTGCATGCACCAAGGGTGATAGACCTTATCTCCCCCATAAATGGCTGATTTACGGTACGGTATTGGTGGTGACTGTATCATGGTCATGCCTAGGGACCACCGGCGATCACCCCCTTGTGCTAGGTGCTGTACAGACACAGTAATAGGCAGACAAAGGCTGGGGGATGGAGGATAACAGGCAGCGTAAACAATGAGATCAGCGACAGACGCTGTAGTAGTGCCACCATTTGGGTTTGTTTTTAATGTTCTGGGAGGGGCTGTGTTGGGACGAGATCAGCTAAACAAAGGGAGAGGGGACCTGGAGGGGGGCGGGCGGGGTGGGGCAGCCTGTACAGCAGACAGAGACTCTGAGGGAGGGTATTGACGCAAACAGCCAGTCAGCACAGAGGAGAGAATGCCCAGTAGAACCTGGATAAGACACTTGGAGGATGCCTCCGGTAGCCAAGGGTTGCTATGGCAGAACCTTCTCCTGCCAGCTTTGCTATCTTTTGGCCCCTCTGGATAGTTCCTCTTTGGAATTGTCCTTCCCCAGCTGCCTTCCCAGCTCCAGGTAGGTGGGACAGTCTCTTCCTGTGCTGCTGTCTCCTGCCTTCTTCCATGGGGAAAGTTGTGTTTTGTTCTCTTTTGTCAGAGAAGTCCATTATCCAGCCCAGCCTGCCAAGCACAGAAGAGGCCCAGCTACCCAACTCCGCAGAGGAGGCGGCCATCACACAGCCTGACAGCAATACCCCAGATTTCTTGGAGCCTTCCAGCCAGCAGTCCCCTTGTAGCTTATCCCAGAATGAACCAGTGGAGACTGTATCCCCATCACTGCTGTCCTACAGCAGTACATGTCCCCCAGAGGCTGCCATGTTCCAGAGGCCACCTGATGTGGATGAACACCTTGATGCCAGCCATGACGTCCCCTGCAGCCAGCCATCTGGAGTTTTCCAAACCAATCTGTGCCCTTTCTCTCCTGCTCTTCCCATTTTGGGCAGCATCAACAGCAGAGCAGCACCCCCTGCAAATGGAGGGCAGGCTGCTCTTGGTGGCGCGGCTTCCGTCCCAGATGTGGAGAACAGTGGTCTGACAAGCTCTGAATGGGACACTGAGCTGGGGAGTGGAGCTGGGGAAAAAGATCTGTCCAGGAGCAGGCAGCACAGGGTGACTAAGAGAAAGCTGCTGGTGGATGACAATAAGGCCCACGGCGAGGTTTTGCCCAGTCCAGGCAAAACCCATCAGAGAGCACAGAGGAAACCTCCCCATGCGGCTGTGCCCATGGGGGACGAGCACTGCGTGGGCGCGAACATAGTGGGCCAGAACCCAGGTATGGAGTTGGTGAGTGCTCAGAGAGCCAAGAAGAGCAGGCTGGAGCAGGCCGGGCCAGCTCAGGAGCCTACACTGCCCGGGGACCTGGAGGGGCTGCCAGGAAGGGGGAATGAGAGAGCAGCAGTCAGGAGCGTGGCTGCGTCCGAGCCAGGCCAGCACAGAGCCCAGGAACAGGTAAAGGTCCGCAGGCTCGTTGTCATTTCTTAGTTTTGTCTTAGTGTCCCACAATCAAAGCCCTGCCTTGTAGCCACCAGCCTTCCAGCTGAGAAGAAAAGGGAAGGGCTCCCTCTGAAGGCTGGGCCTGAGCTTTCTCCCCTGCGGCAGTCCTTCTCCAGGAGCGAGGGGTCTGCATGCCAGCCCACGTCTGCCAGGGGACTGCCCTCTGCCAGGCACTTCCCAATAGCAGCCATTGCTCCTGTGCCAGACGGGAGACAGCCATGTCCATGGTGGGAAGAGCCTGTTGTGACCATGTGGCTGGGGAAGGGGGAGGCTGAAGCCACATGCAGCAGGAGTTGGAGGAGCCAGTCAGAGCGGAGGGGTGAGAGTACAGAGAACACATGCCAGCACTTGCTACAAGCCATCTCCTGGGCTCCCAGATGGGGACTGGGTCCTAAACAACCAGGGAAATCCTCCAGCTCTCTAAATAACTAACCCAATAACATGTGTGAGAGAGACCCTGCCATGCTGCGCTTGCTGAATTAGGCTCAATCTTACAACACAAGACCCCCTTCTTGGAAGGGATCGGTCATTGTTTGAGGACCTCTCCTTAAGGTTGGCTTCTGTTTTGGGAGGCTTCCACTCCAGGGCTACGCCAAGCACTCAGAGTAACTCAGATTTCCAAGAGAATTCCCCACTCCTGCCTGCTGGCTTGCCAAGAGCTCTTGTCCTTCCCCTGGGGACATCTAGTGCCGTGATTCCACAGGGTAAATGTGCATGAAACCAGCTTCTCTGAGCCAGGAGAGCTGGTGGGGGAGAAAGTTATGTCTGGAGCTCTGCATGGGCTGGGGATGTTTTTCAGCTGTGATGTTTAATATAGATTGAGCTGAATTGTCTTCCTTCCCTCCAGAAGTATGTGAAAACAACCCCATTTCAATACGCCTACACGGCACCAACGCCAGATCTCTGTGCCCGAGTGAACTCCACCAGGTCAGTGCGGTGCGTGGGTCTCCCAGACGGGGCACACCCCAGCTCAGTGGGCTTCTCAAATACCCTTTGCACCTCACTTAAAATAAGAGCAAAAATCAACTCACCCCATAAGCTGCTCTGCGCCCTGTCCAAAGCAGCCGGCACGGCTCCAGAGACCCTACTGCTGGTACAGCTGGAGGAGAGAGCTGCGCCGGTCCCCCTTAGATTTCACTCCCGTCTGCCAGCTCCCTCTGATAACAGCTTGGGCCGCAGTGCTGCTGTCAGGGAGCTGCATTTGCGTAGTCCCTACAAACACAACCTGTGGGTCTCCGGCCATGCAGTGACTGACGCTGTTGTGGGCTGGGTCCCCACTGCTCCACTAGGCTCTCAAACCAAGCCAGTGAGGCTCACCCTGTAATACAGAGATTGACTCATGGCCCCCTCCCACCTCAGTTGCAGTTCTCCAACATGTGGGTGGTAAGTAGGGCAGTGCTGCCTGTGGGGGCGTAGAACCGGAGCTCTAACCCGTGTTGCCTTCCTGAGAAAGCTAATCACACTTGATTTGGCTCTTCATTACACAGCTTCATTCCTCCCACCGGCAGTGTTCCCCTGCCCACCGGTCTCTTCCACCCTGGACAGACTGTCGGTCCCCTCGCTGCCGGCTGGCAGTCCCAGCTCTTGGCCAGCTCTAGGAAAGGCAGCCAGGCTGACTCCTGGTTTGAGCTGCTCTTACAGTCCTTGGCAATGAGTGCTTGGACCCTTGTCAAAGCAGCAGTACATGACCAGCCACTTTGGGGACCACCAGTCACTGCTGTGTGGAGCACAGCTGCTCTGGGGGTCTCACTCAGGGGCTCCCTCGGCAGAATACATCGTCGTTCTGGATGGCAGCCGAGCCCTGCAGCAGCTAGGCACTGCACTTGCAGAGCGACCGTCCCATTCTCACTTGCGCTTATGTTTTGGTTCACAGGATCTCGAAGGCGATGCTGCGCTGGGCCTGCTGGGTGATCACCAAAGCTGAGCAGCCCTGAGCGAAGGCCCTGGTGGAGTTCCAACGTGCTGTACCTAGGTTCTCCTGTTCTTGTTCACGGCTTACCCGAAGGGACGAGCATGGAAGGGTGTGACTCGATAGCCATGCAGAGCAGGCCCTCTGGGGCCAAAAGGAAGGTCCGCTGGCACTCAAGTTACCCAAAAGGCACTCCCAGTCCCAACGACTCCTGCCCTTGGAATAGCTCCTGTGCCATATGCCGGCCACAGTGGGGGCAGCCGAAGGGCGGTGGCTGCTGCATGGAAGCAGCATGCATGAACCTTCGCTGGTACGGTGTGCCAGGGACTGAATCTCATGCTTGGCTGTGAGGGGCAACGGGGTTTTATCCTGTGCTCCACAGAGAAGGGCTGGTGGAGGGAACGTCGGGTAGACAAGTCATCTTGGCAGCTGGATACCTTGCTGTGGGATATTCTGCTCTCCCTCCTCCCTACAATCACCTCTTCAGCACGTTAAACCCCAGCTGGAAAGCAATGCTCTTCAGCGCTCTGCCTGTCGCGCACACCAGCCCGGTCTGTTATTTGTCAAGGAATGCAATGAGCTGGGATAGGAGCAGGCATCTACCACAGAGCACCTGTGAGCAAGGGGCTTGCTACATCTCCTTACAACCTGCAGCATCCCTTAACTGGGCTAATGCCCCAGCCCTAGGCTCCAGGCAGAGGAGGTCCATGATGTAGCAGAGGTTAGGAAAGCGCTGTGGTAGTGTTCCTTATCCGCAGCAGCACACCCCTCTACCAATTGCGGCTCTGGAGTCAATGCAGTAGTTTGGTCTTTTAATGCTTAGTTTGATTAGATTCCTGCTCAGTTTGTTACAAAATATTTCACATGGTTTATGCTTTGGAAATGAAAAATAAAAAGTGTCTATTTTTAAATACATGGCTCTGATAGAATATCCTCATCCCCCCCCCAAACGTGAGGTGCAGCAAGGGGCATGCTGCAGAGCTGGAGGGGGAAGCAAAGGGACCTCTGTTCAGAATACAAATACGGTGCCCTTCACTCTGCTTTATCCTGGGGGAGGCTGTGGGCCTGGCTGAGCTAAGGTCAGGTATTGTCTGTCGGAGGAGTGGGGGGAAATAGCAGGGCTAAGGGAAGTTTTGTTACCTTAGGATAGTGGTTCCCAAACTGGGGGAGGGGGAGGTGTGGAGGAACGTTTGGGGGGTGGGGGGGATGCAGAGAGGGAATGCCCCACCCCTAGCTGTAGCTCTGGTCTCAACCCCGGCTCCCAGCCCGGCTGCAGCGCTGGACCTGGCAGCAGCCCTGATTGCCAGCCCCAAGCCCACCCCCAGCTCTGACCGTGGCTCTGAGGACCACATGGACGGGGGGGACTGATGTAAAAAGTTTGGGGACCACTGCCTTCGGCTGTGAGCCTGGGGACAGAATCACTTGTATTTTTGACTGCAGAATTTTGCTCCAGACTCTATTTCAATTACAATTAAATAAATTCTAGCCCTTGTGCTGGTGACAAAAACCTCAACCAAGACCCAAATGTGACTGACCTGTAAAGGCCGCAGCCAGCCAGAACCAAGAGCATGACAGGTCTGAACAGCTCCATTCTCCACAGCAGCTTGATGACATCAAAGCCTCCCACCAGCTTCAATTGAACTATTTCCCAGCAGCTCATCTTAGCAAACACCGAGTTCCTGTGCATATCAACCCCCATCCCCACGCCTTGTCCTGCTGCTGGCTTCAGAGCAGTTGCTCCGTTTCAGTGCCCAGTTCTGCAGCACACTGAAATGATGGGGCAGCCTGAAATAAATGCACCGGCAGGAGAAACACCACAGGGAGCTGCACTGCTTCGATTAGTCATGTTCACATTTTAATCAAACCCTCCAGATTTGTTTTTTCAACTGACTGAGCGGTGCCATGGAATTTCCAGCCTGCCACGGTGGGGCAGCGCAGAACGCAGAGCCCGCGTGCCCAGAGCACATGGGGCTGTGCCTTCAGCCCAAACTCCTGTTGCTGGCAGTGGAGGATCTGCTTGAGTAAGAACGGCAGGATCGTGCAGACAGGTTAAACCAAGCCGACGGCATGCACCCAGACTAATGGTTGGAAGGGAACGACCCATTCTGGCCCCCGGAAGAGGCAGATTGTTCTGTATCGAGTAGGTTTGGATGTGAGTGCCACACCCTGCCTGAAAACCACCTAATTCAGCATTGTGCAGCGCTGTTGATCCGGGGCCGTACAATGCAAAGCAAGTCCCCATGTATGGCAAACACACAAGCCACTGGCCCATGCCTGCTATTGCTGCATACTTAATAGCTGTGCATGCATCCAAAGAGCCAGATGCTCCAGGAAAAGCTTAGGCTGGTGGCAAACTCAGCTACTGGCTTCTGGCATCTCGGTTTTAGCCAGCTGGAGCTTGTGTAAAGCCAGCTGTGCGCAGTGAGACTAGCAGAGGGTAGTGGGAGCTGGAAGGGGGGGTCCTCTCGTAGATCGTTCAGGAAGCGTTAGCAGCCTCCCAGTGGGGCCAGGCTCCGGTCTGTCCCCGTTTCCATAGGAAGCACTGATGTTCTACACCTGGGAGCAGCGACGGGAGGGGGAGCAAGCTGGGGGCCTCCTCCCCCATCTCCCCACTGCTTGCACCATGGTGCCCTACGCTGCACAGGTGCTTGAGCTTCTGTTGCAAATCATAACCCTTCAGCTTGCACTTGGTCGCAGTGTTTTATTGGAAATGACAGTGGGCCGCAGTCCTCACTAACTCATTGTCCCTGGGGGGCTGCTGGCAGGCCTGGAGCTGCTGCTCTTTGGTGTACGGCTGTTCTGTGCATTTTCAACCGGTTGTTCCACGGCTTGCGGTTGCTCCCCCTGCAGTTCGGCTGTGGCCCTGTGCTCGTCCTGTGGCAGAGTGTCTGGGGAAGGGGCCACAAACACGGCATTAGCGAGGGTCACAACAGCATTACTAAAGGTGCCTCCATAGGGCAACAAAGGGAGCCGCAGCTCAATAAGAGGGAAGGGGCCTGACTGGCTGCTTTAGTCTCTGTGCACCTGTCCCCGTAGGGCCAGATTCTCCCCCTTTACACCAGTGTAACTGCACTGGCCTCAGGGTGGCCACTCCCACCTTACATTAGTAGGGGTGAGAGCAGGATCAGGCCCAGTGCAGCGCGCAGGTGTAGGGAAGAGGCGTGGACTGGGCCTGGGGGGAGGCAATGCCGAAGGGGAAAGGGCTCTGAGTTGGTGCAGGTGCCATGCCCTGTGCACAGGCTGTAGGGGTAGCTCATCCTTACCCTGCAATGCTGCCGGGGCACTGGGCGTGGTGCTCCCCGCCACATCCACCATGGAGCTGGGCTTAGGTTTCCGTTTCAGGACTGGCGAGCGCTGCAGGCGCAGGGGGATTTTTACACCTGAAGGAAACGCAAGCAGTGTAACGTTACCAGCTTGGGGGGGTGGGGGTGGCACTGGTGGGGAACAGGGCCTGTGCAGGAGCCTGGGCCACCTCTATTTGAAGTTGGCTCTGGCCCCTTTCTTCTTGGAGGGGGTGTGCGCGTGGAACCCATGTGCCTAATAGGGAGATATCTCTTTGAGATAGGGAGGAAGTAGGAGTGTGCTGTCTCTGGGTCATTGTTGCTAGGCAGATTAAGCACTCCAGATCCAGAAGCTTCTGGAATTGGGTGTAGTAGATTTGGGTCTGCTCCCATAGGTTCCCTGCTGCTGGGGTCAGACTCGCTGAGGGCAGCAATCAGGGCAGGTGCTTGGCAGAAGGCCACGTGCCCTGGGTGAGTCGGGAGAAGCTGAGGCCAGGGGGAGGAAGCAGGTTGCTGTCCTGAACTCTGAAGCAGGGGTTCTCAAACGGGGGTCGGGACCCCTCGGGGTTGTGAGGTTATTACATGGGGGGTCGCGAGCTGTCAGCCTCCACCCCAAACCCCGCTTTGCCTCCAGCATTTATAATGGTGTTTAAAGTGTTTTTAATTTACAAGGGGGGGTCACACTCTGAGGCTGCTATGGGAAAGGGGTCACCAGGACAAAAGTTTGAGAACCGCTGCTCTGAAGCATTTTGCAGCAGATTAGTGATATTGGGAACCCTCTAACAGGGAAGCCTGGGCAATGCTAATTATAGCCCAGGGAAACTGGGAGGGAAAAATCACTTCTGTTTTAATTTGTACGCTTTGAATATTGTTTTGATTTTAGCCAAACTGTTCTAGTTCCATTATCTCAACTGTTCTTTAAATGTGCTAATGGGGAAAGAGTCATTCCTATTTTGCTATTCTCAGTTTTGGGTTTTCTTTAACTCTATACAGGTAACTGAGTGGCTGGTTAATCCCTCAGCTGAGTGGCTAACAGGGAGTTCAGCAGAGGAAGAGTCTGCCTGGATTCCAGCTGAAGATCCCTACGGGCAAGTGGAGGGAAGATGTTGTTTAGACTCAGCAGACTGTCTCGATTTGGCGATCAAAGACTCTGAGACTTTGTGACGGAGCAGGGAGCAGGGCAGATTTGACCTGGGAATGTTGCAGGGGGGTTGCAGTGGGGATGTGGGACTTCCCTTGAAGGAAGCTACCTGAGCTGTAACCTGAGCCAGGAACGGGGGTGGGGAGAATTAACACCTTCTGCCCGGGAGACTGGACAAAGGAGAGGAGCAGCGGGAGGGGTTTGGAGCTTAGTTTCGGTTGGGGCTGGGTGGTGCAACGCAGGGAACCCCAAGCTGGGGTCTAAGCTCCCTGAACCTCCCCGAGGGACCTAATTGAGGGGGTCTGGTCATACCTACACGCTCTGCTTGAGACGGTGTTCCTGTCCTTAAATAAACCTTCTGCTTTACTGGCTGGTTGAGAGTCGCAGTGAATCTCGGGAAGAGGGGTGCAGGGCCCTAACTCCCCCACAATCCGCAACAACTGGTGGCAGCGGCGGGATCTACTGCACCCCGTGGACGGCGCTTCCTGCAGTAAGTGACTGGGGAGCAGTAAAACGAAGGGGGATTGACGGGGACCAGGCCTGCTGAAAAGTGGGAGAGACGGTTATTACCCCTGGGAGTGTGTGACCAGCGAGAAGGACTTTTGCAGTAACAGGGTCCCCCGGGGGGATCGCAGCGAGTGGTCCCAGGGGCGGAGGAGTCTGCAGCTCGACCCTGGCAGAGAGGTGGTGACCTCGAGAAGGGCTGGCACACTAGGGGGCCCCCTGGGAACTGTGGGGAGCTGTGAGCACACAGGCCGGTGAGTGGCCAGCAGGAAGATGTATGCCAAGCGGCTTAAGAGCGACCTGGTGGAGCTGTGCAAGCAGAGGCGGCTGCGCATTGGGAGGCTCACCAAAGAACAGCTCATTGCCCAGCTAGAGGCGGAAGATCGCGCGAATGAACTGATCCCTGTGTCTCAGGGAAGCAGCCTGGCAAATGCAGCGCAGGCACCAGTGTCTGTCCCAGCTGGGAGTGGTCAGCCGGCTGCTGAGGGCTTCCCGAGACCCCTCCTTCCTATGCCTAGGGGAAGGGTGGGGAGGAGCCCAGCAAATACCGAAGGCGCCGTGGCCCCCCCGGCCAGCAGGGGACCCTCCCGGCGAAGCTCGCCGGCCAGCAGAGGATCCTCCCGGCGACGTTCGGCATCCGTGGAGCGGAATTGGCTGGAATGGGAGAAAGAGCTAAAACTGAGAGAGCTGGAGGATCGTGAACAACAGAGACAGCATGAACGGGAGGAGAAAGAGAGACAGAGACAGGAGAATGAGAGACAGCGTCAGCATGAAGAGAGACAGAGACAGGAGAATGAGAGACAGCGTCAGCATGACCTGGAACTGGCGAGATTGAAGGGCAGCGAACCCCCGGCTGCGGTGAGTGAGGGGGGACCCAGGACTGCACGGAGCTTTGATAAGTGCATCATGGCCCCATACAAGGAGGGGGAGGACATGGATGACTTCCTGGAGGCCTTTGAGACGGCCTGCGAGCTGCACCGGGTTGATCCCGCGGACAGACTCCGGGTCCTTACCCCCTTACTGGACCCCAAAGCCGTGGCATTGTACCGCCAACTGGGAGAGGCAGAGAAAGGGGACTACGAACTATTCAAAAAGGCCCTGCTACGTGAGTTTGGGCTGACTCCTGAGATGTACCGGGAAAGGTTCCGGAGTCAAGATAAAACCCCTGAGATCTCCTTTCTGCAACTAGCCGTCCGCATGGAAAGATACGCCAGCAAGTGGGCTGGTGGGGCCCAGACGAAGGAGGACCTGATTAAACTGCTGGTACTGGAGCAACTGTATGAGCGGTGCCCATCTGACCTGAGGCTGTGGTTGGTGGACAGAAAGCCAGAGAACCTGCGACACACCGGGCAGCTGGCTGATGAGTTTGTAAAGAGCCGATCAGGGGGTGGCAGGGAGGAGCCCCAAAGGAACAGGCCCGCCGCGATGCAGAGAGAGAGTCACCCTGGGACCTCCCAAAGGGGGAATATGGGGAATCCCCTCCCACGGGGAATGCCCAGCATCAGGGACAACCGACCGGCTCGAGGGGACCCACGGGACATGAGCTGCTATTACTGCGGCCGAAGAGGCCACGTTCGGGCCCAGTGCCCCAAGCTCAAAGACAGACTGAGCAGACCGAACCCGCACCGGGTTAACTTGGTAGAGGCCCAGACGGACGAGGGGCAGGCTTCCCACGCAAGAGGGGCTGGCAGCTTATCAACTGCTCAAGAGAGAGAAGGGCCCCAGGCCAGCTTCTCTGGGGGGCCAGATGCTCCGGATTCAAAGTTCTCCGTTTACAGGGTTGGCGCGGGGCTGTCCCTGCGGAGCGAGTGCCTTGTTCCCCTGGAGGTGGATGGGAAGAAAGTTTATGGATACTGGGACACGGGCGCAGAGGTGACACTGGCCCGGCCAGAGGTGGTGGCCCCAGATCGGGTGGTGCCCAACACCTTCCTGACCCTGACCGGGGTGGGCGGGACCCCATTCAAGGTTCCCGTAGCGAGGGTACACCTGAAATGGGGGGCCAAGGAGGGCCCCAAAGACGTGGGAGTGCACCACCATTTGCCCACTGAGGTGTTGATGGGGGGGGGACCTAGAGGACTGGCCAAGCAGCCCCCAGACCGCCTTAGTCATGACCCGTAGCCAGAGCCGGCGAGGGGCACTACGCCCTGACCTTGGGAAGGATGTCCCACCGGAGGCACCGAACCCTTCCCGGGTGGGGAGGGAACACCCAAGGACAGGCCGCGGGGTGGCTGGGGCTTCCGACCCAGCCGACGAGAGGGAGCAGGTCCCCATCCCTTCCCCAGCCGCCGAGTTCCAGGCCGAGTTGCAGAAGGACCCCTCCCTGCGGAAGCTAAGGGGCCTGGCTGACCTCAGTGTGGTACAGACCATGAGGAGAGGATGCAAGGAGAGGTTCCTGTGGGAGAAGGGGTTCCTGTACCGAGAGTGGGCTCCCCCGGGGGAAGTGGAGTCGTGGGGGATCAGGAGGCAGCTGGTGGTTCCCCAGAAGTTTCGCCACAAGCTACTGTACCTGGCCCATGACATCCCTCTCGCAGGGCACCAGGGGATCCGGCGCACCAGGCAGAGGCTGCTACAGAACTTCTACTGGCCCGGGGTCTTCACCAACGTCCGGCAGTACTGCCGATCCTGTGACCCCTGCCAGAGGGTGGGGAAGGCCCGGGACAAGGGGAAGGCAGCATTGAGACCTTTGCCCATCATAGAGGAGCCTTTCCAGAAGGTGGCCATGGACATAGTGGGACCTCTCAGCAAGACGACCCGGTCTGGGAAGAAATACATCCTGGTGGTGGTAGATTTCGCCACCCGCTACCCCGAGGCAGTGCCCTTATCGTCCATTGAAGCAGACACTGTGGCGGATGCGCTGCTGACCATTTTCAGCCGAGTGGGGTTCCCCAAGGAAGTCTTGACGGACCAAGGGTCCAACTTCATGTCGGCCCTACTCCGGTGCTTGTGGGAGAGATGTGGGGTCCGGCACAACTGGGCCTCAGCATATCACCCCCAATCCAACGGGCTGGTGGAGAGGTTCAATGGGACGCTAAAAATGATGCTGAAAACATTTATGAATCAGCACCCGCAGGACTGGGACAAGTACTTACCTCACCTGCTGTTTGCGTACAGGGAGGTACCCCAGGAGTCTACCGGGTTTTCGCCTTTCGAACTGCTATATGGAAGGCGGGTAAGGGGGCCCCTGGACCTGATGAGAGACGAATGGGAGGGGAAGGCCACTCCTGACGGAGAGTCGGTGGTGGAGTATGTCCTGACCTTCCGGGAACGACTTGCCGAGCTCATGGGCCTGGCCAGGGAGAATCTGGCCAGAGCCCAGAGGAAGCAGAAGGTCTGGTATGACCGCACAGCACGGGCCCGCGCCTTCGCCACTGGGGATCAGGTGATGGTCCTCATCCCCGTGAGGAAAAACAAACTCCAGGCCGCCTGGGAAGGGCCCTTCAAGGTTGTCAAGCAACTAAACGAGGTAAACTATGTGGTGGAGCTGTCGAACCGGGCACACCACCACCGGGTGTACCATGTGAATATGATGAAGCCATATTATGACAGGGGGAATATGGTGTTGGCCGTGTGTGGACAGTGGGGGGGGCAGGGAGATGACCCTTTAGTAGATCTATTCCCTGGGACAAGAGTTGGCTTCCCCCTGGAAGCAATTCCCCTCTCTGATCGGCTAACCTCTGCCCAGCGAGCTGAGATCGGAGGGGTGCTGCATCTGTACCAACAGCTGTTTTCCAACCAGCCTGGACGCACTAATCTGACTGTCCACCGGGTGCAGACAGGATCGCACCCGCCTATAAAATGCTCCCCCTTCCGAGCCACAGGGAAAACTGCTCAGGACCTGGAAAGAGAGGTCAATGACATGCTGGCTTTGGGGGTGATCCAGCCGTCTTCCAGCCCTTGGGCCTCGCCGGTGGTGCTGGTCCCCAAAAAGGACGGGTCGATCCGGTTCTGTGTGGACTATCGGAAGCTCAATGCCATCACTGTAGCCGATGCCTACCCCATGCCCAGGCCGGACGAGCTCCTAGACAAGCTGGGAGGTGCTCGGTACCTTACCACCATGGATCTTACAAAGGGCTATTGGCAAGTGCCGCTGGATGCAGATGCCAGGCTGAAATCGGCCTTTGTCACCCCTCTGGGGCTCTATGAGTTCCTGACCCTGCCCTTCGGCCTCAAGGGAGCGCCGGCCACCTTCCAGCGCCTGGTGGATCAGCTACTGAGGGGGATGGAGAGTTTTGCCGTGGCGTATATCGATGACATCTGTGTCTTTAGCCAGACCTGGGAGGACCACATATCCCAGGTTAGACAAGTGCTGGACCGACTCCAGAAGGCTGGGCTGACCGTAAAACCGGAGAAGTGCAAGGTGGGGATGGCTGAGGTATCCTACCTAGGCCACCGGGTGGGAAGCGGCTGCCTAAAGCCGGAACCAGCCAAAGTGGAGGTGATCAGAGACTGGCCCGCTCCTCAAACCAAAAAGCAGGTCCAAGCCTTTATTGGGATGGCAGGGTACTATCGGAGGTTCGTGCCCCACTTTAGCGCCATAGCCGCCCCCATCACTGAGCTGTGCAAGAAGGGGAAGCCAGACAAAGTGGTCTGGACCGAGGAGTGCCAGGAGGCTCTCCGGGCGCTGAAGGAGGCTCTGGTCAGTGGCCCAGTTCTGGCAAACCCAGACTTTAACAAGCCCTTTATGGTGTTCTCCGACGCCTCAGACACAGGACTGGGGGCGGTGTTAATGCAGGAGGACGAAAAGAGGGGGAGAGACCCCATCGTGTACCTGAGCAAGAAGTTGCTACCCCGGGAGCAGAACTACGCGGCCATCGAGAAGGAATGCCTGGCCATGGTGTGGGCCCTCAAGAAACTAGAGCCATATCTCTTTGGGCGTCACTTCACCGTGCACACCGACCACTCTCCCCTGACCTGGCTACACCAGATGAAAGGAGCCAACGCCAAGCTCCTGAGATGGAGCCTGCTCCTGCAGGATTATGACATGGACGTGGTCCATGTGAAGGGACGTGACAACCTGATAGCGGACGCATTGTCCCGGAGAGGGAGCCCTGAACTTCCCCAGGTCACTGGTCAGAGTGACCCCGCTCAGTTCAGTCTCGAAGGGGGGAGAGATGTGACGGAGCAGGGAGCAGGGCAGATTTGACCTGGGAATGTTGCAGGGGGGTTGCAGTGGGGATGTGGGACTTCCCTTGAAGGAAGCTACCTGAGCTGTAACCTGAGCCAGGAACGGGGGTGGGGAGAATTAACACCTTCTGCCCGGGAGACTGGACAAAGGAGAGGAGCAGCGGGAGGGGTTTGGAGTTTAGTTTCGGTTGGGGCTGGGTGGTGCAACGCAGGGAACCCCAAGCTGGGGTCTAAGCTCCCTGAACCTCCCAGAGGGACCTAATTGAGGGGGTCTGGTCGTACCTACACGCTCTGCTTGAGACGGTGTTCCTGTCCTTAAATAAACCTTCTGCTTTACTGGCTGGTTGAGAGTCGCAGTGAATCTCGGGAAGAGGGGTGCAGGGCCCTAACTCCCCCACAATCCGCAACAGACTTAAGTGAACAACACCCAGGTTTTGAGGAACTTTCACTGTGTTTCTGGGGGGACTGAACTGTTCAGATTTTCATTTGTTTTCCTTATTGATGTTTATGTATAACTGTGAAGGTAATAAGCAACAGAGGGTTCTGTGGCACCTTATAGACTAACAGATGTATTGGAGCATAAGATTTCGTGGGTGAATACCCACTTCGTCAGACGCATGTAATGGAAATTTCCAGAGGCAGGTATAAATATGCAGGCAAGAATCAGTCTGGAGATAACGAGGTTAGTTCAATCAGGGAGGATGAGGCCCTCTTCTAGCAGTTGAGGTGTGAACACCCAGGGAGGAGAAACTGCTTCTGTAGTTGGATAGCCATTCACAGTCTTTGTTTAATCCTGAGCTGATGGTGTCAAATTTGCAAATGAACTGGAGTTCAGCAGTTACTCTTTGAAGTCTGGTCCTGAAGTTTTTTTGCTGTAAGATGGCTACCTTTACATCTGCTATTGTGTGGCCAGGGAGGTTGAAGTGTTCTCCTACAGGTTTTTGTATATTGCCATTCCTGATATCTGACTTATATATTTATATATATTTATATATTTCTGATATATTTAAAGAGAGCAATCATATCCCCCCTCAGTCTTCTTTTGGTTAAGGTAAACAAACCGAGCTCCTCGAGTCTCCTTTCGTACGACACATTATCCATACCTCAGATCATCCTAGTGGCCCTTCTTTGTACCCGTTCCAGTTTGATTTCATCCTTTTTAAACATGGGAGACCAGAACTGCACACAGTACTCCAAATGAGGTCTCACCAGTGCCTTGTATAATGGAACCAGCACCTCCTTATCCCTACTAGAAATACCTCACCTAATGCATCCTAAGACCGCATTAGCTTTTTTCATGGCCACGTCACATTGCTGACTCAGTCATCCTGCGATCAACCAGGACTCCGAGGTCATTCTCCTCTTCCGTTACTTCCAACCGATGCGTCCCCAGCTTATAACTAAAATTCTTGTTAGTCATCCCTAAATGCATAACCTTACACGTCTCACTATTAAATTTTATTCTATTACTATTACTCCAGTTTACAAGGTCATCCAAATCTCCCTGCAGGATATCCCAATCCTTCTCCAAATTGGCAGTACCTCCCAACTTTGTGTCATCTGCAAACTTTATCAGCCCACTTCTACATTTGGTTCCGAGGTCAGTAATGAATAGATTAAATAAAATCAGACCCATAACTGAACCTTGAGGAACTCCACTGGTAACCTCCCTCCAACCTGACAGTTCACCTTTCAGTACGACCCGCTGCAGTCTCCCCTTTAACCAGTTCTTTATCCACCTCTGGATTTTCATATCGATCCCCATCTTTTCCAATTTAACCAATAATTCCTCATGCGGTATCGTATCCAACGCTTTACTGAAATCGAGGTATATTAGATCCGCCACATTTCCTTTATCTAAAAAATCTGTTACTTTCTCAAAGAAGGAGATCAGGTTGGTTTGGCATGATCTACCTTTCATAAAACAGTGTTGTAATTTGTCCCAATTGGCATTAACCTCAAGGTCCTTAAATACTTTCTCCTTCAAAATTTTTTCCAAGACCTTGCATATTACAGATGTTAAACTAACAGGCCTGTAGTTACCCGGGTCACTTTTTTTCCCCTTCTTGAAAATAGGAACCACATTAGCTATTCTCCAGTCAAACGGTACCACCTCCGAGTTTACAGTTTCATTAAAAATTATCGCTAACGGGCTTGCAATTTCTCGTGCCAGTTCTTTTAATATTCTTGGATGAAGATCATCCGGTCCGCCCGATTTAGTCCCGTTAAGCTGTTCGAGTTTGGCTTCTACCTCGGATACGGTAATGTCAACCCCCACTCCTTTATTCCCATCCGTCTCGCTTCCACTATTCCTCAGCCCTTCATTAGCCTCATTAAATACCGAGACAAAATATTCATTTAGATATTGTGCCATGCCTAGATTATCCTTAATCTCCACTCCATCTACAGTCTTAAGTGGTCCCACTTCTTCTTTCTTTGTTTTCTTCCTATTTATATGGGATGAAGATGCTGTCAATGTAGGGTAGGTAGAGAAGGGGCGTGAGTGGACCAGAGCTGAGGAAGCGTTGTTCCAGGTCAGCCATAAAAATGTTGGCATATTGTGGGGCCATGGTCTGGAGGTATATATTGTCACCAAATTTGAAATAATTGTGTGTGAGGATAAAGTCACAGAGCTCAGCAACAGGTTGTGCTGTGGCATCATCAGGGATACTGTTCCTGACAGCTTGTATTCCATCTGTGTGTGGGATGTTGGTGTAGAGAGCCTCCACATCCACGATGGCTAGGATGGTGTTTTCTGGGAGGTCACCAATGCATTGTAGTTTTCTCAAGAAATCAGTGGTGTCACAGAGATAGCTAGGAGTGCTGGTGGCATAGGGTCTGAGCAGAGAATCCACATATCCAGAGAGTCCTTCAGTGAGAGTGCCAATGCCCGAGATGATGGGGCGTCCAGGATTTCCAGGTTTGTGGATCTTAGGAAGTAGATAGAATAACCCCGGTCGGGGCTCTAAGGGTATGTTGATTTGTTCCTGTGTTAGTGTAGGGAGTGTCCTGAGTAGATGGTGCAATTTCCTAGTATATTCCTCAGTGGGATCTGAGGAAAGTGGCCTGTAGAATTTGGTATTGGAGAGTTGTCTGGCAGCCTTCTTCTGGTAGTCAGACCTGTTCATGATGACAACAGCACCTCCTTTATCAGCCTCTTTGATGATAATGTCAGGGTTGTTTCTGAGGCTGTGGCTGGCATTGCGTTCTGCACAACTGAGGTTATGAGGCAAGCAATGTTGTTTTTCCACAATTTCTGCCTGTGCATGTCGGCGGAAGCATTCTATGTATAGGTCCAGACTCTCATTTCAACCCTCGGGAGGAGTCCGTGTGGAGTTCTTCTTCTTGTGTTGTTGGTGGGAGGGTATCTGTTTACCAGTGCACGGTTCAGTGTTATCTTGAAAGTATTCTTTGAGTCAGAGGCGGCGAAAGTAGGCTTCCAGATCACCTCAGAACTGTATCATGTTTGTAGGGGTGGTGGGGCAAAAAGAGAATCCCCAAGATAGGACAGACTCTTCTGCTGGGTTAAGTGTGTAGTTGGATAAATTGACGATATTGCTGGGTGAGTTAGAGGTCCCACTGTTGTGGCCCCATGTGGCAGGTAGGATTTTAGACTGTGAAAGTAATGTCTGTGGTGTTATCATAGCCATGTCATGTTGTAAAAATTAGATTATTATTTTTCTTTATCATAAGATTTTATAAAGTTATTTAATTAAATTCATTTCTTTAGTTTCTTTTGGATTTGAATGTGGGGAGGTTGACCCTGTGCGATCCTTGCTGAAAATCCTTAAAGACTGAACTCTGGGTCTCCAGCTACTTTCTATGGGAGTCGGGGGTTTTGTAGGCACTGGAGAAGGGTAATGAAGTGAACTCTAGCCCACCCAAAGGTTACAAATTGCTCACCCTCAGGGAGTGTGACCCCAGCAACAGGGAACCTATGGGAGCAGACCCAAAACTACACACCCAATTCCAGAAGCTTCTGGATTTCGAGTGCTTAATCTGCCTGGCAACAATGATGCTTGGGGGGAAATGTTTTCTATATGTAAATAAAGGAAATGCTCCTGACTGGAAAAAAAATAATGACCCAGACACAGCTCACTCCTACCTCTCCCAGTGGGTCACTTAGAGATATCTCCCTATTGGGCACATGGGTTACACACGCAAGGTTTCAGAGCGCACTTACAAACCAAGTGAGTGTCGCTGGTGTGCCGCAGTCCACAGCATCCCTACCTAACCCCTGTGCTGGGCGTGAGCGAAACACCCCCTAGGCTGGGGACCTGGTCTGGCACGTTTCTTAGCTCAGCTGAGTGACTTGCTTTTTTTAAACGCACAGGTTTCAGAGCTGTTTGCTCCGGGGGGATACTGGCTCAGGGCACACAGGCACACACACTTGGGTAGCAGCTCTGCCTCCATAATGACTCTCTAGTGCATGCTCCGCGGGTCCGTGAGGCACACAGCTACTCCAGTTTGCATTCGCACAGCTAGGTACCCGTGTGCACTGCTACCCAGTGGGAAAATCAGCCCCTTCTGTTTCAGGCCCAGCATGCCTCTGCCAGTTCAGGAGTGTTTCATTTAGGTGCACAGGAATTACACCAGGTGAGAACCATAGACTCGTAGGCCTGGAAGGGACCTCGAGAGGTCGTCTAGTCCAGTCCCCTGCACTCCTGGCAGGACTGAGTATTATCTAGACCATCCCTGACAGTGTTTGTCTAACCTGCTCTTGAATCTCCATCATTGGAGAATTTTTCACAACCTCCCCAGGCAATTTCTGTCAGGGTGGTTAAGCACTGGAATAATGTCCAACCTAAACCGCCCTTGCTGCAATTTAAGCCCATTGCTTCTTGTCCTGCGCTCATGCAGGGAGCTGACCGAGCAGCAGCTCACAGGTGGTGCTCGCACGCCCCGGACACACCTGCGTCGGGAAGAGCTCAGGCCCTCGGGCGCTCCCCACACTTACTCTCCAGAGCGGCCGTGCAGCCCTGCTCCCTGAGCTGTTCTTCGTGAACGGAAATGGCACGCCTGGTGGCCACATTTTTCAAACGAGGCTTGGGTTTCAGGCAATTGTCTGAAAAGAAGAGGAGACGCCGTCGCAGAGAAGCAGCTGCCTCTAGTGGAGCTTGCTAGGTCACTCTGCTGCTTCCAGTCCACCCTCCGGGGGATTCAGCGCCTGGGTCACGCTAACATGGCAGCCTGGCTTTCCTTTTGCTGTGCCACAAACATTAACCCCCTCTGAGCCCGCTCCAGCTGCACCAACAAGCTGCCCCTGTGCATGGGTGGCAACAACTAGGGAACCCGCCCACTCCAGTGCATGCAAAGCAGAACTGAATCCAGCTGGCAGGGCTGCAGCTGAGGCCTTTCTGGGACCGATGCAAAGGGCGAAACAGCCAGGACACGGCCCTGAGCCACCCTGCCGCCAGCCAGTCCCCATGCACCCACTGCGAACGGGCTTGGACTGCCCCTGCTGGCAACACATGACTCTAGTCTACTCCGCGTACAGCCAGGGACCGAGCCCAGCCCTGCCGCCTGTAGGGCCCAGCAGCTGCTCTACGCACACGACTGGCACCCAGTAAATCAGGTTTCAGGTTCATTTACCTAACTTCACTTATCAGGAGTAGAAGTGGCCACATAGGGGCCTGCCCTATATCCAGCGTTACTGCAACCAGTGCCAGCACCATGCGTGGACAGGGCCTACAAGAAGGGGTTGCTGCTTTTTACGCCCGCCCAGCCCCAGCAGAGGAAGCTAGAATTATTTGGCAGGGGCCAGTCCGTTAGCCCTTTGCAGAGACACCGCTGGCCCGGGTATCACTAGGGACCTGGACTCTCTGTTCTCAGGCTGCGGCTGATGGGCCAGCAGTCACCAAACCCATCATTCTCCTTATTAACTGAGCACCCGATGCCCCACCAAACCCAGCAGCCCAGAGCAGCACTGAACTCCCGGGTTTCTATGCTGACGCTGAGGCAAGATGCACCGGCTGGTGAAGCGTTTCTGGCTCAGGAGGCCAGAGTAGCACACTTCGGGGCCTGGTCTGCGCTTAAAATGTAGGTCACGAGAGCCACCTGCTCAGGGCTGAGAACAATCTGCATGTGTGAGCGACACAGCTATGCTGCCCTATTCCTAGGAGAGAGACAGCGGGGTTGATGAGCGACTGCTTCTGTCAACCTCACTACCATTGCTCGAGCTGTCTCTGCACTGGGGGGTTACTGCTCCAGGCCCCAGAGCATAGCCAGGGAAGGGGAAGCAGCAGCCTGGAGGCACTGCGTGGCACTGTTAGAATGGCGGGGGGGGACAGTGGGGGATTTAGGGGCAGGAGCAGGGTGCAACCTTGTCCCTTTTTAGTTACGGGGCTCTGTCCTTGGCCGACCTGAGGCCTGGCACAAGTGAGAGAACCAGACACAGCCCAGGGGACGGGGGCGCAGGGAAAGAGGAGTACTCAAGCCCACAGGCCATCCTGCCTCTTGGCAGGTCGATGGGAGAAGAGAACCCGTGACCAGAAAAATCTGGATCCAATTTGGTGGTGGTGCAACTCCCACGGACACGCCGAGGGAAGAATTTACAGGGGCCATTATTGCTGGAAAGTCATTTGCCTGCTCAGCTGGAACAAGAACAGTGATGGTTACCTGCCTGCGGGAAGCACTGGCTGAAAGCAGAGCAGGACGGGCCACAGACCCACTGTGGGGCCCAGTCGCAAGTCAGCCAAGGACCAGCTGGAATGCCGGGCTGAGACAGGAACTCCCAGCACAGGCATCTCCCTCCTCACCACACACACCCAGCACTCACGCGCCTTTGGGCGTAGGCTTCCCCTCTGCTGGTGCAGACATGCTCCGCCCGTCAGCCACCCTGTGCCTCCTCCACACTGCGTGTCCCAGCCCTGTGTCCACCCCTTCCCGCTGGCTACTGGACACAGCTGGGGGTCCGTGCGCCGACATCTCGGGTTGTGTTTACCGAGTGAGCGGGAGTGGAGCCAGAGGGAGCAGAGCTCTCCTGAGCCGGGCCTGCGGCAGGGCACCACCAGGGAGCCCTTAGCTTGTGCCGCGGCCAGGATCTAGAACCCCAAGAGCTAGAACTCAGACACTAGAAGAACATACTTTTTAATTTACCCCACAGCTGTCCAAGGGCTTGCTTGGTCCCACACTGCCTCGGGCTCTGCTTAGGGCAGGAAGGACACAGGAAAATCCCAGGATGGCACTACCTGCTCTGGCACCCTAGCCAGTTCCTACTCCCTGAACTTCTTGACTCGGGCCCTCACCGCATGCAGAATTACATTCTTCACTGAGCCCCCCAGACGTCTCTGCTTCACCGCCCCCTCCCCGTACCTGCAGCGATTGCATCGACGCTGTCCCTGCTAGCTCCTGCGTTGCTAATTCTCCTTGGGGCAGGGGCAGGCGTGATCCTCCCGGTCCTGGGCAAGCTGCTGCTCCAGCTCTCTCGGACCTGCTGCTCCGTGGGGCTGCTCTGCTCTTGAACGACAAAGGAGCGCCTGGGGGAAGAATGGAGTTCAGAACACTTGCCCTTGAGCTCGGCATTCAGCTGCTTCCCCAGGGCCTTCCAGGAGAGCCGCACGTCGCTGGGCCCGCGGCTGGGCTCGGCTGCAGCTCGGCCCGCTGTGTCGGCAGGGCCGCTTCGCGCAGACGGGTCTGAATGGGAAAGCAAGGGAGAGAGGTAAGTTGGCCCCACTCCTGGCTCAGTGGGTCAGCAGAGGGAGGCAGGCTCTGCTTTTCTTGCCTGGCTATAGTACAGGCTGTTGTCCCAGTAATAGCAGCCTCACATCTTCAAAGCACTACCCCTCGCGACCCGTCGGAGGAATACACTCCTCCAGGAGGAGCCTGGGGGCGTGCCAGCTCCAGCCAGCCTGTACGAACCAGTGCGTGATTCTTCCTGAGGGGCTGGAGGGAGACGCAGCTGTCTCGAGCCCTTGGAAAGCACAGCTCCCTTTCTAGCACCCAGTCACCATTGAAAGTCATTATAGCCCCTGCTCTGCCCAGCGTGACAGCAGCACACGCTCCACACACGGGCTGCGCTTGCCAAGAGAAGGGCCCAGTCCTGCCCGCACACCCCCACTGCCCTCACTGGCGTCTCATGGGCGTATTTTACACAGGACCTGTTCTTTAACTTCTCTTTACTGGGAAGAGAGATTTCAATATTGAGGCCTCTAGTGCTAGTGATGGGTGAAATGGCCTTCCTGGGTTTCATCCACCATCAATACAGCCAAGTTGGTCTGTGAGGGGGATACGGAGGCAGAGAAGGCATCCCCACGGGGCAGCCACCAATCCCCAGCCACAAGCTAAGTGCTCTGGCCTAGGGGCAATCAGCCGAGTGCCCCCAACAAATGTGGCTGGGCATGTCCTGTAGGGCTGGGCTGCGGTCCACCCACAACCCCACAGTGCATGGCTGGGGAGGAGCAATGGGGGGACCCTCTTTTCCAAAGGGTGGCTTTAGCCTCTCTCCCCCCAGCATGTGGGAGGTGGGGATACAGCCCCAGCTAGCTGTGTGTGACAGGAGCAAGCCTCCCCCCCACCCCCTGTCTGGTGCTCCCAGCGGGACGGCTGGCACTGAGCGTACTGCCCCTGCTTGGCCCACACAGCCCTCCCCTGGAGGTCCCCGTGCCTGTGCCCATGGCCGCTCCCACCCAGCTCCAGAAGGTGCCCGCGAGGAGAGACCTACCTGTGGACATGGAGTGTGTGCGAGATTTCAAGACGAGGGGAGGGGAGCCTGCCGAGCTGTCCATGATGTCTCCTGGAAACACAAACATCCACATTCAGGGGGCAGCACTGAAAGCTCAGCTCCCTCCTGCCCCCCACCCTAGGATCCCCCCCACCCCGGGATCCCACACACACACGCACTTGTGGGGTTGAGCCCAAGGAAGGATCTGTGAAGCCGCTGGGCTGAAAGCAACTGACGGCCCTGCTCTGACAGGGCCTCTAGAAATGGGCTCTGTGCTTAATGGCCACCAGGGCCTCGCAGCCAGCTGGCTCTGTTTATAGGTAAGATGTGAGGGTCCCTTTGCTGCCAGCCCTGCAGGCTCCCCGGGGATGTGAGTAGGGTTGCCAACCCTCCAGGTTTGGCCCTGAGTCTCCTGGAATCGGCATTGATCCCCCGGTGCCTATTGAAAGCAACCCGGCAGATTTTAATGGGATATTTTAAGAAAGTTACATTGTCATGTTGGGGGAAAAAAATCTCCCAGAATAGCTTCAGTTATGAGGTTATTACATGGGGGGTCGCGAGCTGTCAGCCTTAGGGTTACCATATTTCAGCAAGAAAAAAAGAGGACGGGAGGAGCCCCGCCCTAGCCCCGCCCCTGCCCCTCCCACTTCCCGCCCCCCCAGAACCCCCAACCCTCCCCCCGTTCCTTGTCCCCTGACTGCCCCCTCCTGGGACCCCTGCCCCTAACTGCCCCCCAGGACTCCACTCCCTATCTAAGCCTCCCTGCCTCTTGTCCCCTGACTGCCCCAACCCTTATCCACACCCCCACCCCCAGACAGACCCCTGGGACTCCCACGCCCCATCCAACCACTCCCCACCCCCTGACAGCCCCCCCCCGAACTCCCAACCCATCTAAACCCCTCTGCTCCCTGTCCCCTGACTGCTCCGATCCATCTCCCCACCCCTGCCACCTGACAGCCCCCCCCAGAACTCCCAAACACTCCCCCCCTGCTCCTTGTCCCCTGACTGCCCCCTCCTGGGACCCCTGCTCCTAACTGCCCCCCAGGACTCCACTCCCTATCTAAGCCTCCCTGCCTCTTGTCCCCTGACTGCCCCAACCCTTATCCACACCCCCACCCCCAGACAGACCCCTGGGACTCCCACGCCCCATCCAACCACTCCCCACTCCCTCCCCAGAACTCCCAACCCATCTAAACCCCTCTGCTCCCTGTCCCCTGACTGCTCCGATCCATCTCCCCACCCCTGCCACCTGACAGGCCCCCCCAGAACTCCCAAACACTCCCCCCCTGCTCCTTGTCCCCTGACTGCCCCCTCCTGGGACCCCTGCCCCTAACTGCCCCCCAGGACTCCACTCCCTATCTAAGCCTCCCTGCCTCTTGTCCCCTGACTGCCCCAACCCTTATCCACACCCCCACCCCCAGACAGACCCCTGGGACTCCCACGCCCCATCCAACCACTCCCCACCCCCTCCCCAGAACTCCCAACCCATCTAAACCCCTCTGCTCCCTGTCCCCTGACTGCTCCGATCCATCTCCCCACCCCTGCCACCTGACAGCCCCCCCCAGAACTCCCAAACACCCCCCCCTGCTCCTTGTCCCCTGACTGCCCCCTCCTGGGACCCCTGCCCCTAACTGCCCCCCAGGACTCCACTCCCTATCTAAGCCTCCCTGCCTCTTGTCCCCTGACTGCCCCAACCCTTATCCACACCCCCACCCCCAGACAGACCCCTGGGACTCCCACGCCCCATCCAACCACTCCCCACCCCCTCCCCAGAACTCCCAACCCATCTAAACCCCTCTGCTCCCTGTCCCCTGACTGCTCCGATCCATCTCCCCACCCCTGCCACCTGACAGCCCCCCCCAGAACTCCCAAACACCCCCCCCTGCTCCTTGTCCCCTGACTGCCCCCTCCTGGGACCCCTGCTCCTAACTGCCCTCCAGAACCCCACCCCCTACCTAAGACTCCCTGTTCCTTGTCCCCTAACTGCCCCCTCCTAAGACCCCCCCCCAACTGCCCCCCAGGACCCTACCCCCTACCTGTACCCTGACTGCCCAAAACTTTCTCCACTCCCCCCAAAAAGCCCCCCCCGTTTCTTGACTGCCCCCTCCAGAACCTTCCTGCCCCCGGTCCCCCTTACCCTGCTGCTCAGAACAGAGTGTTGGGCTCTGTGCAGCCGAGCCGGACACGTGGCTGAGCTCCCCAGCACAACAAAACCCGGTCTGGCCCTGCACAACAAAACCCGGTCTGGCCCTGCACAGTGCTGCTGGACTGGGCTGCAAGGGAGCTGCCGGCTCAGAATGCAGGGCGGATCCGGCTCCTCTACAGCTGCTCCTAAGTCCAGCCCGGGACTTCCCTGCAGCCCTCCCAGCCGCTCGCTCTGCTAATCCCGGACATTGTGAGTGCTTTACAAATTCCCCCCGGACGCTATTTTTAGCACACAAAAGGAGGACATGTCCGGGTAAATCCGGACGAATGGTAACCCTAGTCAGCCTCCACCCCAAACCCCGCTTTGCCTCCAGCATTTGTAATACTGTTAAATATATAACAAGTGTTTTAATTGATAAGGGGGGGTGGCACTCAGAGGCTTGCTTTGGGAAAGGGGTCACTGGTACAGAAGTTTGAGAGTCACTGCCTTAGACACAGCAGCTGGGACTGGGCGCGGGGGGAGCAGATCTGGGCTGTAAGGAAGAGCTTTGAGAGTTTTCAAACACAGGCATTGCCTTAAACCCTCCATGGACTGCAAACCTCTCCCTTCCAACCTTGCCCTATGTCTTAGCAAGAGCCAGGGGGCTGGCCCCCAATAACCCAGCTCCACAGCCACGCTGCCGCTAGGAGCGCTCAGGTGCCAGATCCCCCTGGAGAGTCAGCCCGGGAGCCTGAGCGCAGAGGGGATAACTGAGGAATGGGTTTACCTAGCTGCAGGGAAACATTGACCTTAAATACTGTGGTGGGGGGGGGGGAACGCGGGACCTGGTTTTCTGAAGCACTGAGCAGCCCCGTGCAGGCTGGCTTTAGTTGGAGCTGTGCGCTCAGGGGTGTGATGTGTGATCAGGCACCAGACCCACTACGGGGAGCGTGGAGCTGGCCCCCCCGCTAGCGCCTCACAGCTCTGCTGAGGCCTGCACTGGGCCTTTACACGGGCATATACTACACAGTGCCTTTAAACCACTCCAGTTACACAGGCTAACCGCCCCCACGGGGACACAGGCTGGGGTAAGGGGCCTTTTTGTTGGTTTAGTTTATGTCACTTGGAAAAGCCACACCAAACCCAAGCCTTCCGCTGGCGTAAGTGTGTCCACATGGGCCAGTCGACTGGTGCAGCGACAGCACAGCTCCATGTGACGACGTGGTCACACCTGGCTGCACGCTCTCCTAGCAGGTAGTTCAGACTCCTGCCATCAGGCCTTGGTGCAGAGCCAGGGATTTCCCCCTGCCCGGCTGGCATGGCTGGAGTGCAGCATATGACCCCTCCCGCCTCTGGCAGACGGGCTACTTTTCAATTCGCCTGCGTATTTTTATGTGGGATCTTGCCTCCTCCTGCACCAGGGGAGTTACCAGCTGCTCAGTTTGGGAATGTTGAGCTAGCAGGTGTGTGCTTCTTCCCCTGGGAATGCCATACGGACTGCCCCCCACGGACCCCAAGGCTGGGCACCAAGTTACAGACATGGCCGGGCACGGCTCTTCTCTGGCACTTTTCAGCATTTGCTTTCAAAGCGTGTTTACCCAGGAGCTCAGTATCATTCGCTCCAGTTTGAAGTTGGGGAACAGGCTCGGGGAGGTGAACTGACTGCTCGGGGCCTGCCCCTGTTTCTGGGCAGGTCAAGAGGAGTTCTGCCCCTGGCTTTAGGGGAGCGGGCTCTGGCCCTTAGCTGGCAGCAGCCCTGCAGGATCTCACGCCCTTTCCAGCTGTTTGTAAATTCGGAGCCCCAGGACACAATTCGCCAGAGAGCTGGTCACTTCTCCAGCTGACTGGGTCGAGGTGGAAAATGCCTTTTTGACCAACACAAAAGCGTTTGGAATCATTTAAAAAAAAAAAAAAAAGTTTTGAATCCAAATTTGTGTTGCCTGGGCCCAGAGTCTGCCACGACGGCTCTGGCCAGTACTGGAGATGTCAGGACATGGAACCTCTCCCCCGGAATGCCCCCGGCCTATTGCAGAGAAGAGGGAATTCCTGCCTGTCTCCAGCTGGAGAGCTGATCTGCCCGGCCCTACACAGGCCGACTCCAGCGAGGAGTAAGCCTAGACCTCTACAGGAATTGCCAGACCCCTAGAGGCTTGGTAGAGGAATCACCGATGGACCCAGCCTGCTTCTGTGCTGGGATTGAAGAGCACAGCGTCCCGGCAAAGCTGGCAGGAGTAGCACTTACAGAAGGGATCTCCCCCATTTCATCTCTGCTGCTCCGCTGTGCAGCTCCCCAGGGCGCTAGCGTCGGCAGCCACTGCTGTTTGAAGCACCATGTTGTCTTAGAAGAGGGTTACCCAACGCAGGGGTTACCACACCAGTGCCTATCCTAGCATTCCCTCTGCTGCTGCCGCTACTGCCCCCTCCAGCATAGCAGTGACTGGCGTAAGGGAGGCAACTTTAGGGACAGCATTCCAGTGCAGACCAGGTCAGTGGGACATTCAGGAATGAATGATGGGGCTGGCCAAGACCTCGCAGGGAAAAGGGCTTGCAATTCCGGGCAAGGCAAATAACGGCAGCTCTTCCCCAGTGCGGGAAATACTGCTTGCATATGTTTTTAATGGGCGGTTTTTGTGGGGTGCCTAGCATCAATCTGCACCAAGCCCTGCCAGAGACCTTCTGGGCCCTGACACCTGCTCTGAACTCCTCCAGCCTGGCCTGAGACCCAGCTGCCCTGATAAAGACTGGCAAGAGATAGGATGCATCCAATGTCACTTACCATCTGAACCAGCTTTTTTGATCTCTCCTTCTTTACTCTGCAAAACAAACGGAAAGAAAACCCCATCACGGGCAGAACCTCCTGCTAAACCATCCCCTCCTGCACGAGGGCGCCTGGAACTGCTGATGCTGCTAACCGGAGGCTGAACTACAGGGAGGAAATGAAGACAGGGACAGCTGAGGCTGAACGGGAAGGAAATCCCCCATGACTGTAGCAGAGACTTCCTGGACACAACACCGGTGTGTGGGACATTTCCAACTAAACTGGCCTAAGCATCAGCAAACCCGCCCTAGGAAACCATCCTGCCTGAGCCTGGGGATGCAACTCAGACGGGACCTGGGGGAACGTTCCCCAGCAGCTCATTTCCATGGTCTTCACCTGAAATGTTGTAGGGACGGAAGAAGCCAAACCCTCCACCCAGCCACAGCCTCCCCCAGCTCCACGCAGTCCGGGTGTAAGCATCTGGCCCAGCGGCCGAGCACGCAGGAGGAGGCGACTTTCCAGGGAGCCCTGCTGGGGAGCTAGCTCCTGTTGTGGCCATGTGCTGTCTCACGCTTGCCCAGCAGGCTTCCCAGGATTCCCTGCTGGGAAGGGCCAGGCTCTGTGAAGAGCTTCCTCTCCGAGCCCCAACACGGCTAGGGAAGTCAGGAACATGGCCGCACCCACTGACGGCAGCGGGCCGGGCTGGCAGTGCCAGGAGAGCTCACCCACTCTCCAGCAGAGTTCTGAGCACATGGCGAGAACTTGCCATTGATTAAGGCTGTTGACAATCATCTCTCCTGCCACCCAGACTCCACTCTCCTTGAATACCCATATATCTAGTGTCCCTCACAGAGTCACAGCGACCCTTGGGAAACCTGGTTCTCCTGGGACAGAGGCTTTGGATCTAGACCAAATGGAAGGCCAGGCCGTTTCAGTAGCCGGGGGGCGGGGGGAGGAGGGAATTCTGACCTTCAACCAACCCCCACTGCCAGGGCCGTCGTGTGCAATGGGATTCCGTAACTTCCTCTCAGCACTGGCAGCTATGGACTGGAGCTCTAGAGCCACTAGGAGAGAAACAAATCAGCTGGATGCCCATTGTGCAAACCCTGGAATTACAGCAGCTCTAAGGAGGCCTCTGGGAGAGCTCAGAGATTATGCTGCCTCCATGGGCATGCAAGCCCCCTGCAGCATGGACGGGTCAGCGGCTCCCCCGGACTCGCAGCAGGCTTGGAAAACGTAACTGACCGTTACAAAGCTAGCCTCTTCTAGCGAGGGACTAGGGCAAAGATCTCACATGCGCTTCCAAGGGCTGCTGCTGGGTGAGCAGCACTGCTCCCAGTGCTGCTGGGGGACAGGAGGAGATGGGGACAGGAGGAGATGGCTCAGAGCTAGCAGGGCAGGTTATGGCCTGGGGGCAGCGTGGAGGAGAGCCAGAGGAGGATGGTGCTCAGCGCAAGGCACTGAGACGGGGGAAGTGCTACCATCGATGACACCTGTGGACAACACTACACGGGGTAGGGCCGAAATAGTGCAGAGGGATTGAGAGGGGTTAGAAACACAAGTAGGAAATAGAGGCCAGTCTGGGCCAGTGCAGTCCAATCCCCGGTGAGGGGACAGGCTGATGTACTGGCAGTGACTGTGTGCAGAGGCAGATTTGCAATGTGCTCAGGGTAACACCAAAACCCAGTGCAGGGGCATCGCCGCCCGGGACGCCGGTGAGGCTGCTTTGAGAATACTGGCCTCAGTCGCACCACCAGGCAATCCCAAAGAGCTAAGCAGCCAGGAAAGGGGAGTGAGGGAGGAGGCAAGGTGAAGGATCAACCATCACTGTAAAGTCACTGACCAGAGCTGTGAGTGGGAGGGCACGAGAGGCATTTCTACAGCGGGGACCCACTCGTGTCAACGGGATTCTTTCCGCCGGCTCTGAATCAGGCCCCGCGACACTAGAGGAGTTCGTGGGCTGGCTGAGGGGGCACTGCAGAGAGTGAGGGCATGAGATGGAGCAAAGGAAAAACAAACTGCAAAATGGTCTCTACGGGGAGAGGTGGAAATTCCATTGCTTGAGTCATCTAGAACTGGGCAGCGCAAAGCAGCCTTCAACTACCTGAGGGGGGGGTTCCAAAGAGGATGGAGCTCGGCTGTTCTCAGTGGTGGCAGATGACAGAACAAGGAGCAATGGTCTCAAGTTGCAGTGGGGGAGGTCCAGGTTGGATATTAGGAAAAACTATTTCACTAGGAGGGTGGTGAAACACTGGAATGCGTTACCTAGGGAGGTGGTGGAGTCTCCTTCCTTGGAGGTTTTTAAGGCCCGGCTTGACAAAGCCCTGGCTGGGATGATTTAGTTGGGAATTGGTCCTGCTTTGAGCAGGGGGTTGGACTAGATGACCTCTTGAGGTCTCTTCCAACCCTGATATTCTATGATTCTATGAAAGCCCAGGAGAATGGACCGCAGGGAACAATTCTGCCCTGGCTGCTGGCATGGTCTAGCCTTTCCCAGCGCTGTCTGCTAGGGTGTGTTCTCGTGGGACCATCCACTATATGGGCACTGGCCCTGCGGCAGCCCATGCTATATAATGAGGCCTTCAGACCCAAGGGCAATACCAATGCTCCCAAAGAGGGAATTCCCTAGCGAAAACGCAGGGGCAGCTCTTGGGGAGGTACAGGTAACTCTACAGAAAGGCAGCTGATTTCCGCCGAAGCGCCTGCTTCCTGCTGACGCACTTATGGGAATCAGGCATCCAGAAAGATCAGCCTTCGGGAACATTCAAGCAGCCACCGCCAGGGCCTGCCTCCCCCTGGGCACACAGCAAAGGAGGGAAGAGTAGCCCCTGCTGCTCCCTGCCCCTCCAGCTCTGCAGCAGATCATCAGCTCATGAGAAGTCAGGGTTGCCCAACCTCTCCCCAGCCACAGGCCATGCTGCCAACGTGCCAGGAGGCTGAGGGCTGAACCTGCATGTGATTGAGGCAGTCGGCCTGGCACCGGTGGCATTCATACATGATCTCAGCATGGCCATGGCTGTGCTGCCATATTAGAGAGGAGGCCAGCCATCGGAGGCAGTTAGCTAGCAGGACGACCTGCTGTTGCTCTAAGGCCTCAGGAAAATCCTGGGCACATACAGGGGTTCGACAAAGACGTGACACCACAGCAGACAGGTCTAGATGGGCTCCAGGACAGAGATCTGACTAGTCACTTCTAGTTGTTGGTCCTAGGCCGATCAAACGTGTGTTTCCTAAGCGTCATATGCAGAACAGCATTCGCCATTCTACACAGGGGCACCTGAGCCCCTTCCCGTAGTGCATCGAGCAACATGACTATGAGCGGTCCCATGTTCGTTCACCCAGCCTGTGCCTGGGGCAGGTGCACCATGAAGAGTCTTGTTTCAGTAGGGCGATTTTGATGTTCTGTGTTGCTCTGTGTGTATGCTGGCAAAGGTAAGGTTAAGAAACATGGCTGGCACTGGAGCAGAAGGTGGGGAGGTTTGTGATGACCCTTAACTCCTGGGCGAGTTCCAGGACCAGGCCCGAGAAAGTTCTGCCTCCCGCACAGACGAGCTTCAGCCTTGTGGCAGAGAGTTCCACTGTGCCTGAGGAGCAGGGCTGTTGACCGTGACATCTTCATCCCACAATGTTAGCGGATACCCTGGGCATGGACCACTCGAAGATAAGGACTGAAACCGCAAATCGGATTCTTTTTCCTATGGGAAGCCAGTGCAGAGAGCAGGTCTGGTGTGAATCTGCCTCACTGAACCTGCACAAGATGCACTACTTCTTGCTGCTTGTGGGCAGTGTCAGGACATGCTGCTGACCTGCCATTTATAAGTATATTGGGGCAGCACCCGCGGGTCCCATTGGGCTCACCATGCTGGATGCTGCACAAGCACACAGGGAGACACCCTCTCTGCCCAAAGAGCTCACATCAAAGAACACACCCCCATGACTCTGCAGAGAGCAGCCCCACTCCATCCCCTACAGGCTGACCAACACGTACGTACGTGGTGGTAATGAAGAGCAGCAATGCAGATGCTTAATGAATGGCTTCTCTCGATTCCAGAGGGAGGAAGGGAGAGCTGTTCCCACAATCCCCTGCCTTTCCCAGCAGTGTTTGAAATATTCATGGATGAGGTGGGGAAAAATGCATTAAGCACTCTGTGCATCTGAGCCAACGTAATGCTGAGTCCCTATAGCTCCCCTACAAAAACAACAAGGAGTCTGGTGGCACCTTAAAGACTAACAGATTTATTTGGGCATAAGATTTCGTGGGTAAAAACCTCACTTCTTCAGATGCATGGAGTGAAAGTTACAGATGCAGGCATTATATACTGACACATGGAGAGCAGGGAGTTACTGCGCAAGTGGAGAACCAGTGTTGACAGGGCCAATTCAATCAGGGTGGATGTAGTCCACTCCCAATAGTAGATGAGGAGGTGTCAATTCCAGGAGAGGAAAAGCTGCTTCTGTAGTGAGCCAGCCACTCCCAGTCCCTATTCAAGCCCAGATTAATGGTGTTAAATTTGCAAATGATCATTAGGACTGGGAGTGACTGGCTCGTTACAGAGGGGGGGAGGGATAGCTCAGTGGTTTGAGCATTGGCCTGCTAAACCCAGGGTTGTGAGCTCAATCCTTGAGGGATCCATTTAGGGAACTGGGGTAAAAATCTGTCTGGGGATTGGTCTTGCTTTGAGCAGGGGGTTGGACTAGATGATCTCCTAAGGTCCCTTCCAATCCTGATATTCTATGACCTCCTCATTTATTATTGGGAGTGGACTACATCCACCCTGATTGAATTGGCCCTGTCAACACTGGTTCCCCACTTGCGAAGTAACTCCCTGCTCTCCAGGCGTCAGTATATAATGCCTGCATCTGTAACTTTCACTCTATGCATCCGAAGAAGTGAGGTTTTTACCCACGAAAGCTTATGCCCAAATAAATCTGTTAGTCTTTAAGGTGCCACCAGACTCCTTGTTGTTTTTGTAGATACAGACTAACACGGCTACCCCCTGATACATAGCTCCCCTGGCTCCTCTGCTCCGATGCCCACCCCCTCTGCCCACAGAAGTCTTCAATTCACCTTTTGCTCTTGGCCCCTGTGGCCTTTCAAGGCAAGCCTGTAGGCTGGCACCCTCCTTGTCAATATCGGCACATGGCATTGCAGATGTTCACAGGGCAAAGTTGCGAGACAGCCTCTTAATTTGTGCCCACAGATCATAGAGTCATCGAATCATAGAATATCAGGGTTGGAAGGGATCTCAGGAGGTCATCTAGTCCAGCCCCCTGCTCAAAGCAGGACCAATTCCCAACTAAATCATCCCAGCCAGGGCTTTGTCAAGCCGGGCCTTAAAAACCTCTAAGGAAGGAGCTTCCACCACCTCCCTAGGTAATCCATGCCCATAACAACCACACACGTAAAAGGCAGCACTCAGCTATCCACCTGGATGCCTGCCATTAGCAGCTGCAAAACACAATTATTTATGCTTGCAAAATGAGAGGATATTGCTGAAAATCAGGGCAGCTGCATTACAACAAAGCAAGATTCTGGAGTCCTAGTAGATTCTCAAACTGCCCCTCGATTCTCTAAATAAAGAGCTCACAGGAATTCTCCTCTAACAAGCCCTGCTTCAAGCCACATGTCACCTCACTCACCTGGAGCCGCTAGCCCTGTATGTTAAACACAGGCGTGACCCCCAGGCCCCTCAGTGGCCAAGGGCACACCAGGCCTTACCCAGTCATTGCCCAGCGCACTGTCGTCATCAACTGTACCTAAAAGGTGGCATGTAAAGTCTCATACACAGACTGGTGACACGCTGGTCCTGATAAGCCCTGCGCAATGTATGGGCAGGCTGCGTACAAAGAGTTAGCGATGCAGGCTGGGAATATGTTCAGAAAGCCCAACTCGCCCTAGACAAAAGGAAGGGGGATTTACTTGTCTGACCAGCTTGATCACAGAGAACAATGAAAGGTACATTCACATAGAAGGTAAACAAAGCGAGCAAGTAGGGGAGAGGACTGCTTAATGATCATGACAGGGGCTGGAGTCTGCACCCCAAGAAGCCGTTCTGGCTCTTGAAACAGAGACAATGGGGTAATAGGAGCCGGGGCAAAGGGACGTTCAAGTCATTCATCTCCTGAGGGAACAAAGAAACCAGTCCTTGGAGTCTGTGAGAGCTGAGTTCTGGCTGGAAAAGCCCGTCACACTGGAGAATGCTGACAACTTGGGGTAAGGAAGAAACAATGTTAGGCAAAGCTACATCTTACTGAATTCAGTTTTAGACCCTAGAAAGCGTGTTGTTCTGTTTTGTTTGTAACCCTTTCGTAGCCAGAAATCACTTCCTTCTAGGGTCTCTGTTAACACACGTGTTCGTTTGATTACACGCCATCTCCAGGCTGAGCGTGGAACGCCAGCTGAGCTACCAAGCTGGTGTGTGCACTGGCTCTTTGGAGGCAGCGAGCTTGGGATTAGCTCTGTGAGTGTGGGACAAAGCAGGGAGTTTTCTTGTTTCCAATGGTTGCATGCAGAGGGGGCGGGACTCCGTTTCCCTGGGTGTTACTGGTTTAACAAGGTGGTGGGAGAGGGCGTTTGCTGTTACAGAGGGCCAGCAAACGGCCTGGAGAATGGATACCCCAGCGACTGGTGACCTGGTGACTGGGAGGCCCCGCTTGGGAGTCACAGCTGGTTCTGGCCAGTGGGAGGACAATGGGCTGTGGAGGGAGGACCCCGGTGACCTGACCAGCCGGTTCCAGCCAGAGGGAAAACAAAGGGTGGATGAGAGGAGAGGAGACCCAGGCAGCCTGTTTACCTGGGACAGAAGACAAAGGACAGAGGCAGGACTTGGGGGATGGTGATATCAGATGCCCAGCTGGGAGGCAGGGGTTCTGGGCTGGGAGCAGAGAGCAGCCAGAGTCCCCCTGGAGGCTGGAGAGACCTAGATGTGCTGTGCTGAGGGAGGCCAGGCCTGAGGGCCCCGAGAGTTTCCTGTGCTGGGCTCAGATGCTCAATAAACCCTCCTGTTTTACGCTGGCTGAGTCTCACTCCAGTCTCGGGATGGGGGTTGCATTATTCCCTCTGGGTGTGGAGGCCCCGGGGGCCCACAGCGAGAGACAGGCGTGCTGAAGGCTCAGAGAGGTGGGGCTCCAGGAGGTGGAGAGGCCTACGGCTTAAGCCCCGAGAGAGAGTGGACCCCCGAGAAGGGCTGTCGCACTGAAGGGGGTTCCTCCCAGGGACCGTACGGAGCTGAGAGAGACCACAAGTCCTGTGAGTCCGTGACAGAATGTCCAGTCAGAGGGACGGGCCACTGCAGGGGAGTCAGTTTGGGGGGCACTAGGGACCGGAGGGGCTGTTGGGGTCACCCTGCAAAGAGTGCCCAGGCTGGTGGAAGCCAAGGTGACACCATTGTGCTGTGAGCATGTTGCTGGTGGTGGGGCTCTGAGCCAAAGCTTCCCCGTGCAGATACCCAGGGCTCCAGGGCAGGTGGTGACGCAGCCCCTCACTGGGCTGGGTGAACCCCCAAAGCCTCACAACCAGCCATCAGGATTATTCGTTCCATGGCAAACGCTTTACCCACTCTCTGCATTAGATGAGGTCCCAAAAGCTGCTGCTGTATCAGTTCTACAAACAGTTCTGCTGTATCAACATCCCCATCTGCTAACATGCCATGGGTTTGCCATGGAG
Source organism: Malaclemys terrapin pileata (assembly GCF_027887155.1). Classification (NCBI taxonomy): domain Eukaryota; kingdom Metazoa; phylum Chordata; order Testudines; family Emydidae; genus Malaclemys; species Malaclemys terrapin. The sequence goes on along the minus strand of NC_071518.1, from coordinate 42,013,981 downwards.
CGACTGTTCTGTCAAATAGCCTACTATCTGAAGCAGTGAGTTCATGGCTGCCTGGAACACACCATGCTCTGGGAGATTTCCTGCTCAGTTAACAGGCTCGTCTCAGAAGGGTCTCAGACCAGAAAGGATCACTATTTTGCCAGCTGGAGCAGTTGTCACACTGCTGGCACATCCCTTCCTCAGTTTCCCCACACTTTTGTTTTCACGAATGGTGAATGGGCGGGTTATGCTTGTGCACTGAGAAGAGAGTACGCTGTAGCAAACAGCTACCCCTACACTGCATGTGACCACGTCACAATGACAGAGGGCACAGAACTCACTGCTTGCCGGCCATCTCAGCTAACGGAGAATCACCACTAGCTGTTGGCAGTGGAGGGCCTATGTCACACAGCTGTTGTTCCGATTGCATCCAGTAGAAGGCAGCGGTGTACTCTCACACATGCCAGGCCATTGCAGTACTCTGAGCACGTCGCCAGTCGGCTGTAGTTTAATTCTAACAGTGGGATGGGAAGGGTTCGGCATGCTGGTGCTCTTTGCTTATTGGGGGCCCATTCCCCTCATGTAAACGGGGGGGGTCAGCAATAAGGCTGGGGGGGGCTGGGTTCCGAGCAGCACCTTCCTGCAATGCTGACTCTTCACCTGTAGGTGAGGAACACTTAGTGGGGCAGGACGAAGGGTGGGGGAAGGGTACGTGTGTGTGTCTCTCTCTCCTCTCACCTGCTTCTTGCCATCGGACGACAGGACTTTGGTGACCCCGATCCGGTGCAGCATCACGTGGACGCGCTGCTCGAAGGAGCTGGGGATCTCCCCGTCGCTCTTCTCCAAGTGCCGCCTCTGAAGGGCAAACGGGACAAACCCGGGGACATGCTCAGGTGGCGCTTTACAGTCCCCGGGGCCCCCCACCCCCGTTGTGCTGGGCAGCCGCCGCCCTTGAGCCCTCCAGCTATGGGCTGCAGAACGCAGAGCCGTGGGGGGCCTGGCTATGCACCGCTATCTTGGCAGGCTGCCCTGCGAGGGGCAGCACTGCCGGGGTTCCCCATGGTGCTGCATGCTGCGACTCTGCCCCATGTGCCATGTCCGCCCCCGACCGCTGCATGGCCTTGTGCCTTGCCCCCTACCCCCCACGGCAGCCTTCTGCAAGGCCTGCTCCAGGGCTCCTCCCCCAGCCAGAACCAGGCCCCTTTATCACACTCAGCCCCTTCCACCCGGGTACAAGGGTCAACGGAAGGGGAATGTACCCCAGGGGGTGAAGCAAGGTCCATCCCTCCCCTCACGTTGCCCAGGCTGAGGGCAGGTTTGCCAAGAGACACGCCTGCCCCATGGCACTAACTGATGGCACCAGGCGAGTCTGGCTCGGGACAAGGTGTTTGTACATCACTGCTGTGCGACAGCCCCCCTTGGACAGGGTGACCAGACAGCAAGTGTGAAAAATCAGGACGGGGGTGGGGGGGTAACTGGCGCCTATAAGACAAAGCCCCAAACATCGGGACTGTCCCTATAAAACTGGGACATCTGGTCACCCTCCCCTTGGCGCTCCCTCTGGCACGTTTGCCTAAGATCAGTTCCCCCACCCAGCTGTATCACAGCAGCTAGTCCCAGTCCTTGGCTGCTTCGGGCTCTTTCTGGTCCTCTGTCGCTGGGGCAGGCCTCAAATTCCCCCAATCATCCCCCAGGCAGGAACAACCAGGGACATGGGCAGGAGCAGGGAGGGGCCCACAACAACAGACCCCACGGTTCTGGATTGGTTGGGGCCATCTGTGCCCCCAAAGTCCCCTGCCGCTTCCCCAGGAATGGAGCAGGGAGTCAGCCCCACGTCTACGCCCAAGCCCATCTGCAGTGCAGACACCAGCCAGGACTGGCTAGGTCAGGCCAGGACTTGGGGCCTGATCCAAACTAGCCTGGGGTCAATGGGAGTCGTCCCACGGATCCCTGCGAACCCCGGATCACTCTTAGGGTGCCCCTGGTTGGAGACACCAGCCTGGGGGGCCAGGCAGTCTGAGAGCTAGAGAACCGGCCTCCATGAACAGTCCCCTTTATATTCGCTGCAGCCCAGGTCCGTCTCCTCTCTGCCAGGGGGGTACAAACCTCACACATCACAGAACTTCCAGATTCCCGCTCTCTGCTGCACTGTTACTGTAGTAAAGCACCTGCTACAGCCGGGATGACCTGGGCCCCTACACTCAGGACACCCCTGAACTGGGGCAAGTGCCAGGAGCACAGGCTCCCGGCGCTAGGAGGGGGCAGTGGGGAAAGAGGGCTGTTACCTTTTCATGTTTCACTCCTAAGGCCTCTTCGTCCTCACCACACAGGAGTATGAGTGACTGTGACTTGCCCTCTCGGGAGTACTTGGGCCTGACCCTGTGGGCGGCATCGAGGGTCTGGCTGGGCTCTGCATTGGCCCTGGGCTCCACGGCAAGCCCACCCTCTTCGGATTTGCTCAGCGCCTTCCCAGGCTCCCCTGCCTTACTGGGAGGCTTTGAAATGTCACTGCGCGTGGACTTCCTGCCCTCCGGCTCCTTCTCGCACTTCCAGCCCCTGCTGGACTTCGGCTTCTTCAATGCAAAGAAGTTCCCTATTTTCTTTTTGAAAGTCCGGGTGCCAGATGGCGCGAGGGGGGCTGAGCCAGGAGAGATCCCCCGGGGGGCTGGGCTGGAGCAAGAAGAGGAAGCCAGGAAAAGAGTTAGCACAGGTGCTGATCGGAGACGTGAACTGAGAGCAGGTACAAGAACCACTGTGCCCCCAATGCCAAGAACTGCGCCAGGCACCTCTCTGCTGTCAGCCTGCAGCCTGGGGAGCCAGCCCCCAGGGAAGGGGCAGGAGAGGAACAGCTCCACGGCAGAGGGGACACACCATCCTCTTGGAAAGGCAGTTGGCTCGGTGGCCTCTTGGCTGTTTCCTTATCTTTGAACTTCCCCCTGACTGCTGGGATTAGAAAAACCAGTGGGGGAGGCATGGTGGAGCGCAGCCTAGCCCGTCCTCGCCCTCGCAGGGTGCCCAGCAGGCAGCAGGATGGGAGGCTCTGGGAAGGGGCTGGGAGATGGGGGTTGGCACGGCAGGATCCCCACCTGGGAGATGCATTGCAGATACACTTGGCTGCACATTTCACCGTCTCCCCTCCGTGAGCTTCGGCCGCAGAGGTGCAGCCGCCTCTCACTCTGGACTGTAGCTGGCCAGGCCGGGGTCCTGCGCTCAGCTCCTGTGCTAACCTTGCCCCAGCCCGGCCCTCAGCCGCTCCCCGGGGCCCACCGCGCCACAGTCTCACACTAATCAGCCAGGATTTCTGCCCAAGCAATTCAGTAACTGAAGTAAATGAAGGTGTTTCACCCCCAGTAGGTCAGGCGGCTTCGAGAGGCGTGGCTAGTCCCAGAACCACCCTGGCTCCTGCTTCCCAGGCCCGGCCTGAGGCAGGGATTAGCAATCCTCACACCACCGTTCCCTCCCCCGGCCTCCTGCGAGGTGCAGCAGCTCACCTACGCCATAGGTGCTGCCAGGTTACAGGACAGCTTTCAATCAAGGCGGGGGCAGAGGGAAGTGGAGAACCAGGAGCCGTAACTGACTGTAGCAGCCCTGGGTGGAGATCCAGGCTGCACCAGTGACAGCCCCAGCGTCCTGGCTCTACCTGCCCTGGGACACACGCTCAGCGGTATCCTCCTCTCCTGGCCGGGAGCATGGAGGGGACTTCCCAAGGCCTCCCACTTGGGCAGGCGTGATGGCAATTTTCCTCCATGGCTGACATGGTCCAAGAGTGTAGAGATGGCCACGCCCCCTAGAGGCCATCAGTAAATAAGAGTGTGTCTAGGCGGCACGTGGAGGTAGCCCGAGGTGGTCGCACCATGCCAGCTTTACTCCAGCTAGTAGCAGACACAGGACTGGAAAGCTGGCTCTACCATGTCTTTACATAGCCTCGGGCGCAAGGACCGACAGCTGGTTCGGTAAGAACACCACCAGCTTCCCTCTGGGCACCGCCACTTTCAGCGCCGCTGTTTGTGATGAGTGCCCGTATCTCAGAAGACATCCTCCTCTCCTTCCTCAGCACAGTCTGCTAGGTACAGCCCAGGCCCTTTAAAATTCCCTCTTTCCTGCAGTAACACTGAGCTCCTGGTGGACAGGTGCTCTCTTCCCCCAGCATGGGGACAGGACAACAGCTGAAAACCTAACTACTGCTACTTACAAGGGCTGGTAAAGCCCCTGGGCAGCCAGGCTGCGTGCGGCTCTCCTTACTACGAATGGGTCGTGCATTTCAGAGCCGGGCTTCTGCCAAGATCAGGGGTTGTCTCGATCAGGGAGAACCTCCGGCTCCCGGTGCGGCAGGCGTGCAAGCAGGATGCCCGAGTAGAGTTTTACACAGAGACCGGGGGGGGGGGGGGGGGGCAGGGCATCACCAGGGCTCACTACCGCTAGCTGGGTGGAAAGCCCAAGTGACAAGCTGCAGGGAAATACAAATCAACACAACGGCAGGGAAGAGAGTCCTGCTCAGCGGCAGGCTGCTTGTGGGAGGGGTGACAGAGCGAGGGCCAACGAGGAAAAAGGAGACTGGAGAAGGATAAGAAAGGAGAGAAAATCCGGCTCAATTTTGACTCCTCCCTATGTGGGGGGAGGAAGGGGGGGCAGAGTTTTGTTTGCGAACACACCTGAGCTAAGCCCTGCACAGGCCATGCTGCTGGTTTCGAAGGTGTGCCCCTAGCGCTGCTCAGTGCTTCCTGCCGTCTCAGCCCCAGAGCCTGGCAGCCCCGTTGCGGAGGTGGAAATGGATGCCGGGAGTGAGCTGCCCGAGGACACACAGCGAGTCTGGGAGGACGACCCAGACGTTTTGGGCTTCCAGGTCCCAACTGACTGCAGTCACTCACTCTGCCCTTGTACACTGCTTTCCTCCCAACGGGCCATGGGCTTGGAAGAGCTAGTTTAAAATCCCAGCGCCCAGACTGGTGAATCAGCCGACCTCGCCTCACTTCTCAAAGGCCGCATTCTGGCCAGGACCCCAAAGGGAGATGCCGACTAGCTGCAGAGCCCACTACAGTCATTGTTAAGTCTAATGGTGTGAACCCCAGTGTCCTGGGCTCATCCCAGTTCAGGGAATTGCATTCTGACATCCTAAATGCCCCCTTGCACTTTCAGTTGGACTTGGTGGGCCAGGTCCTCAGCTGGCATCAGATGGTAGAACACCACTGAAATCAGACCAGCTAAAGATCTGAACCAGATTCTTACTCAGTCCCTGATCAAAACTGCTGTGTACCGTTGCTGTGTGCTGTTAAACAGTTGCTGTGTTGCACCCAAGACATGAGTGCATTTCTGCAGTGGGTGAAATGATCCCTATAACATTCTACACTCGACACAGGTGTTGTGTTGTGAGAATTTGCTAATATGTCCATTCAGAGTCCTAGAGGAACAGTGTTTAAAAGCATTAATGACTATTAATTAGTAGTGACCTGAATTTCAAACCATGCAAGGTAATGTTACCCCAAGAAATGACTGAGGACGATTCCCCAGTTTATGCACCACTAGCTTGTAAGCCAGGCACCTCTTGATGCTAACTGTCACGTGGCCTAAGGGTTACAGGAATCCCCTGGGCTTGGTATGCGCATTCTAGTTCAGAGAATGCCACGTGAGGGCTCTGAAAGCCAGGGTCACACAAGTCATCAATACTGTTGTGAAATGCACGTACAGCTGTCGTGTAAGGAGTTGTGTATAGACACTGACAATTCCATTCTTACAGCCTGCATCTAGGGACTGGTCACTGGCAAAGGTGAAAAGCCGGTTTGCTGTCAGACAAGAGCTGTTTGTCCATCTATCTGTTTACATGTAAATGGAGCAGTGTCTGGTTCACAAGGAGCAGCCACTGGCATTCTAAGCTAATAAAGAGCAGAGGGGACTTTATAAGGAAAGTATCAGGAAGAGATAGACAGTGGGGCAGGATGGGGGAGAGGAACCCTGTATTGATGTAAATATCAAAGGCTTGTTTTGGCCTATTTTGGGGGGGCAAAGAGGACACCCTGGAATTAGGGTGACCAGACATCCCGATTTTATCGGGACTGACCCGATATTTCCTTGTTTGTCCCACGTCCCGACCAACGTTAGGTTGGGACACTGGACAAACAAGCAAATACTCCAGAGCCTGGAAGTGCTCGCGTCCCCCCCCCCCCCGCCCCCGCCCGACTCTGCCCCTCCTTCCCCCATTGGCTCCCTCCCCGAATCCCCGCCTCTTCCCCAGGCTCGCCCTTCCTCTTGTTTTCACTATAACTAGATCAAAGAGCTGTGTGTTTAGCTAAGGAGGTCCCTCGTCCAGTTTTGGCCTGGACAGACCTCTGTTGGGGTGGTTTTTTCCCCCCGTCTGGTACTGGGACAAACCAGATGTGGCTTTGTCTGGTAGCGGACGGAGGATGCCCTTTATAAGAGCACGCCGCTTTGCCCCCTCCGTGACCCCAATTCTCCAGTGTCCTGGGAACATGCGCGTGGCCACCTTATGTTTAGCAGAGCTGTGTTCTAAGGTGTAACTATTGGAACAGCAGGTGATTCTGTGTGTGGTCAGTGGATCAGGGACTGGAGGACTGGAGGCTGAGGCCTCGTGGGTTGGTACGTGTGTATCATGGCCTGTACACACACAGTGAGGCCCACGGAGGCCCAGAAGGCAGGACTGGCGTTGCCAGAGAGCTGACAGTGGGAAGCGGCACAGTAGCAGCGACAGTACTGAATACACCTCGTTTACTTACGGCGGTTCCTCTTGGATCAGCTTCTTCGTAAAGAACTCCTCTAGCCCTTCATCCACGCAAGTAATGCTTCTGTCCTCGTCATTCTCAGACGGGGCGGGCTGGACCTACGAGCAAGCGCCACAGTCAGAAGAGCGCAGTGCTGCAGAAGCAGGGAAAAGAGGAGGCGAGAGGCGGGGGAAAGCTGAATTCAGGGGGAGCGATCCCAGGAGAAAGTGACAAATCACTCCCGGACGTTCCTACTGATGCAACTGCTTTTTAATGGCACACGCACATACACCTGTGTACACATTTGCTGTTGAATAATAATAAAATAGCAGTAACAGCAACACCACCTAGCTCTTACCTAGCCCTCGTCATCAGCAGATCTCAAAGCTCTTTATAAAGGAGGGCAACATTATCCCTGTTTCACAGAGGGGGAAACTGAGGCCCAGAGACTTGCCCAAGGTCTCTCAGCAGGCCAGTTGCAGAGCCGGGAATATAACCCTGGTCTCCTGAATCCCAGAACAGCGCTTTATCCACTAGCACGCTGGGTCTCAGCCAGGGCTGTGTGTACTGCTGGGGGGTACATCAGCTCATCTAGAGATTTGCCTAGTTTGTCAACAGGCGATATAAAAAGCACTAGCGAAGTCAGTTCAGACTAAACTGTCATACAGACAATGGCTTGTTTCTCCTGCTCTATAGACTATACACTGACATGTAAGTACAATAGTTATATTCCAATGGATTTATTTTTGCCTGATATGATAACAAGGAGAAAGTCAGCGATTTGTCAGTACTATTCTGCTGTGACACTTCTGTATTTTTGTGTCTGATTTTGGAATCACGTCATTTTTAAGTGAGGTAAAACTTGGGGTACACAAGACAAATCAGCCCCCTGAAAGGAGTACGGTGGTCTGGAAAGGTCGAGAGCCCCTGCACTAGCTCACATGGCCTCCCTTCAGTGCCACATGGCCGTGCATCAGAAGGGACATAAAACCCCCCACTCCAGAATAAGATCCCAAGCCAAGCGCTGCTTCCAGCATCGAAACGGTTTCTCCCCTGTTACAGAGTGCACAGCTGCAGACCTGACAGTCCCTTCAAACCCTCCACAGCACCTCCCGGCTGTTCTCAAACAACCCTGCCTGCAGGCTCAGAGACATACACCCAGCCTGGCCAGGCTGGGGCGATGTCTAGCTGCCATGGTGTACTTTGCATCAGCGTGTTTTCTTCTGCGCCTTTCCAAGAGCTTGTGCTTGAAGCCAAAGCCTGTGTTGTGTCAAAGCTTCCCCTGCCATTATTCTGCAGCGTTTCCAGCTGCTCGGCACTAGGTCTGAAAATTGCCCGGGTGGTGCTTTTAGAACTTGGCTGCCCGTTAGCTCATGCTTGGTGACGTTACCAATATGAGATTGCACCCAGTTCCAGGGTGATGGCCAAAAGCAGCCCAGTCTTCCTCTTCCCAGCAACAGCCTTGGGGCACGTGTCCCAAGTGCCACGTTTCAATGCTTTCCCCTGGACAGCAGGAGCCCGCGCGTGTTTCATTTCACTTTCGACTTAATGGAAAAGCTCCGGGATGAGGGCCCAGGTTTTAACACCCTACGAAAACACCCCACCGAATACAGATTGCGAATATGGCGAAAATTCTAGGCCAAAACTGGGTGACGTCAGAGCTGTGAGGAGTCAGATCATTCGTAGGCCTCATTGTCTCCAATTTCTGGTCAGCAAACCCAGCCATCCCGCACTCTGAGTACTTGCCCCGGTTCTGGATTGCTCTCCTCAGATCATTTGCCAGTGTTTTGCCCCAAAACGTCCTACACAGCTGGGGTTGGAGGAAGGAATTTCATCATTTCCTTTAGGAGACTATTCCACGGGCTATGGGTCTAGGTGCTATGAGTCTTGGCTAGTTATCTTAGGTGCATGTACACGAACGCAAGAAGCCTGGGAAACAAGCAGGAAGAATTGGAAGTCCTGGCACAGTCAAAGAACTATGATGTGACTTGAATAACAGAAACTTGGTGGGGCAGTTCACATGACTGGAGCACTGTCATGGATGGGTATAAACTATTCAAGGACTGATACGGGAGGAAAGGTGGAGGAGTTGCATTGTATGTAAGAGAACACTATGAGTGTTCAGAGCTCCAGTTTGAAACTAGAGAAAATCCTGTTAAGAGTCTTTGGGTTAAGTATAGAGCAGGGGTCGGCAACGTTTGGCACGCGGCTCGCCAGGGTAAGCACCCTAGCGGGCCGGGCCAGTTTATTTACCTGCTGATGCGGCAGGTTCGGCTGATCGCGGCCCCCACTGGCCGCGGTTCGCCGTCCTGGGCCAATGGGGGTGGCGGGAAGCCACGCCCAGCACATCCCTCGGCCCACGCCGCTTCCTGCTGCCCCCATTGGCCCGGGACGGCGAACCGCGGCGAGTGGGGGCCGCGATCGGCCGAACCTGCTGCGTCAGCAGGAAAATAAACTGGCCCAGCCCACTAGGGTGCTTACCTTGGTGAGCCACGTGCCGAACGTTGCCGACCCCTGGTTTAGAGGCAAGAGCGACAAGGGTGATGTTGTGGTGGGCGTGTGCTATAGACCACTGGATCAGAAGGTTGAGGTAGACGAGGCTTTCTTCGGACAACTAACTGAAGTTTCCAGATCACAGGCCCCTGGTTCTAATGGGGGACTTCAATGACCCTGACATCTGCTGGGAGAGCAATACAGCAATGCACAGACAATCCAGGAAGTTTTTGGAGAGTGTTGGGGACAAATTCCTGGTACAAGGGCTGGAGGAACCAACTAGGGGCCATGCTCCTCTTGACCTACTGCTTACAAACAGGGAGGAATTGGTAGGGGAAGTAGAAGTGGGTGGCAACCTGGGCAGCAGTGACCATGAGATGGTTGAGTTCAGGATCCTCACAAAAGGAAGAAAGGAGAGTAGCAAAATATGGACCCTGTACTTCAGAAAAGCAGACTTAGACTCCCTTAGGGAACTGATGGGCAGGAGCCCCTGGGCGGCTAATATGAGGGGAAAGGAGTCCAGGAGAACTGGCTGTATTTTAAAGAAGCCTTTCTGAGGGCACAGGAACAAACCATCCCGAAGTGCAGAAAGAATAGCAAATATGGCAGACGACCAGCTTGGCTTAACAGTGAAATCTTCGGTGAGCTTAAACTCAAACAGGAAGCTTACGAGAAGCGGAAATTTGGACAGATGACTAGGGAGGAGTATAAAAATATTGCTAGAGCTTGCAGGGGTAATCAGGAAGCCCAAGGCACAACTGGACTTGCAGCTAGCAAGGGATGTGAAGGGTAACAAAAAGGGTTTCTACAAAAAGGCATGTTAGCAACAAGAAGAAGCTCAGAGAAAGGGGGGGCCCTTACTGAATGGTGGAGGCAACATAGTGACAGATGATGTGGAAAAAACTAAAGTACTCAATGCTTTTTTTGGCCTTGGTCTTCACTGACAAGGTCAGCTCCCACCCTGCTGCACTGGGCAGCACAGTATGGGGAGGAGGTGAGCAGCCCTCAGTGGTAAAAGAACAAGTTAAGGACTATTTAGAAAAGCTGGACATGCACTAGTCCATGGGTCCAGATCTAGTGCATCCGAGGGTGCTGAGGGAGTTGGCTGATGTGATTGCAGAGACATTGGCCATTATCTTTGAAAATTCGTGGCAATCAGGGGAGGTCCCGGATGACTGGAAAAAAGCAAATGTAGTGCCCATCTTTAAAAAAGGGAAGAAAGAGAACCGGGGGAATGACAGATCGGTCAGCCTCACTGCAGTCCCTGGCAAAATCATGGAGCAGGTCCTCAAGGAATCCATTTTGAAGCACTTGGAGGAGAGGAAGGAGATCATGAACAGTCAACATGGATTCACCAGGGGCAAGTCATGCCTGACCAACCTGATTGCCTTCTATGAGGAGATAACTGGCTCTGTGGAGGTGGGGAAAATGGTGGATGTGATACATCTTGACTTTAGCAAAGCTTTTGATAAGGTCTCCCACAGTATTCTTGCCAGCTAGTTAAAGAAGTATGGGCTGGATGAATGGACTACAAGGTGGATGGAAAGCTGGCTAGATCGTCGGGCTCAACAGGTAGTGATCAATGGCTCGATGTCTAGTTGGCAGCCAGTATCAAGTGGAGTGCCCCAGGGGTCAGTCCTGGGGCCGGTTTTGTTCAACATCTTCATTAATGTCTGGATGATGGGATTAATTGCACCCTCAGCAAGTTTGTGGATGACACTAAACTGGGGGGGAGAGGTAGATAAGCTGGAGGGTAGGGATAGGGTCCAGAGTGACCTAGACAAATTGGAGGATTGGGCCAAAAGAAATCTGATGAGGTTCAACAAGGACAAGTGCGGAGTCCTGCACTTAGGACGGAAGAATCCCATGCAGTGCTACAGGCTGGGGACCGACTGGCTAAGCAGCAGTTCTGCAGAAAAGGACCTGTGGATTACAGTGGACGAGAAGCCGGATATGAGTCAGCAGTGTGCCCTTGTTGGCAAGAAGGCCAACGGCATTTTGGGCTGCATTAGAAGGAGCACTGCCAGCAGATCTAGGGAAGTGATAATTCCCCTCCACTCGGCACTGGTGAGGCCACACCTGGAGTATTGGGTCCAGTTTTGGGGCCCCAACTACAGAAGGGATGTGGACAAATTGGAGAGAGTCCAGCAGAGTGCAACAAAAATGATTAGGGGGCTGGGGCACATGGCTTATGAGGAGAGGCTGAGGGAACTGGGGTTATTTAGTCTGCAGAAGAGAAGAATGAGGGGGGATTTGATAGCTGCTTTCAACTACCTGAAGGGGGGTTCCAAAGAGGATGGATCTAGACTGTTCTCAGTGGTAGCAGATGACAGAACAAGGAGCAATGGTCTCAAGTTACAGTGGGGGAGGTTTAGGTTGGATATTAGGAAACACTATTTCACTAGGAGGGTGGTGAAGCACTGGAATGGGTTACCTAGGGAGTTGGTGGAATCTCCTTCCTTAGAGGCTTGACAAAGCCCTGGCTGGGATGATTTAGTGGGGATTGGTCCTGCTCTGAGCAGGGGGTTGGACTAGATGACCTCCTGAATTCCCTTCCAACCCTGATATTCTATGATTCTATGATCCTGCCCCCCTGGAAACACCACCACTCCTGTGTGTGGGAGCAGGCCCCTGCTGGCCGGCTGCTAGCCCAGATCTCCTGCCCAAGCTTCTTCACCTCCTCAGTGTCCGGCCCTTTCACTGCTCCCTCACACGCTGCTCCAGTGCCTGCAGCTCCCACCCCCCTCTCTAGCTTTACTGCATGGCAGAGCCCAGACCCGAGCATCGTGTCCCAAATGTGTCAGTCACCCAACAGCCTGGGACGAGACCCGCTATCTTGCTAACAGGCCTGGGTCCACTCCCAAACCACACTCCCCTCACATGTGCACATCTCATTGGCTGGCTGCTCCCCCCACTGTCTGTCACCCCATGGCCATGGGTTCCCCCAGACAAATGCCACTTGTTTTCCCAGGTCCAATTTGCTATTCCCTACTCCTGTGTCAGATCCCACTGGTCTCTCTCTAGGGTTTCTCTGCCCTTCCTGCTCATCACACTTACCCCCCTCCCCCCACCCCCCCATGCAGCGTCACCCGCTAAGGTGAGGAATGGGCTGCTTCTTCCTTCCAGAGCATTAACAAGTATGACCAATCAGAAAGGCCCTGTCCCCTGGGGGCTCCCCCAGCTAAACACACGGGGGCATTGGCCTGGGCCATCCAGGAGCTCCTTTTCAATCCCCAGGGTCGTGTTCACATCCAAGTCCAATCATGTGCTTTGGAGAGGAAGCCTTTGATTGACATGAGTGATACAAAAGACCGGGCCCCCTGGGGAACCCCGGGGTGCTTGGGCTATTCCCCGGCGGGAAGCCTAGGATGGCCACTGCCAACCCAGGGCGTGTTTGTGTCGTACCCAAGGAGGTGGCTAAAGGCATGCGCCCCCGGGCACAGCACACACAGCTCTCCAGGGAGTCGCTTTCTATGGGCTGTTTTCCTAGGCTAGGGAGCATTTTGCATGGCAGACAAGAGCCCTCACCCAGCAGGATGTGTGCACTCAGAGGATAATCACTTCCGTTTCTCAGAATGGGCCCTGTAGCGGGGTGGTCACCTGCTCCTGCCCTGGGAGGGGGCTGGGGCTGCGAGCTAAAGGCTCGCTGATTGGGGAAGCAGCCGCAGCTGGGCCATGCCCCAATCAGACTGCAGCTGGCCCTATAAAAGCCAGTGAAGCGAGTAGCTGATAGTCTCTCTCTAGCTTGCTGAGGGAGAAGGGCCTGGCTGCTGGGAGCTAGAGAAGGTCCCTAAAGTGGAGCAAGGCTGGGGGAAGGCCAGAGGAGCTGGGGAGCTCCAGCCTGGAAACCCCCCAGGCTGCAGGCCTTGTTAAAGGCCAGACAGGTACTGGGGATGCAGAGGGGCAGCCCATGGGTAGGCAGAGGCAGCAGGTCCAGACCCCCTTTGCCGGTGATGAGTGGCACTTACACTGCAGTCTGCCCCAGTGAACGGGGGCTAGATCGAGACTGGCAGTAGCCATAGTCTGAGGTGGGGATAGAGGGTTGGGGGTCCCCTGGGGAGGGGAGACCCAGATCTGTGGGGGTATTGCCAGGGGGCAGCACCCTGGCCTGAAAGGGGCACCGCGGTCCAGGAGGGACTCGGGCCCAGCGGCATGCAGGACATCGGCCTGCAGAGGGTGCTCCGGAGGCTGGAAATGCTAATTCCCTGGGCGACCAGCAGGAGGCGCCATGCTGGTGAGTCCCGCCCCGTGACAGACCCCTCTGATTCCCCCACTGAACACGGTCTCTGCCCTTGCAGAAGGTCTCTATGGCTTAGCAGTTTGAGCACCAAGGCCACGGCTCCAGCTGGGAGGGCGGGGGCTGGAAACCAGCCAGGTAACTGTCTCCCAAAGTGAGGGAGGTGAGCTCCGAGCATCCAACTCTAGCTCACCTCCCGGGTGGTGGAGTAGAGATTAGTGAGTGGAACGTTTCCTGTAGGAGACGTCAACGAGCAAGCGATGCTCCGTTATTGAGGGATGCAGACCTCGGCCAGCACCTGCTTCCAGAGACAGGGAGCGGACAGGAGCTTTGCAAGGAACTAAAAAGGCAGGGGGAGGCCAAGCCTGGCATGCAAGACCCTGTATCTTCCTGCCCTGTCACAGAGCCGGTCTGGTAACTCCTGCCAGCAGTGAGGCCCCCGTGCCGCAATTCGCACGCACAGTCAGCACCAGCCAGCAGGTGTGTAACACTACATGTTGCCTAGGCAGAAGAGGCATTAGCCAGACAGAGAGCTAACTGTTGGGGTGTAACATAAAGCAGGGCAGCAAAGCTATGTGATCTTAACCCCCGTGCAACCCCCTCCTGCTGGGCCAGCACACCTCACGCTCATTTTGCACACTCACTGAATGCCAACATGGTACAACAACAGCGCTGTCCAACCAAGGCTATGGCCAAAGCACTAGTACCATGAGCCCAATGGGCAACTTACATCACCATTCACAGCCCCACCCACTTTGGCCCAAGAGAACTGCACCGTCTTCCCCTAGATCTGGGTGCGGCCTGCCGAGTGCCTCAGTTTCCCCAACTGAAGATGGGGTTAGTCACATCGGGTTACCCAACTCCCAGGAAGGCTCCAGGGATGAACTAGTTACTGTGTGTAAGGCCCTTTGGAAAGAAAATGTAAAAGCACCGAATGCATAGTGTTATCATCCTAATTCTATAAGTTTAGTCCTACCGCCAGTGCCGTGGAATGGAACACTGCCCCCCCAGCCCCCTCCCCGACTGCTAGGAGGGCCAGGGACTCCCTGGGGTGCAGTCAGACACAGAACAGCTGCTAGGTTGTAATGATCCCAGCTAAACACCTGGAAGGGCTCTCCTCTTCCCACACTTCCTCCTCCCCACTCACCTCCGCAGCCCGCCCTGGGAGAATTCTAGCGTTTATGGAGGGCTGGAGTTACTGAGCGCTAAAATGGGATCTGTTGCCTTGTGAACCAAATGCTCCCATCTGGGGACTTTCCACGGCTCCGTCAAAAGCCACAGGAGCCCCTCCCCCCTCCACCCCAGTCTAAACGCAATACGCAAAGGGAGGAATGGGCTACGAAGCCCCTTCTAATGGGGTTATTTACAGGAGGTGGCAAAAGCTTTAAGCACAGTCCTATCTGCTCCTGTTCCCACCGTGCAGACGCACAGGCCTCCCAGGAGGCAGGACTTTCGCAGAGCTCTTCCCATGGGCCTGCGTGGAGTACTCAGGATTCCTTCCCAGCACTGCCTGCAGATCCAAACTGCCCCAGAGTCTGGCTCATGTCCTTCCCTAGTTCTAGGTCAGTTAACTCAGACGTTTTGTCCCATCAATGCCACGAATTAAAAAGAACTTTCAAATTGCAGCAGCCCTGCAGCACTCCCGAGCCCTGCAAGCTCACAGGAGAGCCGAGCGTTGGCTGGGACGGAGCCAACATTTTCATTTTTCTTCCTCCTGGGCCAAACTTGGGCTTGCAGGACACGGTAATGAGGTCTCACCCAGAGTCTCTCCTTCTTTGCTGCTAAGTGTTTGCCCCAGAGTGGGTCTTTTGAAGCAGGCCCGCACACCTGCCAGCCACCGCTCTGCATCCAGAGGTGATTAATGCTCCTTGGGATGCTCCGTCTCCAACTCAGCAAAGCTCTTAAGCAGGTGTATGAACCTGACTACGCACCTGCAAAAGCTGACCTTTGGGCTACAGCCCTTAAAGCGACCTGGGCCTGGCTCCTGCTGGAGTGCGCTACCTACAACCAGCCCCAGGCACCTGAGCAACGGCCGTGGGGCACAAAGGTGCCCGTAACACGCTGGGGTTCTCTGTGAACCGTTTCAGGTCTGTCTGAGCAGCCCCGTGCCAAAGGCACCGTGCAGAGAACCTGGCTAATGAGCAGCAGCTGCAGAGCAAGGAGGGCGCGGCACAACAAAACCAGACGTTGCAAGGGGCAGACGCTGAAGTGCTTCGTCCGGACCAAGGCAAGGGGGGGCAGCTTGGGAAAGGACAAAGTTCGGTCAAGTCCCTGGCACACTGGGACAAGCTGCAGTGACTCCGTTAGAAGGGTGCCTACAGCTCCAAGGGCAGACCTTGGCCCGCCGTCTCCACGGGACAGACAGAAACAAGATCCATCAGCGCTAGGTATTCTCATCAGTCCAACCCCAGGCCAGTCCCGTGAGTTGCACAGGGTCGATGGCTTGCAGTTGACAAGCACAAGGCTATTTCTTCTTTGCTGGCGTTTAAATCCATACCAGCTTTTCATTCCACCATTATTTATGCCTCTGGAGAGCGGTGCCAGTGTTAAGCATCCACTTGCACATCACATCCATCAGAGACGGCCCTAGCCGAATGCTCAGGCAATATTCTAACCCGTAAGGACTCTCTCCTGCCTGGAGCGGACTAGAAAACCCTGCAGTCCAAAGGCAGTGCCGTGCCGGTCCCTTGGGCCTGTCCCTGTCTGTAGGAGTAACTCGCTGCTAGACCAGGCAGCATGGGAGGGAACTCATCCTCTTTCGTGTGGAGGAGATGTGTCAAGATGATCACCGTCATACTCAGCAGCTGTGCAGGCCTGGGGCCTGACTGTACCGCTAGTATAGCTTGCTAGTTAGTGAGACAGTGGAACCAGGCCAGCAGCCTCCCATGCACCCCCCGTGGTCTGGGGTCACCCTAGAGGCAGCCGGCCTCCATTTCCCCTCTTGGACTTTTCAAATAAAACTTCCCTCCAGGTTTTTTCTTGGGCAAAAATACCCCTTCTTGGGGCCTGGGCTTATCACTATAAAATAAACCATCAAAACCCTCCACTCCCCAAACCAAGTCTAGTCCTAAGGCCCCCAACCCAAGCTTTCTCTTTCTCCTCCCAGGCCTTCCTGGCTGGGGCCTCTGCAGGCTCTCCCCTGGGTCAGGGTCTCTCGCAGGCCTCCCTGCCTAGGGCAACTCCCCTGGTCTCAGGTCTTCCCTGCAGGAGCCGTTCCTCACACTGCAGACTCGACCAGAGCTTCTGGAGCATCGCCCGTTGTGCAGCCCCCTGTTGCCCTTTCTAGAGCCACCCCAGGGGTCCCTCACTCTGTAATCAGGGCTGGCAAGCCCTAGCCGCCTAAGAGGTGAGCCCCGGTACAGGCAGCAGGTCCCGGATGCTGTGCACATGCCAGGTCTGAGCCCAGTGAAATCTCGGGGGAACGCTCCAGGGGAGGTTCCTGGGTCTCGGTGGTGCAGGGAGAAAGAAGAGACCCGAAAGAGCCTTTCCTCTTTGGAGGCTGGAGCTTGCCCGGCTCTCACCGACACGAGGAACTGTGTCTCTGGGAAGAGGCCGTTAAGACTTCTATCATCTCAGGCTCAATAAGGAGCAGGAACCGTTTCTCTCCAATCAAAGCGATTCTCCCTTTGGGTTCACGGTGTTAGACCTCGGACGCCTGGCTGACCACCGCCCTGCGCCGTGTGTAAACACACAGCCCCTGCTTGATGCCAGAGTTACCTCCCTCTGGCTGTGTCTGCTGGGCCCCAATGGAAGAGAGGGAAGGTCAGAGGGGTACCCTGTCTGCCAGAACAGCCGCAGAGCAGGGACACAGCCACTAACCCTGACACTGGAGAGAAGTCAAATTAGCGGCAGCCTGCTGAACCCTCTGGTAAAATCCCATCCATCCCCTTTGGCCCACAGGATATGCCTAAAGCATGCCTCTGAGAGGCCAGCCCAGTGCGATTCCCAGTGCCCAGTGCTGGCCCTCAGCCAGGGACTCTCCGAACGCCCGCGCCAGGTGGCAGCTCTGCAGAGCTCGGAATGCAGGTGCCAGGTTTGATGCCAGGCAGGTCCCGGGGCGGAATTCACCCTTGGCAGAGGGTGGGCTGTGCAAAGGGACCCTCTGTGTCCCCTACGTGCCAGGGAGGTGGCGTCGGTGCGGAGCGGGGTGCTGAGGGTGGGCCGCACCTCCTCGGACATGAAGCCTGGAGCGGGCCAGACCTCTACCACTGGGAACCTGGAGGGGCACCACCGCCATTACCCTCGCTCAGAACAAAGCCCACGGATGGGGCTCTGAGCCCTGCCACGCACCCTGCACCGACAGCTGACGCTTCTCCCAGGAGGGGCTGGGAGCACCAGACTCTCCCTGTGTGCAGGGCAAACCCTGGGTGCGTTCTGCATGGAGACAGAATCCCCTGCTTTGAAAATGAAGCCGATGATCGATTAACAGAAACAGCTTGACAAGGGAACCAAACTCTGCTCCTCAGCTTTTTAAAACCATCCCGCCGTGAGATGGGCTAGTCTGGCCTAAATGACTACCCAGCTCCTCCAGAAACGGTGATCTCTTGCTTGACTTAGGCTCTAACTCCACAGCCCCCCGAAGTTATTTTGCCTTCCCCCAAGGCCTAAGGCTGAGTTATAAATGAACTGATTGACGGAAAGGGGGCAGATCCTGTCACTTTTGAAACTAATCAAATGAGTCAGAAGTATCAGAGCCGGATACCAGGCAGTGAGCATTTTTACTGTGGAAAAGACACGGTTAATTCCAAATCCCTTCAAAAGGGTAAGGGCCTTCTCACCAAGCCAGTGTATTCTTGGGGCAAACAAGCATCTAAGAGTTGAAGCAAATTGCCCAGTTTTGCTGAAGGCTCCGGTAGGTGGTAAATACGCCCCACCAGAGACTTTCCAGACGGCCCAAAAGGTTCAAATCAATATTCTCAGACAGAAAGCGACACTGCAAATGGGCAAAGCCCCTGCATGCAGCCTGCAGCTTCTCTGCTTGTCACAACTACAATGTAGCTGCAGCATCTCAGGAAAGATTTTAGCAATCCACCGGCAACACACAAACCCCACAGACCCTCGCCCACAACCTCCTCCTCTAAGGGGAAAACCAGCAGCAGCCGAAGCTCAGCGGATGACTGCATAATAAAGCAGCTGCTGTTCACTGTGCTTCATCTTTCCGGGCTGGAATAAATGCTGATTAAAGATATTTCCCCACCACATAATTAAGCCCTGCCTGATTAAAAAATGAAAAGCGGGCTTACATGGGGCTTGCTTGGAGGCTGCTTGTTCCTGCGGTGGGGTCGGGGCCTAGCTCGGGTGTAGTGCTCCAGTTTCTCTCCCTCAGTTGGCAGGTCCATAAGGGATTGTGTGGGTGCAGGCTCTGGGAAAGGAAGCAAACTGCTTCCAGTCTCAGCATCCTTTGTGGAGGCAGGGCGTGACTTCAGAGAGGCACAGCTGACTGACAGCAGAGCCTGGTGAGTTCCAATCTCCTTATCTTCTGCCTCTGCCTGAAGATCGAGCTCCGACCGACCTGGAGGGGTGGGGGAGAAGGTGGAGAAAACCTTTGAAAATCTGACACAGGCGGAACGCTGTCCCTGCGCAGGGTTTCCTGCCACGGGGAGATTATTACACAAGCAGCTCAGAGAGAGCCTAGCAGATCACGGCTAGCATGCTCACCACAGGGAAAAAATAAACCTTGCCACACAGTTTGCAAAACTGCCACGGACAGTGGGAGTAGCTTGTGCATTATCCTCTTGGAACTGACTTGCTGTTAGTTCTGGGCCTGATCCTGCCAGGTCTTCCATGCACAGAACTTCCCCGGGGATCGGCAGGAGCTCGTGCTCCCAGGGCTGGCAGCATCCGGGCAGACTTTTGTGCGTGTCAGTAGGGCACTGGTCAGGGCTTGCGCCCACTCTGGGCATGGGCAGCTGAAGAGCGGCCAGGGGAGAAATCGCTGCTCTCCTTTTAACTTTTAAGTGGACAAAACTAGCAAGACTCGATTCAAACAGAGCCCAGTTTAGCTAGGCGGCATTTGCTTCCCTCAGTGAATTTTAAACACAAAATGCAGGCAGGTCATGGACCGATAACACGTGTGATGCTTTCAGTTCCAACCAGCTTGGGCTAACAGGCTAGCGTGTTGGACATGAGGTCTTGGGGCAGGGGCTGTTTCCTTGTTCTGTGGCTGTGCAGCGCCTGACACAGCGGGGTCCTGGCTAGGGATCCCAGGCACTCTGGTAAACACAACTAATAATAATTAACAATCGTTTTATCGGTGATACCGTATTACCCTGAAACAGCACACACTCCAATAGAGGTTAATCACAACCCAGCAGAGTACCCCCGGGGGGAGCTGCAATTGGTGGGGCAGATCGACCGAGTCCCCCTTCCCTGTGCTCCAGGGGAATTCACCCCCGGAAGGGCTGGAATAAATGCTGATTTAGAGGGATGCCCCGGCCTCCCACCCCCAGGGGTTCCGTTGTGCAGACGCAATGTTATGCTCCTGCCAGAGAAGCTCTATGGCGGAGGGCGGGTCAGGTCAGCACTGCCCTTTGGTGGCCTGGGCCAGCACCCTCTCTCTGGAGCCTGGATGCCCGCTGGCGGTGAAGAGGTTCCCATCACCTTTGCAGCTGGCAGTGGCCCGGGTAGGATCGACACCACTCAAAAACGGCTGCTCCGGAACCAGCCTGCGCTCCTGCCATCAGAACCACAAGGGCAAACCCTGTGCCCACACAGACCAGCGACTCCGATCAGACCCCATGCAGTGCTGGGGCCCACCGCGTGGCTCCAACTGCAGTATCAGGGCCTGTGTCTGGTCAGCAGCATAAGCAAGGTACCAGGGTGAGCGTCTCTCCTCTGAGAGGCAATAGGCAGCCAATCTGGAGTGCTGCACGTTACCTACCCCCATCACATGCAGACGGACAGACAGACCTCAGGAAGGCAGCTGCACCACGGCTAGTATTTCTACTGACCTGACCGCACATGCTCCAGAGAGTCCACATTGCTCAGACTCTCCAGCACGGCCCTCCTTGCTACATTGAATCATAGAATATCAGGGTTGGAAGGGATCTAAGGAGGTCATCTAGTCCCACCCCCTGCTCAAAGTAGGACCAATCCCCAACTAAATCATCCCAGCCAGGGCTCTGTCAAGCCAGGCCTTAAAACCCTCTAAGGAAGGAGATTCCACCAGCTCCCTACGTAACCCATTCCAGTGCTTCATCACCCTCCTAGTGAAAACGTTTTTCCTAATATCCAACCTAAACCTCCCCCACTGCAACTTGAGACCATTACTCCTTGTTCTGTCATCTGCTACCACTGAGAACAGTCTAGATCCATCCTCTTTGGAACCCCCTTTTCAGGTAGTTTAAAGCAGCTATCAAATCCCCCCTCATTCTTCTCTTCTGCAGACTAAACAATCCCAGTTCCCTCAGCCTCTCCTCATAAGCCATGTGCTCCAGTCCCCTAATCATTTTTGTTGCCCTCCGCAGGACTCTTTCCAATTTTTCCACATCCTTCTTGTAGTATGGGGCCCAAAACTGGACACAGTACTCCAGATGAGACCTCACCAATGTCGAATAAAGGGGAACGATCACGTTCCTCGATCTGCTGGCAATGCCCCTACTTATACAGCCCAAAATGCCGTTGGCCTGCTTGCCAACAAGGGCACACTGTCGACTCATATCCAGCTTCTCGTCTACTGTAACCCCTAGGTCCTTTTCTGCAGAACTGCTGCCTAGCCACTCGGTCCCTAGTCTGTAGCAGTGCATGGGATTCTTCCGTCCCAAGTGCAGGACTCTGCACTTGTCCTTGTTAAACCTGATCAGATTTCTTTTGGCCCAATCCTCCAATCTGTCTAGGTCACTCTGGATCCTATCCATACCCTCCAGCTTATCTACCTCTCCCCCCCAGTTTAGTGTCATCCACGAACTTGCTGAGGGTGCAATCCAGGCCACCTTCCAGATCATTAATGAAGATATTGAACAAAACCGGCCCCAGGACCGACCCTGGGGGCACTCTGCTTGATACCGGCTGCCAACTAGACATGGAGCCATTGATCACTACCCGTTGAGCCCGACGATCTAGCCAGCTTTCTATCCACCTTACAGTCCATTCATCCAGCCCATACTTCTTTAACTTGCTGGCAAGAATACCGTGGGAGACCGTATCAAAAGCTTTGCTAAAGTCCAGGAATAACACATCCACTGCTTTCCCCTCATCCACAGAGCCAGTTATCTCCTCATAGAAGGCAATTAGGTTAGTCAGCCACGACTTGCCCTTGGTGAATCCATGCTGACTGTTCCTGATCACTTTCCTCTCCTCCAAGTGCTTCAAAATTGATTCCTTGAGGATCATCTGCATGACTTTTCCAGGGACTGAGGTGAGGCTGACTGGCCTGTAGTTCCCCGGATCCTCCTTCTTCCCTTTTTTAAAGATGGGCATTACATTAGCCTTTTCCCAGTCATCCGAGACCTCCCCCAATCGCCAGGAGTTTTCAAAGATAATGGCCAGTAGTTCTGCAATCACATCCGCCAACTCCTTTAGCACCCTCGGATGCAGCGCATCCAGCCCCATGGACTTGTGCTCGTCCAGCTTTTCTAGATAGTCCTGAACCACTTCTTTCTCCACACAGGGCTGGTCACCTCCTCCCCATGCTGTGCTGCCCAATGCAGTAGTCTGGGAGCTGACCTTGTTCGTGAAGACAGAGATGAAAAAAGCATTGAGTACATTAGCTTTTTCCACATCCTCTGTCACTAGGTTGCCTCCCCCATTCAGTAAGGGGCCCACACTTTCCCTGACCACCTTCTTGTTGCTAACATACCTGAAGAAACCCTTCTTGTTACTCTTAACATCCCTTGCTAGCTGCAAGTCCAATTGTGCCTTGGGCTTCCTGATTACATCCCTGCAAGCTCTAGCAATATTTTTATACTCCTCCCTGGTCATCTGTCCAATCTTCCACTTCTTGTAAGCTTCTTTTTTGCGTTTAAGATCAGCAAGGATTTCACTGTTAAGCCAAGCTGGTCGCCTGCCATATGTACTATTCTTACTACACATCGGGATGGTTTGTTCCCACAACCTCAATAAGGATTCTTTAAAATACAGCCAGCTCTCCTGGCCTCCTTTCCCCCTCATGTTATTCTCCAAGGGGATCCTGCCCATCAGCTCCCTAAGGGAGTTAAAGTCTGCTTTTCTGAAGTCCAGGGTGCATATTCTGCTGCTCTCCTTTCTTCCTTGTGTCAGGATCCTGAACTCGACCATCTCGTGGTCACTGCCTCCCAAGTTCCCATCCACTTTTGCTTCCCCTACTAATTCTTCCTGGTTTGTAAGCAGCAGGTCAAGAAGAGCTCTGCTCCTAGTTGGTTCCTCCAGCACTTGCACCAGGAAATTGTCCCCTACACTTTCCCAAAACTTCCTGGATTGTCTGTGCACCGCTGTATTGCTCTTCCAGCAGATATCGGGGTGATTGAAGTCTCCCATGAGAACCAGGACCTGTTAGTTGCCTGAAGAAAGCCTTGTTCACCTCAAACCACCAGACCAGGGAGATATAGCAGACTCCCACCACAACATCACCCTTGTTGCTCACACTTCTAAACTTAATCCAGAGACTGTCAGGTTTTTCTGCAGTTTCATACCGGAGTTAAACATGCAGTTAAATACCGTGTGGCAGTGCATGATCAGCTCTGTGCTGACGCAGCGCTGAGCGGGAGATCAGGGGCCTGGGGCAGCCAGAAAGGGGGCCACTAGCAGGTAGCATTTCCTTGCTGGGTTCAATGGCGTTTGCTTTCTTAAGTCAGTCCCTTCCTCAGCTGTAGCCAGCTGGTGGGGAAGGAGAGAGAGACCAGTTCCAGGAGGGGAGCAGGAGCTGGGGTTCCCACTGCTGGGCCACCAGAACCATTCTCAAATGAGCCAGCAGCTCTCACGAGGAGGGTAGAGAGGGGCCGTGCCCGACTGAACTGCTGCCAGTGCAAAGAGCTTAGCACTGCAGGCCCCCTGGATAGGGGGCACATCTTCTAATCCAGGCACTCCAGTGCCACATGTGGGGGCTCCAGCAGGCACCACAGAGCAGCCTGCTGCCTTAAGGCAGCCCATTCAGGGGCCCAGCGTTGGCAGGGACAGAGTGCACACCTGGGTCCCCAGTGGGAACGGTTTGCTGCTGAGTGGCTGATGCTACACTGAAAATGCTCCATGTGGGAAGGATCTTCTCTGCCCTGGCAGCCACCTCGCCCTGCCTGCACCTGCAGTCCCACGTGGTACATTATGTACAGAGAGCCCCTTGGGCTAGGAACATGGAGCAATGGATTCTGGCACTAGACTGGGATAAGAGGGAAGGTCCTCGCATGGATCAGTAACTGGTTAAAAGATGGGAAACAAAGGGTAGGAATAAATGGTCAGTTTTCAGAATAGAGAGAGGTAAATAGTGGTGTCCCTCAGGGGTCTGTACTGGGCCCTGTCCTATTCAATATATTCGTAAACAATCTGAAAAAAGGGGTAAACAGAGAGGTGACAAAGTTTACAGATGTCACAAAACTACTCAAGATAGTTAAGTCCAAGGCAGACGGTGAAGAGCTACAGAAGGATCTCACAAAACTGGTGACAGGGTTACAAAATGGCAGATGAAATTCAATGTTGATAAATGCAAAGTAATGCACATTGGAAAACATAATCCCAACTACACATACAAAATGATGGGGTCTGAATTAGCAATTACCAATCAAAAGAGAGATCTTGGAGTCATTGTGGGTAGCTCTCTGAAAACATCCATGCAATGTGCAGTGGCAGTCAAAAAAGTGAACAGAATGTTAGGAACCATTAAAAAAGGGATAGATAATAAGACAGAAAATATCATATTGCCTCTATATAAATCCATGGTACGCCCACATCTTGATACTGCGTGCAGTTCTGGTTACCCCATTGCAAAAAAGCTGTATTAGAATTGGAAAAGATATAGAGAAGGGCAACAAAAATGATTCAGGGTACAGAACAGCTTCCCTATGAGAAGAGATTAATAAGACTGGGAATGTTCATCTTGGAAATGAGACAACTAAGGGTGGGATGAGAGAGGTCTATAAAATCATGACTGGTGTGGAGAAAGTGTATCGGGAAGTGTTATTTACCCCTTCACACAACACAAGAACCCAGGGGTCACCCACTGAAATGAACAGGCAGCAAATATAAATCAAACAAAAGGAAGTTCTTCTTCACACAGCGCACAGTCAGTCTGTGGAACTTGTTGCCACGGAATGTTGTAAAGGCCAAAAGTATAACTAAGTTCTAAAAAGAATTAGCTAAGTTTATGTAGGATCAGTGGCTATTAGCCAAGATGGTCAGGGATGCAACCCCATGCTCTGGGTGTCCCTAGCCTGTGACTGCCAGAAGCTGGGAGCGGACAACAGGGGATGGATCACTCGACGATTGCCTGTTCTGTTCATGCCCCCTGAAGCACCTGGCATCATAAAACAGGACACTGGGCTAGACAGACCATTGGTCTGACCCAGTACAGCCATTCTGATGTTCCTTATAACTGGCAAGTGTACGTTTAAGGGACTCATGGAGCTCACAGGCCCAAGCAACCTCTATTTCCTCCTTTAACATCCTAGGTTCCACCTTCCAGTTGGCAGGTTGCTTCACTCCCTCTCCTGCAGGCTGGGCACACTGTCTCCACGACTGCTCCAACCTTTGCCAGCCCATGCAGGGAGATGCAAAGAGAAGCCCGTTCCCCACAGAGCAGGGACCAGCAGCCCCACTGGAATGAGTTTAACTCCTGCGCCCCGTCGTGTCCCACTCACCGGCAAAAGACGCTCTCTGCCCTTTAGGAGAGAACGGAAGGTGCCGTGAGCTTCATCAGCTCCTTGTTTTTAGAGGCACATATAATCCCAGTACTGGTAGCTGTGAATGCTCGAACACCAGAGCCCGGTCTTCCAGTAAGAGGGAAGTAAGAGGAGCCACCGGTGCTCCTCCATGGCTGCTGTCCTCTAGCTGGTTGTGGTAATACCAAGACCCCACATGCTAGAAATGGTACACGGCCTAGCTATGCTGCCCCATTGCAGCACATACCCCAGGAGTCCACAAGCTGCCGGGGCAGCCAACCCCACTCCCCAAGCACAGCCCCCCACTCTGGAGCAGAAGGGGCTAGACCCAAGCATACTGCAAGGATATGGCTGCGGCTGCAGGGGCGATGCTAACAGATATGGCAGGATCTGGTCCTTTGCAGAGTTGTCCTCTTGCAGCCCAAAGTAACTCAAGTAACAAAAGGTTTTTGGGAAAAAACACGAGCAGAAACCTTGGAAATCTGACAAGAAAACGCCCCAGAGCCGGCGTGGGAATAAATACCCTGCAGCGTGAACGCATTGCCACGGAGACCCAGGCATGAACCTGAGTGGAAATCCAGGGGCTGCTTCTATTTTTGCCAGGAAAGGTAAATCCGGCCGCTGCAGATGCTGTGCGGTGAGGGCAGGTGGCAGAGTCGGTGCCTGTTGTTAGAGCAGCAAGGGCTCGGCGGCATTCTGCCTGCTTTTATTTGCATTACAGAGGCTGCTGCTGGCTCTGGATTTCCTCACTGTGCGCTGGGGCCTATTCAGGGCCCCGATGGTCAACACTCTCTCCCACGGTGGGACCCATGACGCTGTCACTGGGCTGGGCGATACACAGCCAGCGAATCCCTCCGGAGCAAGACTCGGAATCACGCCAGGATCGGACCCTGCTTCTGCCAAACACCTGGGTCCTGACGGATAATGTGACAGAGGACGGGTCACCTCCTCCTCCTCGTTCCTCCAGTGAGCTCCTGTCAAGCGATACTGTCACCAGGAGTCTGGCTTCCCAGCACAGACTGCAGGGAAGGGGAAGGCAGGCCAAATGCCATCAGATGCTGCCTCCTTCACTGACATTGTTGGGAGCCATCTCCACTGGGTTGGCTCGCTCACACGAGCTTGGAAAACCGCTGGAGTGAAGGCAGAACGTGGAACCTTCTACAAGCAACTCCTGGATTTATCCTTGCGTCACCATGAAACAAGGAACCACAGCTGTTTGACAGTTGCCCCAAAAGACAGAGTGCCACGCACTCAGTGGATATCCCCAGGAATGGTCCCACACCCAGGGCACATTCCCAGCTGCTGGATTTGCAATGAAACCCTTTGAGTTCACTAAGGTGTGTGAGTGTGAGAGAGTCACATGCACCCAACCTCCCTGTTGGCTCGTTTATTCCATCACGTGGGCAAAATAAATGATGGACAGGACACCAATAGTTGGGGTTCAGGGCTAACCCTCCCCCCATCAGGATCCTGAAGGAGCAGCGGCTTGGGGCGTAGGCTGCAGAGAGGGATTCCACTCCTTGGAGAGGGACACATGCAGCTCGAGCCCGGGACGTTTGCAATCCTGGCACAGTCAAACCTTCTCCTTTCACTGCAAAGCAACGGGTCAGAGTTTCACAGGGGAGCCCAGCCCAGGCCTTCCTCCCTCCAGCTCTAAGCGCCCTTGGGGGAGGTTCTGCTCCTGTTACATTGCAGCAGACAGTGACTCCGGCGAACAAAGTTGTTGGGTGAGGATATTCATACAGGATGTTTTGCCTGCTGAAAGCTTCCCTTTAAGCAAATCCATTTTTCCAGCTGGCCAGGTTCTGTGGCAATAACACCTGGGGCTGACCTGCTACAAAGCTCCCTGTGCTCTCTCTGCGCTGCAATCGGAGGGTGACTGCAGCCCAGGCAGGCATGGACTTTGGTCAAACCAGCTCACTGAAAACAGCAGCACAGCCACAGTGGCATGGGCGATGGCATGAGCTAGCCACCCGACTACGTGCCCAGGCTCCCAGATTGGTACGCAGGCAGCTAAGCTGGGCGGCACAGCTATGCTGCTATTTTTAGCAAGTTGGCTCAGTCAGCGCTAGCTCGGGTCTGCTACACATGCTGCAAACACACCTGTGATTGCTGCGTAGCCGGACGTAAGGGATGGAGTAGATTGTTAGCACACAGCCTGGAAACAGGCCACTCAGTCCCTGCCTGGAGACAGGACAGATACAGCTATGGAGAGAAATGGTCTCAACAAAGCCATCAGGCCGGCTCCATTCTCCCAGACCCCTGCTCCCAATGCCAGGGTAATGGGGGCTGCTCGCATGGCTCTCTGGTTTGGGACCCTCCCGACCAGCTGATGGCAGGTTTAGGCCAGGTTTGGTGCCTGGGAAGGGGAAAGATTCAGGTGAGTTTGTCCACCCCTAGCCACTCCCTCAGCTCAAAATGGAGCAATGAATGCTGGGAAGCGCAGTCTCCATGGGTTTCCCCTCCGTATGGAAGGTGAACAAGGGGGCAGGTAGCTCAGGGCCACGCTCTGGCCACCTCTGCCCAGCTCTCCTCTGAGGTGAGGCCCAGCTGGACGACCTGGAGCTGACAAAAGCTGCTCTGTCAGCGTCGCCATGGAGAGATGGCAGCCACGCCCATCTCTCCGAGCACCGCAGCTTCTCAGCGTGTGTTCTACCATCGTTTGAGACGCATCCACCTGATCTACATGGTGCACTGGACAGACCTTCCCCTCGGAGCAGGGAAGTAGTAACATCTCCCTGCAACTGTCCGTGGGCTAAATCAGATAAAGCTTATTGCTACCGTCCCAGCCAATGGGAAACGCTCCCCCCGTGGGACAAAGCACTAGCAGTGATTTTCAGATTCTCCCAAGCCCTAAATGAACCTGGGGCTCCAGCAGGCAGCAACGGGGCTCAGCGGTAGGGCTGCGTGGCTCGAGAAGTCTCTCTCCTTGCCCCAGAGCAGAGCCATGAGTCACAAAGGCCTCGCATGGGGTTATTACTCAGAGAGAGCTGAAAACCACATGTGCGCCTTTCTAAGCAGATATTCATGGGGCTGCCCCAGGGCATCCTGGGAAAGGAGGGGTTTCATCTCATTTCACAATTCCTTACAATAGCTTGTCACTGGCCCCAGGCACTTTATGCTAAATAAGGAGCCGGCACTTCCTACTACGCCTCCCCATGAACTCGAGGGGAACTTAAAACCACGCCTCGCAGCACGGGGCAGGTGGACCAACTGGGCCAGCAGGACCCCACATGGGCGGTGATGCCAGCACTGTCCCAGGCTGACTGGCACCAAGCCCGCTGCTGATCCGGAGGCCTGGAAGCTAAACCAGGCTAAAATACAGGGCTGTGACCACAAGGTGTTGAGGGAGCCTTTGGGGACAAGGCAACAAGACATTTGTCTATCAGCGTGGCTTTGATCTGCTGGGATTGGTCACACACAAGAGAGATACCAGGTTCATTCTGTCCCGCAGAAGCTGTGGAGTTTGGCTCTCTGGAGCCAGGAGCCATGCGAGCTGGTGGAAAGGCAAGTGAGATCCCTTCCCACATCTGCATCCACATGGCGCCAACAGCCTTGTGGGTAATTCTGACATGGCTCGGTGACTTGTCGCAACATAACTCAAAAGCAACACCTGGTGTGAGGCTACCAGTGAAACCGGTAATGCCAAAGCCCCAAGATGGCCGGGGCAGAGGGCTTAGTGCTGCTCCTATTGGAGTCAATGGGAGTTTTACAATTGACTTCTATTGGAGCAGGATTAGATCCAGATGCGGCAAGTCACCAAAAAAGCTCTTCAATGGAGAAGCAGCCTGTGTCTGGTTCAGGGGCCGGGCAATGTCTGCGCCAACCAGACCACACTAAGCGTCAAAAGTCAGGCCCACCCCATATCTATTTGGCTACCTGCGGGAAACAACCCTGCAGTCTTAGGCCAGTCTCTAGAGTCCATAACTGAAATGCACCACCACAAATCCCACCAAGGAGACCGAGAGCTGAGTACTAGCCACTGTCACTGGCACCACCATCCCAGGACTGCTCCGCGGCTGGCCAGGGGCTGGGACCTGTGTATATCCTGGCAGCGTTCCGCTGGGCAACGTTCACTGCCCCCTGGGATTCCTCCTTAAGGCAGCGGGCATTCTCCGGGCCTCTCTGCTCAGGGTCCCTGTATTTTGACCATCTGACCTGCACCCCATCCCTCTTTGGCCAGAGGCTGTCTCCTGTCCTCAATTAGGTTCTGTGGCCTCTCCCTCCACCCGCCCTCCCAGAATTTAAGTCATCGGACACCTGCACTGCCAGGGATTGATGATAGACACCTGGATATTATCTGTGATGCCACAATGGACTCCTACATATGACCAACCCTGCAGATGTCAGAGTAGCCACTGACTCACAGCAAGACAGGGTTGTAAGCAGAGAATGTCTCTGTATCGGCCTTACTTCTCATGGCAGGCGTGGGCCGGATGCTCCTGAAGTGCTTGTTTTTCCTCCTCAGAGCCATCTTATACTGCAGAGAGAGGGGGAGATGTTGCTTTTCAGTGTGCAGTGCTCTGCAAAACGTGCGCGGGGCTAATTGCAAGTGGAGAGCAATTCCATTCGCCATCCTTGAATAACCAGGCCTTGGAGGGGGCTGAGATGGCAAAAGCCACGATTACAAAACAAAATCTGGCAATTGCATTACAGGCTTTGGGCCTGATACATTTGCAGTTTAAAATGGGCTCCGTCAGCTACACTTGCATAGCATCTGAACGGACCAGATGGGATGAGGACTGGTCACACCTGAAACCTATGGCTCTTGGATTTTATCATTACACGGTATCTACACAGACCCCCAGCAGAGCTGTTGCAGGTCCCTTGTGGCTGAAAACATTTCTCCCTGCTTGGTTGCTGCATCTGAGGACTACATGGCAATTTCTCAGGGCCATTTCTGATGCTAGAACCTGTCAAAAACCACCTGCAGCAAATGCAGGTCACTTTGTGCCTAACTTCCCAAAGCCAATGGAGTTTGATCCTGGCCCAGGAAGGCTATCAAAACCCAAACGCTTCCAGAGAACCACCCAAATCTATGAACCATTATACCAGCAGTTATTTTAATTGTCTTTATCTGGACAGATCAGCCCCCCTTGAGCACAATAAATATTGCTCAGAGCTCAGGGAAAGGTTTAACATCTCCGTCTACTGGAGCTTCATTTACTATCTTTAACCCACTGTGTCAACCTGGCCATCGGCATGAAGGGGAGAGAAGGAAACCAGCCATACCTCCTCAGCCGCAAAGCTTTGCTCAGCGACATCCAGCAGATTCCTGCTCTTCCTTAGCAGAAAATCCTCCTCCTCAGGATTGTCTGGCTGTAGCACATGAAGATCCGGAGTTTGCTTGGGGAGATTTTCTGCCTAAAACCATTAGGTAGCACTTAAATTATTCCCCCTGATGAAGCATGGCAGGGCACATTCATGTATAATAATGCCCTGCTCCTTACGCGTTCCAGTGACGTGCCATCCATGTTTCTATTGCGAGCAGGGTTCCCCCTCGCAGCCCAGCTGTGGTGCCAGCAGAGCCCACTTCAGACAAGGGGACCTGGCACAAATCCAGCTGGTGTCGGCTTTCCCCGGCGATTCCTTACCGCTCTCAGCCATGGGGCAGCTCCTGGCCCTCGCACCGAAAGGGGCAGGAGACAAATAGCACCAAAGGCTTGCATTTGGAAAGGAAGATGATGTCTGTCTGTATCTGTACGCGTTTTTTCATGAGGTTGATGGATTTCCACTCCATACGGCTAAATGCAATGCCTTGCATAATGACACCAAAGGGTTAATCCTGGGATGGTGCCATAGCAAGGGGAGGGCAAGAAGCCCAGCTGCTCTGCTGGGGAGGGGGATGCCTGGGGGAGAAGCCGGCCCAGGAGAAAAGCAGTGAGTGGAAACTCTGCAGCCCCTGTTCAGAACAGCTGCTCCCCTGTCACTAGACTGGGCAATGCCCAAGGCCATGGCCTTGGCAAGGCAGGGGTTAATTGTGGCTTTAAGTCAGAGCCCTTGGTGAGGAGTGTGGTGGAGCGGTGACTCGAGTCGGAGGCAGGCCCAGTGCCTCTGGGGCCCGCGGACGGGCCCAACTGCCTCACCCTGTGCAGACCACGGAGAGGAGGCAAGAGCCAGAGCTCCAGCCTTGCCCCCTTCGAAGGCTGGCACGGCTGTGGGCACTAGCCCTGGCAGCTGCCTGGGACCGCAGCAGGGGAGAGTCTGCACTCAGCTGCCCCGTGCCAGGCAAGCCCAGTCTAGCCCCACCAGTACAGTGGGCACCCTGAGACCCCCGGGGCCGTGCCAGGAACTGGGCCCCCGTGTGGCCGCCAGCACTAGGAGCAGAAGGGAGAGGCTGTGCGCTCATGTTGGCACCTCTCTGCCAGGCAGGGCCCCGGAGGAAGGAGACGACAAACAAGGCCACTCACCAGCCTGCACTGAGCACTTGTCAGGTCCTCCAGCACCTCGTCGATCAGCCCGTCGGCCACGGCCGCAATGACAGACAGCCTGATTTCGCTGCGAGAGGAGATGGGGGTTAGTGCGGCGGGGGGAGGGGGGGGAGCCCCCCAGCCCTGGGAGCAGTGGGGAGAGGGAAGGCCACAGCAGCCAGTTCCCGTCCCAGCAAGCCAGCGCTGCAGCCAGGACAGATGCAAGAGAACAGGCCGGGAGGCAGGGCTAACCAGGCCCCCACCTGCTCTCACACAGTCTCTGCACCGCACTAGAGCTCAGAGCCCGAACCGTGGGCTGGGTCCCGTGGCACCAGGCGCTGCACACACAGCCCCCAGCCCACAGAGCTCACCTCGAAGTTCAAGCCAAGCTAGCCTCCAGCCACTGCAGCTGGCGCTGGAGAGAGCCTGCCGGGCAGTGTGGAGGGCAAGGCTGGCGCTGGAGCGAAGCCACAGGACAGGAAGCCAGGAAAGCGGGGAGGAAATGCCCTGACCGGCCCTGGGATCCGTCCCCAGCCCTGCCGCAGATTCCCAGCGCGCCTCGGCCTCCCGCTCATGGGGATAGCGAGACCGGCCTCTTCTGCATGCGCTAATTACTCCAAGGGGCTCCAAGCCCCTTGCCTGGGCAGCCCCACAGGAAGGGTCAGAGCTCCCCAGCCGTGTTGGGGGTGGTGCACCACCCCGAGGGAGCCCCTGGGGTGCCGGAGGAGGAAAGTCTTCAACCCCATCCAAACGGGAGCCCTGCACTGCGGGCTAATCTGAGGGGGGAAGGACAAGGCCAGAGCCTCGCCTCATCCTGCCCTCGCTCAGGTGGCCAGGGGGCTGAGGGCACTAGACCTTGTACTGCCCTATAAACCAGGGCTGTGCCCGGCCCTGCAAGCTCAGGCTGGGCTGTGGGGGGTGACAGCTGCTCTCCAGACCCAAATACGTTTGACAGTGAGCCAGGAACCGCAGGGCCGACACAGACCATTCCAGCAGCTTGTGGATTTGCCAGGCAGCCCTAGGGCGTGTGGTCCCTGCAACAGGCACCCACAGGACCAGGGTCCGGCCCAAGCACAGACCCAGCTGGGCTCTCTGCCCCGCCAAAGGGAAAGCGGCGCCGGGCACCGCTCCGCCAAGCAGCAGGGAGTGGGCAGACCCACGCAGAGTTTGCCTCAACACACACTGCTCATGCCAAAACTGCTGCCCTCACATCGCCTGCACTTGGTTCCTAGGCAGTGGGGCACAGGCAGAAAGGGGGGAATCAGAGTCACCCCCCACAGCCCAGGCCCTGTGGCAGAGGAACAGCTCAGCCTTCTGCATGGCAGGAAAGTGAAGGGATGGGTTCCCAGGAAGCAGCTCCCACAAGACCCTCCGTGCAATTAAACCAAGGAGGGAACGTGAACTGCGGGCCCAGCGTCAATCCTGTCTCAATCTGATACTGTAACTGAGGCCTAGAAGTTATTCGAGATCAGAGCAAGGGCCAGCCCCATCTGGAAGCTCCGACCAGAGCTTAGGTGCAGGACCATTTACATTCTGTCACATCAGCCCGAGGTCATTCCCGCTAGGGAGGAATATAGTGTATATCACAGTACGAGTGTCGCCGGTTGTGTTACGGCAGCTAATGGGGCACAGGGACAGGGGGAGTGCCAAGGTACCAACTTCCTGTTTATTTAAGAAAAGCTGTTTCAACTGACACACCCTTGAAGCCTTAACCTGGACCTGGTCTAGGGCATTGAGCAGGGGACTGGGACCTACAAGTCCTGGGTTCTAGGCTCAACTCTGCCACACGCTCACCGTGTGACTGCACCTCCCTGCCTCAGTTTCCCCATCTGTAAAATGGGGACAACGATGCTGCACTCCTTTGTCAGGGACTCCACTCCAGCAGTTACTGAAACACAGGTGTGGATTCTCGGAGAGAGGACTATGAGCGCACTCGATTGGTTAGCACTCACCTGGCAACTCCCATGCATGCATCGCATGTGGCCGGGCACCCAGATCCAGAATCTGCACGGGGGGGCCTGGCAGGAAGCCTTGAGCCAGCATGGGGGGGGGGGGGATTTGGGCAGTGCAGGGACGTGCAAGCCAGGCTATTCTGGTCCAGCCAGCAGGGAGCTGTGGGGCGAGGGGAGGCACAGGGAGCCTGTGCCACCACCACTGGGGCAGGGATGCCCAGTCCACTGGCTTTGCCTGCTCTGGGCTGCAATGGCAATTGCCCACCCCGGGGAATGGGGGAAGCAGGGCTAGATGTGGTATAACGCACCCCTTGAACTGGGAGGCTGCATCCACCCCATGAGGGACGCTGTTATTCTCTGTTTGGATCTGAGATGCGACCCTGAGGGGTGCAGAGGGGTAGATGCTTTGCTCCTCTCAGGAGCAAGCCCCTAGCTCCTTAAAGGAAGGTCAAAGGCTGGCATGAGTGCTAAGCCCAGGCCTGGGGCTGGCCCAGCTATCCTGTAAGGGGGACGCCCGGGAACACCTGCGAGAGGGGAATGGGACTGCATTTTATTTGCACAGGGGACATGAAATACATTTGCTCAGAGACAGCAAACTGGAGAGAGTAGCCAGGCCTACTTGTAGGAGCTGGGGAGCCAATCACTGCAGCTGAGAACTGCTGCCCAGCGATTTAGCCCTGCAGACAGACGCCCCCAAGGTTATGGTGGGAGTGAGTTATCAGCCACACAGGGCCTGATGGAGTCTGACTCCCCGACAGAATTCACGCACCCAGTTTCTGTGAAGCAGCAGCCCTGGCCTGAGAACTCTGCTCTGATTTATCCTCCTTTCACATGGCCCTTCCCAGCGGGGTGCTGGCTGGACTAGTCCCAGGGCAAGGAGGCTGGGGGGTATGCGAAGAAGGGAATAGTCCTACATCACGGACTGCCCCACACGCACGGTGCAGAGCCTCGGGAGGAGGCCCACGCCCTGACATGCAGAGAGGGGGGAGACTGGTGCCAGGGAGCAGCCTGCCCAAAACAACATGCTACCACTGCAGCCATCTGTCACTTCAGCTGCAAATCCCAGTGGAGGCCAACGAACGCTGGCCCAGGCAGGGAGCCGCATTGGGGTCCCTGCTACACTGGACTTGCTCACTACATAGGTGGTGAGCAAGTGGTTTGAGCATTGGCCTGCTAAACCCAGGGTTGCGAGTTCAATCCTTGAGGGGGCCACTTAGGGATCTGGGGCAAAATCAGTACTTGGTCCTGCTAGTGAAGGCAGGGGGCAGGACTCGATGACCTTTCAAGGTCCCTTCCAGTTCTAGGAGATAGGTTTATCTCCATACACTGCGGGGCGACCCTGCTCTTGACAGACGAATACAACACCAGCTCCCCTCTCTTCCTGGGGGGAAGGGGACAAGCAGATCCGAGGCCTGGGCTATTACTGTTTGGCCAGGCTGACGTAAAACTGTGACGAAACGTCACCCGCACAAGTGCCGGGTCGCTGCTCCAGGTGTCCCTGGTTTGCCCTGGGGAGTCCCCGCGTGACACGTGTCACACGGCCGGGTCGCTGCTCCAGGTGTCCCTGGTTTGCCCTGGGGAGTCCCCGCGTGACACGTGTCACAGGGCCGAGTCGCTGCTCCAGGTGTCCCTGGTTTGCCCTGGGGAGTCCCCGCGTGACACGTGTCACACGGCCGGGTCGCTGCTCCAGGTGTCCCTGGTTTGCCCTGGGGAGTCCCCGCGTGACACGTGTCACAGGGCCGGGTCGCTGCTCCAGGTGTCCCTGGTTTGCCCTGGGGAGTCCCCGCGTGACACGTGTCACAGGGCCGGGTCGCTGCTCCAGGTGTCCCTGGTTTGCCCTGGGGAGTCCCCGCGTGACACGTGTCACAGGGCCGGGTCGCTGCTCCAGGTGTCCCTGGTTTGCCCTGGGGAGTCCCCGCGTGACACGTGTCACACGGCCGGGTCGCTGCTCCAGGTGTCCCTGGTTTGCCCTGGGGAGTCCCCGCGTGACACGTGTCACAGGGCCGGGTCGCTGCTCCAGGTGTCCCTGGTTTGCCCTGGGGAGTCCCCGCGTGACACGTGTCACAGGGCCGGGTCGCTGCTCCAGGTGTCCCTGGTTTGCCCTGGGGAGTCCCCGCGTGACACGTGTCACAGGGCCGGGTCGCTGCTCCAGGTGTCCCTGGTTTGCCCTGGGGAGTCCCCGCGTGACACGTGTCACAGGGCCGGGTCGCAGCGGGCAGGGCTCTGGGAAGCGCAGGCCCGTCAGGCTCAGCTGCGTGACAGGAATCCCACGGACAATGACAGGCTGGAAGGTCCTAGAGCCGCAGCTCGGCTGCCTGCCCCTCACTCGGTGCTGCCCAGCCTGGCCACGGGGAACAGCCCCGGCTAGCTGCCGCCCACACCCCGTTATTCTGGCTGACGACGTTCCCTGTGCTCGGGAGCGGTTGTCAGGCTCAGCAGTTCGTGATTTAGGCGGCTGCAGGCAGCCGGAGAAGAGCGGAGGTGGCAGCACATCCAGGGAATCGATATTAAAATCCACGTCTTTCACATTGATCTCCTGGTCCTCACCCCGTCACCTCCCCCGCTCTACCGCTATGCTCTGGTCCCCTGGCCCCACGTGCTTTCCAGTTTTCTCACGTAATGATCCCTTTGGGGGCAGATCCTGCTCCCAGTTAGGACAAGGGAGCTACTCTGGATTTACACATGCACGTGAGCGTAGAGACTGGGCTTCTGGCTCCTTTTCCCTCTTCAGGGCATGCACCAACATCCGCCCTGCTCCCACCCCCCAGCTGCTCCTCCCCACCCTCTCCCTGTGCCTCTTCAGCAGGCCCCACACCCTTGCTGCCCCAGGCCTTGGCTTGCCTTATTTAGGGCAGGTCCACACTACAGAATTACTCTGGCATAACTACATCCCTCAGGGCTGTGAGAAATCTGCACCCTGGAGCCAGTCGGCATAGAGCATCTTCATTACAGCCCTACAGCAGCACAGCCGTGCCAATGCAGCATTGTACGTGTATACCTGCCCCTACACTGCAAGCTCTTCGGGGCAAGGACCGCGCCGGATCTACGTTTGTAAAGCGCTGTGTAAATTCACAGCAGGACAGAAATGCTTCGTATCAGCTTGTTCCTCTGGTGCTGCTGTCTAGGCTAGAAGTGAAGCAAAGGCCTGGTGCCAGCTGAAGTCATTTATCTCGGCGACGTGCCGTAGCTGCTCCCCAGCAATAGCGGAGCAGCTGCTGCGCCTGGCTGACCTGGCTGGTTTTGTGGGTTATACTTCAAATACGTGACAAATACTAGAGACTTTCTCACTCACGTTAGCTTGCTGAACACATCGGTGATCAGCTGGTCCAAGACGGTGCTCAGGTGGAGGCGATCCTGAAGGATGATTCGCTCAGAGATCGTGTGGACCAGCCGGTCCCGAACGCCACTCTTCTGCAGAATTGTAGGACACAGATTCTGGGTGGTATCCAGCACGGCCTGCATAATAGCCTGAGCCATAAATCAAAGCAAAGGAGCGGCACTGAAGGAGGATCGCTCTATAGGACACAGCTTGTTCAATGACCTGTGCACCTGCTACGTGCTTACCCCAGTGCACACAAACATTCCTCCTCCTCCCAGTCCTTTAAAGCAACTGTGTCAAGAGCAGCCAGAGGGGCCACATGAGCCGCTGAGTTCTGGATTGTGGGCTGTCCTGATTTTTAATATGGAGACCACATGTCCCCTCATGCAATGCTCCATCTTGATTTGAATGGTCTCCCAGCAAGTCTAAAACAGAACAATGCATGCTGGACCCATACCCTCTACCTTGCAGACTTCTGTAGTACAGGTGACCTGCAAAGGAAACCAACAGAGCTTGTGCCCTTCTTTCTGATGGATGAGGACAGCATGGAAGGTTTTTTTGTCTGTTTGAAATTCAGGTGTTGTCCCCCAACTAGGCGGTTTATGACATCACAGCTCCCAAGAAAGTGAAACCTGATTGGCTGGGAAGGGAACTAATGTCTGTTCCCTCTGTTTCAAACCCTTTGGGGTTTGTTGTTAAAAAAAACCCCGTGGATTTGATTGCACAGCAGCAGTTCCATTTGGGCCGGAACTAACACTTCCCTCAATGCCCAGGGCTCTGTCAAATGTACAGGGTGTCACAGCCCGGGCTGGAGCTCAGCCTGACCTGTGCCAGCTGCAGCCCACCTCCCAGTCCAGGGCTCATGTGATGGGAGCATGTGACGCACAGCCAGGCCTGCTGGGGAACACACGGGCAGCCAGAGTTTGCTCAGAGACTCTCTCCTGGCTCCCTGGCTGAGGGCCTGCGGAGAGCTGCAGCCGGCTGGGGTGAGTTTGTGTGTTTCATTTTGAACTGTGTTAATACACCAGCCCCCAGGGGGATGTTATTGGACACATGAGCCTAGGGGAGGTTCTTGGGGATCTCAAGCAAGAGAAAGGGAGGCAGCAGACAGGACTGATCCCCAGCTGGGTAAGCCCCTGCTATATAGTGCCTCTCAGTGCTTTTAGCCAGAGCTGAGCCCTGGGCAGGAGGGGGCAGGCAGCAGGCTCTACCGCAGGGGTCGGCGACCTTTCCGAAGTGCTGTGCCAAGTCGTCAGTTATTCACTCCGATTTGAGGTTCCGTGTGCAGTTATACATGTTAACGTTCTTAGAAGGTCTCTTTCTATAAGTCTTGTAATATAGAACTAAACTATTGTTGTATGTAAAGCAAATAAGGTTTTTAAAATGTTTAAGAAGCTTCATTTAAAATTAAATTAAAATGCAGAGCCTCCCTGTGACGAACTGGGACTGTTCTTAATGTGGTCTTTGAATGCTGAGTGGGGAGTGTTGGCTGGGAAGGCAGGGGAGTGTGGCTAGGATGGTCTGCATTGGGGGATGGGAGACTGGCCGTGAGGGAGAATACCTGAGCATGTAACATGAGAACCCAGGAAGGGGTTAGAGGCCAGGTGACACCTCTGCCCCGGAAACTGAACAAAGAGCTGGCTGGTAGAATGGCTGGGAAGCAGACAGGGCTCTGACCAGCCAAGGGGGCTCTGGTGCCCTGGGACCCCAAGATGCACCTAATTGGAGGGGATCCTGTTGTCTGTGCCTGCAAGACCTGTCTTGGACTGTGTTCCTGTCGTCTAAATAAACCTTCTGCTTTACTGGCTGGCTGAGAGTCATGGTGAATCGCAGGAAGCCGGGGGTGCAGGGCCTTGCGTCCCCCCACACTCCGTGACACCCCCGGACCGGTGGCCAGGACCCGGGCAGTGTGAGTGCCACTGAAAATCAGCTCCCGTGCCGCCTTCGGCATGTGTGCCATAGGTTGCCTACCCCTGCTCTACAGCATGACAGCCTTGCAGAAGGGAGTGCTGGCTGAGAGCCTGCCCTCTTCAGGCTAGCTCCAGAATTGCCCTTCTGGGCCAGGCTCTTCTCTCTGTTACACCAGCGAAAAGCCCAGGTAAATCCGCAACCCTGTGCAGAGGGCGGTGGGATTATTTCAGATTCACCCCAGTAGTTCCCGGCACTAGCCCCAGAGAGCTGGCGAAATGGAATCGGTCGCACAGCAGGTGGGAGGCGCAGGAAGAACGATGCAGCAGAAAGACTGGGGGCAGCTAGAAAAGTAAAGGAAAAGCCTGGAGCTAAAAGCCTTCATCCCGAGGGGCCGTGGGCGACGGCATCCATAAATGCACCATCAAGTGCTCCCGTCTTGGGCTCCCAGCCTCACTCCCGTCCGTGCAGCACTGAGCGCCCAGTCAGGGGCAGACCAATGGACTCTGCTGCCAGCCAGCCGGGCAGTGCCACCCACACCTGGCCTCACCCCCCTGACTGCACGGCTAATTCAGGGCGCCCCGGAGAAGGGAAGCAAGCAGCGCTAGGGCCCGGTCCCACTGACATGGAGGTGAATGACGGGTGCGAGAAGGGGGTGAAGTGAGGGAGATTGCTCCTCCCGACAGGAGCTCCTCCTGCCTAGCAGCGGCACCAGGAACTGCTTTACAAGCCTTACTCAGCCTGTTGAATCAGATCACGCCAAGGCAGGTGGCGTCGCCCAATGCGCCATCTCGTCGCTGATCGGCAAGGACCACAGCACCCCCTGCAGTCCGGCCGCCTACCTGGATCTCCCGGCTGCAGGCCTGTGAGGCTGCTTCAGTGAGGCATTCCAGCTTGTGCTGCAGCTGGCAGTTCTGGTATGGGGCGTTCCCCGTCTCGTATAGGAGCGGCAAAAGCTGCGGTGGGAGAGAGAGAAAGCCCAGAGGTGAACGGATACAGACAGCCCCCGCTCCTCCCCGGAAAGCTTTCCCCAGCAGGGATTAAGCAGAGGTCCCTCTGAACCCTTAGCCCTTCACTGCAATGGTATTTGCCACTTCACGTAAGGAAGCCTTAGCCAGGGTCTCCCCCTCCCCCACGGCTCTGAGGATGCCTTCAATCCTGCCCTGCTGTGCCAGCCATGGGCTTCCCACAGCTCTGCCAACACCCGTCACTCCTGACCCCCAGCCTCCTGCGGTGCCAGCCCATGGCTCTGCTTGTCTGCAGCCTGATGCCCCACTGCAGGTTGTGGGGCTCCCTGGAGCACGGAGCACTACCCAAGGTCAAAGGCAGTCTCCACTTGTCACCCCGAGCTGGGAGCTGAACCTGCCGCTCCAGACGTTCCCGCCTCTCTTGTGTCTTGAGCTCTCTCTTTAATCCCCGACTCTCCCTCTCGGCTCTTTGCTGATTGCTCTTTATTTCCTGGCTGCTGTCTTTTCCTCTTCCCCCAACAGATAGCGCGAGGGCAGGCCACATTGCGCCCTGGACGCTGATCCCCTCCTTATCCCTTCTGGCATCTTCACAGCGTTGACAGCATCATCTTGGATTAAGGCTCACTGGAGCCCTGCCCCCGGAAGCCGACAAGAATCCTCTTGTGTTTATCCCACTGCAGGGACATCTCGGCACTGAGTGCAGCCATTGAGAACCTGCCTGGGCAGTACCAGCCCCCAGCAGAGGGGGCCTAGTGCCAGGAGAGGCAGAGAGAAAACAGTCACCGCCACTGAAACAGGCGGGAACCAACACAGGGACCATCCCCTGCCCGGCCCCCTTCCGGTGTCTGCTGTAGGCAATGGAAGGTCTGACTCGCTGGGGGAACTGCGCCAGAGAGTTTCTTCTGCAGCTCCCAAGAGCTTGTTTCTCAGGTGGTACAAGGGGCTGACCGTAAAGCAGGCAGGAATCGGAGATGCTGCTGCATGGGCCCATCCAGGAGTGAGACCGGCTCCAAGGAACAAGGTCCCAATGACACCTCTGAGGCTCTTCCACAGAAGCTGCGCAGAGCCCTGTGCTCACTCCGAGCGAGAGTGGAGGGTTTCCCTCTTAGGAACAATCCCATCAGTTCCCCTCAGGTGGGGCCGTCTCGGCAAAGTTCACACATGCCAGCATATCAGCGAGGACCCCTCTCTCCTGCATTAAGGGGTGCAGCTGAAGGAGAGCGCTGACATGCTCCAGCCCAGGAAACCAGCATGGGGAGCTCTCCGTTGCGGAGCTGGGGGCCCAAAGCAGCCACCTTGACAAACTCCTCTCAAGGGGGGGCAGAGGCAAGGCACCGGCCATGGGAGTTTCCCAGTTGGGGTTTCAGTTAGTCTGATGGTTTCCTGGCCGGGGAGGGAGGTTTGTTTTACTAGTGACAAGATTCTTACAAGGATTTTTGCCTCCCCGTTGCTGAGATCAGCCTTCAAAGTTTGTCTGAGAATTTCCTTCGTTTTTTCAGTAGTTTCAACATTGGTGGGGGGGGGGGCGGGGTTGTGGGGCACAGCCGCCTGCATTGTCCTTAGGCGCAGCCCCGGAGAGGCGATCCCTCCCTAGGGACGTGACAAGGTCTGCAGGAAGGGAGGCAGGCGGCCGGACAGTGACCGTGGGGAGCAGCACATACCGGGCATCCCCCGGCCCTTTCTGTGGCTCTCCTGAGGTGCAGATGAGGGGAGTCCCATCCCTGCAGATCCCGGGGGCGCCCAGAAGCAGGCAGCCCCTGCGTGCGAGGGGAGCCCCATCCCTGCAGATCCCAGGGGCGCCCAGAAGCAGGCAGCCCCTGCGTGCGAGGGGAGCCCCATCCCTGCAGATCCCAGGGGCGCCCAGAAGCAGGCAGCCCCTGCGTGCGAGGGGAGCCCCGTCCCTGCAGATCCCTCGGGCACACAGAAGCAGGCAGCCCCTGCGTGCGAGGGGAGTCCTGTCCCTGCAGATCCCTCGGGCACACAGAAGCAGGCAGCCCTTGCATAGGGCACCAGGCTCCTGACAATCCATCAGAAGCTTGCTGGGGCCTCCAGTCTGTCCTTGCCAATGAAGCGAGGCTGGTGGGGCCCCTCGTGAGAGTCAGGAGGCCAGTGCACCCCACGACCTCCCACAAGTCTCTCTGTGGCAGCCCCTCCCCCTGGGCCACCAGCCACCCAGTGAGCCTGGGAAGAACGCCAGCCTCCAAACAACTCCCTGTAGGCATCTCGGGATCTGCCACTCCCCGTAAGTGTGGGGCTGCGCCAAAGAGCTATGGAGGCTTGCCCCCACCCATGTCACAGAGAGCCCCTCATGAGCAGAACATGGAGGGACAGGAGAGACACAATGCCAGGATTCTGCTGCCCCCCATCTGTCCTCCTCCCATCCCCAAACTCTCCCCCACTCCGGCCCACACAAAGAGGCCCCTTAGCAGACCCAGCAGAGGGGGTACTGAGATTGGCAGGGGCCTTCAGGGGCTCAAGAGCCATGAGGCTCCTCCCACCCATTAATACATGAATCCAATTAACTTGATTTGCTCCCCACTCTCAATGCCCAGGATAAGATCTGGCAAAGAAAATTCTCCTCATCCTGGTTACGGGCAGCGAGCACGTTCATCTCCATGGGCTCATTTACCAACAGCTTGTCTGATTGCCCCCAATCGTCATTCACGTTCTCTTCGCTCTGCCCCCCTCCCCGATCCATTCACATTTCCAGCCCTGCACCCCCGGGGAAAGCCCAATAAACGCTTCCCTTTAACCCTTCCCCTTCCCTTTAATCCTAACCCTAACCCTAACCCTTCCCTTTAACCTTAACCCAATCCTAACCCTTCCCTTTAACCCTAACCCAACCCTAACCCTTCCCTTTAACCTTAACCCAACCCTAACCCTTCCCTTTAACCCTAATCCTTCCCTTTAACCCTAA